>NC_091821.1:274648489-274976703 GCF_038994185.2 Dermacentor albipictus | reverse complement strand
CACTCCAGTGCCAGTGAAGCCAGTGTGTGCCAGTGAAGCATCTGGAATCATCTAAAACTAGGCCAAAGTATGATCTTTGGTTATTCTAGACTCATCTAAACATTAGGCATGAATGGTGCATTTAGGCATCTCCCTTGCAGTTACTATACAAGCAGAATGGAATGTACTCCACCAGCTACAGTGCTGAAGATGCATGTTACATTACAATATGCCTGTGCACTTAATGGCTAAAGAAGCAAAGACAGTGTGGTAAGGTGCTAATCTCTGGCAAACATAACATTGGGCTGCCAGCATCCATAACCCACAATGTATCACCTGCCGAGCGCCCCGGGCAGATCTTTTCCACTGTTTGTGGAGCTGCCCCAAGCCAATGGCGGCAGAGCCTATTCCCAACCCTTCCTTTTCCTCGTGGGAGGCCGCTCTGGCTGGTGGAAGTTGGCCAGGGGGCTCCCGGACATCTAAGGGCCCATTTAAATAGATCGAATAAAGTTTTACCCACCCATCCACCCACCTGCTGCTTTATGTCGCACACAGCCAGGCCAAGTCCATGGCGTACGGCAGGTAAAGAAATGTACAAGCTTCCGCATTTAGTGCATCTCTGTTGAGTCATGCAAGAAATGTGCAGTTATCTCTTGAGCAGATACACAATATTTATGCCTCGCTCAGCTATGAAAGCCAGCGTCCCAAAAGTGCAATGTGTTGTACTGAAAGTGACTCCTTTCATTCTACACACTGTGTGTTATGGTGCTGCTGTTAGCCTAGAAACTTCTAGTGCTGCCTTTGCGTTAATACAGAAACATGTATAACGATCAACTGTACAGTAAGTTAGAGCCTCCGAGTTTACTGAGCCACAATTGCAAAAGCAGAAGTTACTAATAAAAAGAAATATAAAACGTCTTCTTCTGGCAGAAGAAAGAAGCCTGCCTGCTGCTCACATCCACTTGCTGCATTGTAGCTTGCCAGCATTGCACCCCTCCTCAAGGATGCTTGTGAACGATCACTTGTGTTTTTGCAAGTGCACTACAATAAGCGTATACTGTAGAATATGCGAGCACTGCACGTAAGCTTCATTTTAAAGCCACAATCACCCCAGTAGCAAGAAAGAATGCATCAGAAAGAGATGCAGGAATACACTAGCTCCAAGCCAACCAAAAGTAGATAACATGCACTGATGTAACCAGACGACACTGGACATGGGGCAGGACACAGCTGCCACATGGTACATGAGTTGAGGCCAATCACTACAACATGCAAGAAAGCAATTTCTAATCACATGCACCTATAATACTACAGTAGCACCTCGTTGATATGATCCCATTACACACAATTTTCGCGGCATCAATGTTCACAATGAAGAACGCAAGAAATGACATGAATAGTTACGCTCATATTTTACCAGCTCATGCATTCCCAGAAAACACGATCTTTCAGCACCAATGGTCAGTATATCGCCGAACTATAATCGCATAACAGGTTTCTTTCTGGCCACTAGATACTATGCAAACAAGAAAAGGCAGGATGCACATGTGACTGAGAACCACAGCTGGCCGCCACAGCTGCTTCCTCACATTACTCACCGCCCTGTCTCACATGAAAACACGTTCACATACTATTTCCTATGCCGGTACCAGCAAATCTCCTCCTGGATTGTGATACGCCGCATTTACAGCTATTGCCAACAACCTTTTGTGATAAGAGTCTTCTACTATCTGTTTTATAGCCCATGGGGCGTAGTGTTGTTGGATGCATACTGCACACATTTAATAGGCGATAATCCAAATGAATTGCCGTTTCCTGCTGAAGGCTGTGTGAAGTGACATGTTTCACTCTGGCAGCATCATAGGCATCGCATTCCAGCATCACCCAACAGCTCGATTTTGTTTTCGTTTCCAGTCAACATCTTAAAACACTAGACTATAGGAAAACAACAGTGTGTGTTTCGGGTCGCTTGGGCCTCACCAGCTGGATGCATGTCAGCATCTCATGTTGCGATGATTCGCACCAATTGGATGTGTCAAAACATTCTGCCAAAATGCTCAGCTCTAAGTAGCTGCTGACCGAGGCCGAATTCGAGGAACACAACAGTAAGCTTGCCGCAGTTGCAAAAATGACAATGCGTCTCTGGCTGCCCAGGCCTCACCAGCTCAGCACACATCAGCGACTCGGGCTGCAACTATTCGCGCAATGCTTCACATTGCATGGAAGTCAACTTCAGTTCAGTCTGTCAAACTTTTAGTGACTTTGGATGGTATGTTTTCCTGGTTAGCATATTATTTCTCGCATTTTTTCCAGCACATCTCAACAAAGTTTTACGGTGTAGCATGCTGTCATGAAATTTTTGTGAGAACATTCCATGAGAGAGAGAGTCTCTATGTCTAAATGATTCCCTTAGATATGATGTAAATGTAATTTCAGGGACCCTTCATGAACAAGTCTTCAAAAGTATTCTGTGGTGCTGCGAAAGCAAATTGTTGCTTATGCTGCCTATGCTGGCAGCAATGGCTCAGGATGAATCTGCTAGATGCTGAAGGCATTAAAGTTTGGCATTGGTATGTCAAAAAGACTGGCAACACTCCTGATGCATTTGAAGCTATTCGGCACTCAGTAAATGTATATACCCTTTTCTGTAATGTCATATGTGCTAGCTTGCTTAAAGGACCCCTCACCAGACCTTGCCATTGCGAGCTGACGAGTGCCATGCATACAATGGGTGCTAACGGTCGTGTCTGCTAAGTATTACATCGCTATGCGCCGCGGCAAAAGCTGAAATTTTAAACTGAATGCTGCTTGCCCTTCTCCTCGTAGGCACTGCACTCCAAGCCGAAAGGTTGACGTATATGTGCAAGTGTGCCCATGTACATGGGTATGTGTTGTGACGTCACTCATAGTGACACGTCACTTCGAGAATTATTCAAGGCAACATCAGTTATTTGTGTAATCTGTTGCTTAAATAGACAAATTAAAGTTTAAAGAAATAATAAAACACAAAAACTGAAAATCTGCATTTTTGCTCTACTTCGTACCGCAGCAAGAGAGATGTACTTCCGTTTCATCTGCTTGTTCCCCTGTCATGCAGTCCCGTGCGCAGACACCAAAACTGTCGTTTTCTACCGTGTTCCAGCACGTGATCATGCTCTGTGATCAGCTTGTGTCTGTCTCAGTGTTTGTGTAGCACTGACTTATATTGCTGGTCAGGTGTTCTCGTGCACAACAAACAAAATCGTGCCCTGTGCGAATCAAGACAAATCCAACAGCTCACGCATGACCAACACCACCTAGATAGCCCAAGGCCTTTCCACTCCGACCCACGACGTCATGTTACCTGGCCTGACTGCCGTAGAATCTAATGGGGATGCTCCCAAGTAGGCAACAGTGTTTTTCCTGTCACCGCATCCATCACTCCAGCCTTGTCAATGGCAATTTTGGGCCAGGTAGTGTGACGTCATGGATTGGAGTAAACAGGCCTTCTGCTATCTAGGTGGTGTTGGTACGACGCTATAAGCGGAAGTGAGCTGCACAGCAAAAAAGTGAGGTAAGAAAAATGAAGGCAAGGTCCGTGACATATGCGTCACGCGATCCTTGAGCTCTGGTATGGGAGAATGCAGGGAAGAGATTTCACTTGCAGAGTCTAGATGGGGCAAGTGGAGAGAGTATCCTTTTGGCAGTGGCACTTGCCTCCTGAAATTGTGGGTTTGCAGCACTGAAATATTTCTATCTCGGCTATTAATGAACCAATCTGAAATATTCTTGTAGCAGAACACTCCCTAGGGGGCAGGTAACAACTTATATCTCGGCTATTAATGAACCAATCTGAAATATTCTTGTAGCAGAACACTCCCTAGGGGACAGGTAACAACTTACAGTGTACAACCAAAATTTGCTATGTGGCCTGGTGAGGGGCCCTTTAAGTGCTGGGTTGCATTAGAAGTGGTACACACTTGATTTCACTCGCCATCGTTTACATTCACTCTACCCTTCTATGCAACTACCCCTGCTACCTGGTCTTCCCCAAAGTAAAGAAACTACCTTGTCACTTACGCCTGGGCATTGCTACCATAAATGCCCAATAATTCTTGTAAGAAGGGCAGACTGTACCAATTAGAATGCCTGGGGTTGCAAAGAAACAGTAGAGCATCTTCTGTACCTGTCCTTAGACAATAAAAGGCTCGTCCCCCACACCGCACTAAATCAGTGAGATAGAAGACTTTTCTCATTGAGCAAGATCTTGGGAGCATGTACTCGCATTTAACAGCTGCAGAAGGCCCCAAAAGCGCAGCTGTGATTCGTAGAGGTAACTGGATTGAGTGAACACCTGTTACACAGCGCTCCTATCACATTGCCAACCCTATTGCATATGAGCTTTTGACTTTCTTTCCATCTCTAAAACTTTTTCTCCCTCTCTCCCTCGTACAGGGCAGCCAACCACGTTCAGTCCAGGTTAAGCCCCCTGCCTTTCACTTATACTTTTCTTTACATGTACTACATTAGGGGTGTGCAAATAATCATATTTCTGAATCAAATCAAATATATTGAGTCAAATACCAAATATTTTCTCTTTTCATGAGAAAGTGAAATACAAAATTCTTGCGGTGCTTATTTATATCTAATACATGCATGTAATGCCGTTCACAATTGAATGTCCGGTCAACTGAGAGGCTTGTATATGATAAACTTCTTTCAGTTATTTGGTCCATCATGACATTGGCAGAATTAAAATAAGTAAACGGCATGTCACTATATGCCAGACTTGTACATGTTACAGCAAAAAAGTAACTGATTACAAGTACAATTACTTCATTCAAAAATGTAACTGATTACAGTCACCAATCTAATAGTCACCAATTACTGCACCACGAAAGTAACTGCATAATAACTCAATGGTAATCGATTACCTGATTACCTCTACGTTACTTTTCTTCGAACTTCAGCATAGATGCAGTAAACAGAATGAGCTGGACTGGCACTTTCACTGCGTCCTCTGCAGTCATTTCATACATTGATTATCTGTACTAGTAATTGCTTTTAAAATATTTTGTCAGTCATCTTCCTTATTTTTAGTTGTGAAGACATCAAAAGCGACACTGAAAACTTTATTGGGGAGGAAAAAGTGGGAACAACACAGAGCTTAGCCAGTTCGTTTGATGTGCATGCGGTAGAGCGGTGTATATGGATTTTGCGGACAAGATTGTGGCTGCTCAGGATCTGGGTCCTCTATAATGTGCAACGCTTCATTGCTGCTTGGATTTGGAAAAGACACTCCCGGGTGGGCAAATGAAAAGCTGAAAAATCATCCATATGTGATTTCGTGGCTATAATATTCTAAGTGGCCTTTGCTATCGAGACATGGCAGCACCTGTTCAATGCATCGGCCAACATCTGGTGGAGTGAAAACAAAATAAGGAAACAAATACTAAGCTGCCGAGCTTGCCTGTTTGAACATGTGTATTTGCGAGGCTTCTGCCTGGCACCATCTCTGGCATTTTACTTTAGTTTTTGCCAAAATCAGGTCCTCGAAGTGTGCATCGTTTGTTACACCTTAGTTATATGTGATTGGTTACTGAAAACAGTAACTGAACTATAGTGAGTGTGACCCAGTAAACATTGTAATTGTTAAATCACTAAATTGATTACAAGTAATTGATGATGATTAATGGGGTTTTATGGCGCAAGGACCAGGGAAGGCCAAAGAGCGCCAGACAATGGTTTAATGTAGTCGAGTTTGTGGTCAATGTCAGAGTGAATATGTGCATGGCTGTATAGAGGCCTAAAATCATTCGCTGTGGAGTGCGTAATGATGGCCAAGTGCCTAATTGAGGTTTTATTAGGTGAAGCTTGTTAGAGGTTTCAGCATCCCAAAGGTGTTGCCAATAGCTACTCAGTTTTCTTCGCAGGAAAGGTTTCAGGTCTATATCTGTGACAGCTATAGGAGTGTTGCGAGGTTTCGTTGCTGTAGATGTAGCGAGTTCGTCGGCAAGCACATTCCTCTGAACACTTCTGTAGCCAGGAATCCTGCATATTACAATACATTGTTTAGAAGCATAAACAGTGCTCAAAAGTGAATAGAGTTCTGTTACTACAGAATTTCTGTACTTTGGTGGCGACATTAAAGCCTTGACTATGCTTAATGGATCTGTAAATATCACTGCCTACATTAATTTTATGCATAACATGCTTTACAGCCGACAATAATGCATAGGCCTCCGCAGTAAAGATGCTCGTTAGTGGGTGCAGAACGTCGGATTCCAAAAAAGATGGTCCAACTGCTGCATAGGACATGCCCGCATGCAACTTTGATCCGTGTAAAATTCTGTGCATGAGTATTTCGCATGCAGTTCTAAATAGTGCATTCGAATGTGTTCCTGTGGAGCGTGCTTCGAGACTTGTACAAATGACGTGTCACATTCTACAATTACCCAATGCCACGGCGGTAATGGCCTTGCTGGGGTCTTTAGACTGTTCTAGAAGCGATGTACCCATTTCTTCACTAAGCCTCCAAACATGCAGCGAGAAGGGTTCTCTGAATGTTGGGCGATTATGAAACAGTGCAGCATACGTCATGTCATTTACACATGCGTAACAAGGATGCTCAGAATTCGAAAGCACTTTGAGGAAATACGTAAAACTAGAGTATGACCTTTGCAAGTTTAGTGACCACTCATTTGACTTCACATACAGACTTCGTACAGGGCTCATCCTGAAAGCACCTGTAGCCAGGCAGATCCCTAAATGATGAACGGCATCCGGTATCTTTAACGCACTTGGTGCGGCGGGGTGATAGACTACAGCACCATAATCCAAACGAGATAGTATGAGGGTCTTGTGCAAGTTAATGAGGCACTTCCTGTCACTACCCCATGTTGTATGTGACAGAACTTTAGGAAGAGTCATTGTTTTTAAGCATTTATTCTTAATATATTTAATGTGGGATATGAAGGATAGTTTTGAATCAAGTATGACACCCAAAAATGTGTGCTCTGTGCGCAGAGGGATGCATTGTCCATTGAGTTCAATATCAACATCTGGGACTAGGCCTCTCCTCCTTGTAAATAGGACACAGGAGCTTTTCTGCAGATGTAACTTGAACCCATTTTCACTTGCCCATTTTGACACCCTGTTCAGGCCAAGCCGAACTTGTTGTTCACAAATTGCGAGATTGCACGATTTAAAACCTATTTGCACGTCATCAACGTATATCGAATAGAACATTGTACGAGGAATTGATGAGTGTAAAGAATTCATTTTACGAATTCATTTTTACGCCACCCTGTAGCACCCCCATTCCTTGCAGAAATGGCCTAGAGAGAGCACTTCTAACTCTAACACGGAATACACCCTTTGACAAATAGCCTGTTATAACGTTAAGCATGTTTCCACAAATGCCACACTTCGACAAATCTCACAATATCCCAAAGCGCCATGTCGTGTCGTACGCCTTTTCCATATCCAGAAATATGGACAAGAAGTACTGTTTGTGTATAAAGGCATCACGGATGTGTGACTCTATGCGTACTAGATGGTTGGTTGTAGAGTGACCTTCCCTGAAGCCACACTGATAAGGGTCAAGCATTTTGTTAGATTCGAAGAAATGTAACAAATGGCGATTTATCATTTTCTCAAATAACTTGCAAAGACAACTTGTAAGCGCTATCGGACGATAACTGTTTACAGAGGATAGATATTTACCTTGTTTTAATATCGGAATTACAATAGCTTCTCTCCATGTAGAAGGCACGTGTCCAGAAGACCAAATGGTGTTAAAAAGTGCGGGAAGTGTTATTTGTGTATCTTTGTGTAAGTTTTTGATCATGTCATATACAATCCTGTCAGCTCCGGGTTCCGAGCTCTAACATGCGTTTAGAGAATATTTCAGCCCAGCAACGCTGAAACAACGGTTACAGGCTTCATTCAGTCTGCATTTGCAATCTAATATCTTATGTTCAGCTATTTCTTTTATCTAAGGAATGGCCTAGAGTAATTAATTGAGCTAGAGACACCCTCAAAATGCTCCCCAAGTGCGTCTGCCTGCTCCTCCAAGGTATTCCCTTGATCATCGACCAAGGGTAATGGCTGGGTCTGCTGTCTGTTAAGCCTCCTAAGTGCATTCTAAACTTTTGCCTTTTGTGTGTAGGAGTTTACACTTGGAAATAAATTTCTCCACACTCGTTGCCCTTGCCTGTCGCCTTGTCTGTCTTCCCTGCGATTTGATGTGCTTAAATTCCACGAGATTTTCTGCAGTTGGTGTCCGACGCAGCGTATTCCATGCCTTGTTTTGCTTCTTCCGCGCCCGTCTGCAATCATCATTCCACCATGGAACGCATTGTTTACATGAACGACCATTTGTTTGAGAGATGCATTTTTCTGCTGCGCCGATAATAAAAGCTGTAAAATACTGTACTGCATCATCTACAGTAAATTGATAAAATCTTCTGTTAAATAAGTTAATTCATTAAACTGCTTCAAATCAGCTGTTTCTAGATTCCATCGAGGCATTTGTGGTGAACGGTCATATTGCACTGCTAGCTTGAGTAATATAGGAAAATGGTCACTCCCTATTGGATTTTTGATTACCTCTCATTTCAGGCAAGGAATTAATGAAGCAGAGCCAATAGCCAGATCAATAGATGAGCACGAGTTATGCATGAAGTTAAAATATGTAGGTTCTTTCTTATTAAAGAGGCATGCACCAGAGCTTACAACAAAATTTTCAATGAGTCGCCCTCGAGTGTCGCACTGGCCGTCTCCCCAGAGACTGTTGTGGGCATTCAAATCACCTACGATCATGTAGGGTTCAGGAAGCTTATCCACTAGGCAATAGAAATCCATTTTTTTAGCTGCTGATTAGGTGGAACGTACAACAAGCAGATTGGAACTAACTTGTTAAAAATGATTGCTTGTGCGGCGCCTGCCTCAAGATGCGTCCGAAGTTCAAATAAGCAACATGCTACACTCTTATCAACTACGATGGCTACACCACCGGATGAAGCATTAACATCATCACAATCTTTCCGAAGAATAGTGTATTGTCGGAGATAGTTTGTCTCTGTGGGCTTCAAATGCGTCTCTTGAACACACAGCACTTTCGGATTGTAGCTATGGAGGAGTTCTCTGATATCGTCAAGGTTATGGAGAAGTCCTCTAACATTCCTTTGTAGTGTCTGTGTTTGCATTATGAGAGAAGTGTTATAGCTGTGTGTTGTAGAAACAAGATTTAGGTCACGGGGCCTTTTACAGGCGCCATCGCACGAAGTTTGTCTTTTCTGTGGCGGTTGATAGAATCACGCCGCTCCTTGGGCACTGAATGCGCCGTCACAATTGGTGTTACGTCCATCACTTCCTGCGAGGCGCTGGACACGCGCTCTTTCGTGCGCTGTTTTTGACGAGAGGGCTCCGTCTCAATGGACAATACCCTTGAGGCAACCAGCCCGGAGGTCGATGGTCCCTTCTGGGATGGCAGAGCAGCGCTGGCTGCAGCCGCCAAGGGGACAGATGGCGTCACTGCCGGCTCACTCAATGTGGGCCGGACAGGCGCCGGGAGCCGTTGTGGCACTGCCCCTTGACGAGCCACTTCGGCAAAGCTGACTTTAGGAAGGTAGGACACCCGCCTGCGTGCTTCCTTGAATGAGATGTTTTCTTTTACTTTTATAGGGACAATTTCTTTTTCTTTTTTCCATGATGGGCACTACCTAAAGGTGAACAACAAGGGGAACCAAGGGCCATATTTTTGTTAGTCACGTTCAGATGAAGTCAACAAACAATGAAACTGAGAAAAGCCTAGGATAAATGACTTTTTTTTTATTGAAATGTAGAAACAAAAAGTAAAGAAAAATAAATGTGGATGAAAAAAAAAAAGCTTGCCACAGGTACCAGCTTAAAGGGATAGTGAATAAAAAATTTGTCGCCGAGATTTCTGTCTCCAGTGATAGCTGTCGAACCGAGAGCGACCAAAACAACACTCTTTCTGAGGAGAAGTGAGCGAAAAGTAATTGTTTTAATGAATATTTCTCAAATCAAAGCACCTACCGGCCTCCTCCGGAAGCTCTGGCAAAACCGGATGTCACGTCACGCTTACCCAGCTCGAGGCCCATTGCGAGCGATCGTCCCCACTGAGCGCGCGAAGGGGCGAGTTGACGTTTGCAGCAACGCGCTTTCTTTGTTCGACCGCCCTATTCGTACCGCTTCCTCGTGTGATCTGTTCGAAAACGTCGTCTTTCATCTCGTGGATTTGTGGTTTGATGTGTGGAGCAGCCGTGTCAACGCCGCAAAATGCCGATGGCATTTTGGCAGGCAGCGGTAGGCAATGGCAGGCAGCGGTAGTCTTTTTCTCGCGTACTTGTTCACGCTGTAGTTTTGTGCACAGGTGCCGTTTGACCGTAATTTGTCGTTTGTACGACGTTCTGAGCCAGATGTTTGGCCAATTCTGCCAGAATGAATCGAAATCCGCATCGTCTGAAGCGACGGCTGACGAAAAAAAAAGTCGCCGACATGAGACTGGTGGCGCCATCTCGTGTGCACCAAGGAAAGGAGTGCTCGGCTGCGATGAAACAACGGGACGCTGAAACTGCTGCGCATGTACTCGTTCACTCCGTGAATAACAAGACGTTCCCTGCTTACAGAGGCGCATTTCAGTCACTGCACATGCCTGGCTTCAATCCTCACCCGTTGCTTCATCGCATCTATTCTCAAAACAGCTACTTGCGCGCATCAAGCACCTGCCGCGCGAGAGTCGGCAGCCGACTGTTATGCTCACGCCGCCGGGCACATCTGCTCCGATGGCGTAGGTACAGGGAGGTCTACACGCGTCAATATCTTCAATTTCTACGTTTTTTTTTTTTTGTATAGTGTGTACTCACGGCACCTGTATTGTGCATTGGTGGCTTTCATGTTTTACGCGCTAGCAGCTACCCATCCAAGCGGGCGGAGCAAGCCGCTCTGCGCAGAACGCAGAGTAAATTCCTTACGTCGCCTGACATTGCATAGCCTGAGGCATAAGCGTCCTCGCTCTGTTGAAGCCAAACATGGCAAAGCATTTGCGTGAATGAACCACGCTGGGCGCACCGCCACGGATGCAACACTGTCAATGAGGCGTGCGCCTCTGGTCTCACTAACTCATTCGTGACAGGTGCGAGCTTGCAATCCGAGCCGCAGGAACCGCGTTTATATCTGGTTTCCACCTATGATGCCACCGCTGATCTCTCGAGGCGAACGCGTGTACATGGACTGCACAGTGTAAACACCTCTTTGCTAGTCCAGACTCTCTCGTCACCGCGGAAGGGGACTGCTGCGGCGGGTAGTCGTCAATTTCGCTTGACGACGCGGACGGATCGTAGGCATACGCCTTTATCGTTCGTGGTCGTTCAGTAGGCCGCTCATCCAAGTCGGAGTCATAAGTTCCGCTCATGCTGTCGCTCTCACTAGAACTTTGCATTTTGCACTGCGCATAGCGAGGAAAACAAAACTGCTCAGCCGGCCAGCTCGCTCCGCGGCTGCTGAGGGTAGGTGTTACGTCAGATCCGCCGGCTTGTTGTCGGGAGCGCTTTGCGAGTGATGCAGTGGCCGCTAATAGAGAGTCAAAAATAAAGCCATCCGCTCAAAAGTAACCCCAATAATGACTATATACTATAGCAATCGTGTCTTAGGAATGCAATTGTGGGGCTTTCTCTATATTCTTCGATTTTTATTCTGTATCCCTTTAATCCACAGAGTATTTGCATCACTTCGCATTACGCAAAGATGTGGGTTACTAAATGACTGGAAGTTATTGCAAAGACATTGGGTGCTCTTTCTGTTGACTGAGGTGCCTCTCTGTAGCATCCGCAGCTTCCGCAGCATCCGCAGCTGTCCGGCAGCAGAATCGTTTGGAGCAGTCCCTATCGGTCATTCTCTCTCAAGAATCTAATAAGTACTGTTATCAGTTGCACTTGAAAAGAAATGAATATTTGGTGATTTTGAATAGTGAACTATCAAATCAAATAGCAGACTATTCAATTCATATTTAATATTTACACACCCCTCATATATATCCTCTTCAATGGAACTCATCATGCATCTTGAGCACTTGGAACTCTGTAAGGGGCAACAGCTAAGACTTTGCACAAACTGCTTCATTGGCATATGTGCTGTGCATTGTAGCCAGATAACGTCAGTAAGCAATCATTTGATTTTGTTGTACCCAGTGTGTCGAAATGAAATGAAAACAAAAACGGAAAACAAAAAAGAAAATTTCTTACTGGAACGAAAATGTAACCGATAAGTTATTATGTTGTTTCAGAGTGAAAATGAAGTATTTTTTATCGACATTTGCTTCAAGCGGAAAGTTAGCAAGCCGAAACAACCGACGTCGGGCAACGTCACCATTAGGGTGCGTCTCAGGAAGTCCGCATAAGGGTGCATCTCAGACAGGGATAGTGTGAGAGCGATAGCAGGCCGAGCGCTCTACTAATCTCAACGTGCCGTTCGGTGTATTAGCAGATCGGCATCACAGCAAAACCCAGAGCTTGTGTGCTGAAGAGCTTATCATTTCGTTTTCTATGGGCACAATGCTTTCTTCATCATCATCATCATCAGCCTGGTTACGCCCACTGCAGGGCAAAGGCCTCTCCCATATTTCTCCAACAACCCCGGTCATGTACTAATTGTGGCCATGCCGTCCCTGCAAACTTCTTAATCTCATCCGCCCACCTAACTTTCTGCCGTCCCCTGCTACGCTTCCCTTCCCTTGGAATCCAGTCCGTAACCCTTAATGACCATCGGTTATCTTCCCTCCTCATTACATGTCCTGCCCATGCCCATTTCTTTTTCTTGATTTCAACTAAGATGTCATTAACTCGCGTTTGTTCCCTCACCCAATCTGCTCTTTTCTTATCCCTTAACGTTACACCTATCATTTTTCTTTCCATAGCTCGTTGCGTCGTCCTCAATTTGAGTAGAACCCTTTTCGTAAGCCTCCAGGTTTCTGCCCTGTAGGTGAGTACTGGTAAGACACAGCTATTATACACTTTTCTCTTGAGGGATAATGGCAACCTGCTGTTCATGATCTGAGAATGCCTGCCAAACGCACCCCAGCCCATTTTTATTCTTATTATTTCTGTCTCATGATCCGGATCCGCAGTCACTACCTGCCCTAAGTAGATGTATTCCCTTACGACTTCCAGTGCCTCGCTGCCTATTGTAAACTGCTGTTCTCTTCCGAGACTGTTAAACATTACTTTAGTTTTCTGCAGATTAATTTTTAGACCCACTCTTCTGCTTTGCCTCTCCAGGTCAGTGAGCTTGCATTGCAGTTGGTCCACTGAGTTACTAAGCAAGGCAATATCATCAGCGAATCGCAAGTTACTAAGGTATTCTCCATTAACTTTTATCCCCATTTCTTCCCAATCCAGGTCTCTGAATACCTCCTGTAAACACGCTGTGAATAGCATTGGAGAGATCGTATCTCCCTGCCTGACGCCTTTCTTTATTGGGATTTTGTTGCTTTCTTTATTGAGGACTATGGTGGCTGTGGAGCCGCTATAGATATTTTTCAGTATTTTTACAAATGGCTCGTCTACACCCTGATTCCGTAATGCCTCCATGACTGCTGAGGTTTCGACAGAATCAAATGCTTTCTCGTAATCAATGAAAGCTATAAATAAGGGTTGGTTATATTCCGCACATTTCTCTATCACCTGATTGATAGTGTGAATATGATCTATTGTTGAGTAGCCTTTACGGAATCCCGCCTGGTCCTTTGCTTGACAGAAGTCTAAGGTGTTCCCGATTCTATTTGCGATTACCTTAGTAAATAGTTTGTAGGCAATGGACAGTAAGCTGATTGGTCTATAATTTTTCAAGTCTTTGGTGTCCCCTTTCTTATGGATTAGGATTATGTTAGCATTTTTCCAAGATTCCGGTACGCTCGACGTTATGAGGCATTGCGTATACAGGGTGGCCAGTTTATCTAGAACAATCTGCCCACCATCCTTCAACAAATCTGCTGTTACCTGATCCTCCCCAGCTGCCTTCCCCCTTTGCATATCTCCCAAGACTTTCTTTACTTCTTCCGGCGTTACCTGTGGGATTTCGAATTCCTCTAGACTATTTTCTCTTCCATTATCGTCGTGGGTGGCACTGGTACTGTACAAATCTCTATAGAACTCCTCAGCCACTTGTACTATCTCATCCATATTAGTAATGATATTGCCGGCTTTGTCTCTTAAAGCATACATCTGATTCTTGCCAATTCCTAGTTTCTTCTTCACTGTTTTTAGGCTTCCTCCGTTCCTGAGAGCATGTTCAATTCTATCCATATTATACTTCCTTATGTCAGCTGTCTTACGCTTGTTGATTAACTTCGAAAGTTCTGCCAGTTCTATTCTAGCTGTAGGATTAGAGGCTTTCATACATTGGCGTTTCTTGATCAGATCTTTCGTCTCCTGCGATAGTTTACTGGTATCCTGCCTAACGGAGTTACCACCGACTTCCATTGCACACTCCTTAATGATGTCCACAAGATTGTCGTTCATTGCTTCAACACTAAGGTCCTCTTCCTGAGTTAAAGCCGAATACCTATTCTGTAGCTTGATCTGGAATTGTTCTATGTTCCCTCTTACCGCTAACTCATTGATCGGCTTCTTATGTACCAGTTTCTTCCGTTCCCTTCTCAGGTCTAGGCTAATTCGAGTTCTTACCATCCTGTGGTCACTGCAGCGCACCTTGCCGAGCACGTCCACATCTTTTATGATGCCAGGGTTAGCGCAGAGTATGAAGTCTATTTCATTTCTAGTCTCGCCGTTCGGGCCCCTCCACGTCCACTTTCGGCTATCCCGTTTGCGGAAGAAGGTATTCATTATCCTCATATTATTCTGTTCCGCAAACTCTACCAATAACTCCCCCCTAATATTCCTAGTGCCTATGCCATATTCCCCCACTGCCTTATCTCCAGCCTGCTTTTTGCCTACCTTGGCATTAAAGTCACCCATTAGTATAGTGTATTTAGTTTTCACTCTACCCATCGCCGATTCCACGTCTTCATAGAAGCTTTCGACTTCCTGGTCATCATGACTGGATGTAGGGGCGTAGACCTGTACAATCTTCATTTTGTACCTCTTATTAAGTTTCACAACAAGACCTGCCACCCTCTCGTTAATGCTATAGAATTCCTGTATGTTACCAGCTATATTCTTATTAATCAGGAATCCGACGCCTAGTTCCCTTCTCTCTTCTAAGCCCCGGTAGCACAGGACGTGCCCGCTTTTTAGCACTGTATATGCTTCTTTTGGCCTCCTAACTTCGCTGAGCCCTATTATATCCCATTTACTGCCCTCTAATTCCTCCAATAGCACTGCTAGACTCGCCTCACTAGATAACGTTCTAGCGTTAAACGTTGCCAGGTTCATATTCCAATGGCGGCCTGTCAATGCTTTCTTACTGAAGTTTTATAATTCGTTAACGTTCGTTTATGTTGGTTTTATCAGAATGGAATGGCGGCCTCAGGTTTCGGCGAGTACACTCAATGACGTGCTGCTTCCAAGGTTATGCCTGTGCCTTGGCACATGGCACTGAGCATGATCTCAGAATTATTAACTTAGAGAAAAATGAATACTGTTCTTATCGTTACTTCGCTTCAAAAATTATTGCATGAGAACTAAAACCGTTATGAACTGTTACGGATTATTTATTTTCTTTTTTGGTTATGAAGCAGATCCGGAATGGAACCTTTTTCAGTAGACCAAGACTAAAACCAGAATGAAAAACATTTCGTTCCGACACACTGGTTGTACCACAAAGGATGCTGCACTTTAGCCATCGACACAACCGAGATAAAAAGAGAAAACAAAAAAAAAAGGGCCTCAGTGAGCTCGCCTAGAAACACCACCATTTCAATCATGGCATTAGCCTTCACCTCAAGATTTCCTTTAACCAGATAGAAACCCTACATCTATGAATGATAATAAGGTGAACAAAACATAGCAAATATTATTAAGAATTATTGCACCCTGGGTGAAATGAGATTTCGTGGTATCTGGCCAAGGTCCACAGTTAAATTTATCACAGCTCCACTGGTAGTGCAAGCAATGATAGCTGCCATAAGTGTCGATGTAGGCAAAAGAGTTGGCCATTGCCACAGCTTGGCATGCGCAAGTAAGTTCGCAGGCAGAACTAGTGGAATTATATCCCCTTTGTGCACAAATTATGTGATGGACTGCCAATAAATGTGTCAGTTACACAACTTTATTCCAAGGTAGTGGACATTCCATTGCAACAAAAAAAAAGGTTGTAGAATGTTTCTTTGGGCATCTTCTAGTGAGTCATCATAATTACAGAATTAGATGTATATTTACTGTGAAGTCAGTCACATTACATTTTTCTGTAAGAAAAGTTGATTCACCGCCTCAAAGTGCACAAGTTAATTATTGACTGCAAGAATTAACACAAAGGAAATATTAGTCTTTCACCATTGCTACTGGGCCGCAGTATGTTGAATGTCCCGTCAAAAATGGTAGTGCCTTCAGCTAATTCGTCGTCATAGCAATACGCAGCACACTGAAGAAACACAGAGTATGGAGGAGGTTCAATTCACATGAAGCTCAATGTACGCTGCTTTATTTTTACATAAGACTGCGAGGCAGTTTTAATTTAAAGCCTTGATATCCTTAAAATGGCCCAACCAAGTGCCGGCTTCTTGGTCTCATCAGAAAGGGCATATCCCCTTCTTCAACTTTGCCACTTTAGCTATCTCCTTCACACATAAAACATGAGCGTAAATTTGAGACTTGAACTATGTCCTCCACACAGAAACATGTGCACAAAAGGTAAATGAGTGAAGGTCAGTCTGAAGTTTCTGATTGGCCGCACCCACCATGCGACTCCAGTGCACTTAGCCATTGGTTCAGTCCTCACACCAGATTCTGTGAACAAGCACATTGCGGATACTCTTTGGACCCACAGCTAAGCATTTCGGGCACCAGCAGCTCGAACTCGGCGATCAAGCCCATTGTACGTGGATGCCTTGAACTCACGGCTAAACATTTTGCACAACGGTGCCTCAGGCTCCGCGATCAAGCACATCGCGCCCCTAGTGAGTCGGTCTTCTTTATTGCAATGGCAATTATATAGACACTCCAGCCGCATTTTTGCCATCATCGTGATATTCTGTATAAAGTCCAAGAGCCAAAACATCATCGGCATGCGTCATATGCTGTACGTGCAGGTGAAAGCACACAAGGGAAGCCGTCGATCGCAGCTTAATCTGGCATGTGTTAAGAAAGAAAGCGGCGAGCAAATGTGCCGTCTTCCGTCGTGTGAAAGGCTGTGGGGGCATGGGATGTAGGAAAAGGGGGGGGGGGGGGGGGGGAATTGTGCTCGGGCAGCAACTGCGCATTTCAAGATAGGGTGCAAGGTGAGCTGACGATTGCGGCTCAATCTCGCGCACCATATACAGTCAAACCTCGTTAATACGTAGTCGGCCGGGAATGACGTTTAGGTACACACTAAACAATGTACGAATTAACTGCCAATGCCAGTTTAGAAGTTGCTTAGCGGCCAGAAAAGAACTACGTCGGATGCTCTCAAACACACACACTCAGACAGCCTTTATTTCTAGTTAGGCAGCAAAAAATCAGTGATCTTCACTTGCCGCCATGGTGGCCTTGCCGCAACATCTTTGAACTCTGTAAGGCCGCAAGCGAGTTTGTCCATGAGGCCCCGCTTCTCTGCGAAAGCTCGCAGGATGCTGAAAGCACGCGCCGCGTCAGATAATGAAGGGCCATTGTGCACATTCACATTGTGGTTGTCGTCCTCACTTTCGCTTGAAAATGGGCGAGGTGCGATGACGGCAACAATGTCACTATCCAAGAACTCCGTGGATGTAACAATGTCGGCTTCTTGATAACATAAACTAGACACGCCGCAGCAAGGACCTCAAACACCATGACTGCAAACACACTGGTGGAATGAAGAAAAAAAATTCATGCAGGAACTTCTCTGGGAGTTGTCTAAGTATGCGTAAGCATTGTGCAACTTGCTCATCTCCATGCAGCCCGGTGTTATGTTATCAATGTTATGAAACTTGATCCAGCCAAACAAAGGACAGCGCACAGCGCATGGTGACACGAACTGGTGCGCACGGTGGCACAAGGTGCATTGATAATGCATGCAAAGTAATGCAGGTGGCGGTGTGAGTGAGCTGATGACATTCCGATCATCATAAGCCGTTATCGCTCGTTAGCGCCTTATCCATCCGCGTCGAACCATTATGAACCATAATCAAACATGCACTGGTGGTGCCTGGTGGCACGGCCATGCGCACCGTATCTTGAAAACAATCTGCGATGCGGATAGAGAGTGCTGATTGCTAATAGCTCCACATGCTACGTTTCCACCGCTGTGCGCTGAAGAGAGACACGCGGGCCCACATCCTGAAAGCGATCTACAAAATGGGTGCTGCAATCGGGAACAGCTGTATGAACAGGAACTACGTCATGGTGGCCATGTTTAAACGTCACTATGGCTGGCAGCTGTTGCCCGGGTGTCGCAACTCGAGAACCGAACATCTGCACACATGAAATTTTGCAGATTTTGGGCCTGTGTGTGTAGAACAAGAAAGAAAATAGTACGCACTAACCGTTTGGTGGGTACTGAGCGATTACGGCTTAAAAGAGGTCAGCCAATATATGGGGTTCAATGGGGGCTGGGTGGGGGAATCTTCGCAACTACGTTTAAACTGCAATTACACGTTAAGTGGGTATGTATTAACGAGGTTTGACTGTATGGAGGAAAGCAGGTAGGCAGCGCGGGAGGGAGGGGGGCGGTTTCAACTCCACCAACAAGTGCATACTTTGCACTTTTCGCGCATGCTCTATCTTGAAAGGGACGCTATGTTCTCAGCACTCGAGTTGAAGCAATAGACCACACGAAGGTCACTTCGCTCGCTGTTGCTGCTGCGCTTGCTTACACCCGCATTTGGCAATGTGTCCATGCTTATCGGGTGTGATGTACTCGTGTTTGCTTGTACACGATAACACCATGCTCGTTAATTCAGTTAGTAAGCAAATGTTTACAAGTTTATTCAGCCAATAAAACTACTATCCTTACTTCATACAGCTGTCTACTAATTTGCTGTCACAATCGATGCTTCACCTTTCAGGCGAAATGTACGACTTTTTTTATCATTATTATTTTCTTTTTTTCATCACAGTCTGAGTTACAGTGCAGGTCGGAACATTCTCACTTTTTTGGTTTCATTATTTCAATTCGTTCGCAACCAAAGTGTGCGTTTGATGCGAAAGTGGGAATAAAAAGGAAAAGTACAAATTTATATGTTCACAAGAAAGAAAAAAAAGAAATCTAAGTATCATGACCTTCAGGTGCATCTGGCTATGCTCATAATATTCAACAAACTTTCCACTGCATTCCATAAGCTCTCCAGGCTTTCACAAGGTTCAAAGGAGAGAAAGTTTGTACAACAACTTTGAGGACGCTTAAGCTTTGCCTTTAACAGTGGAATAAATCAGCCTTCAAAGATCTCTGACTGCTTCTTACACTTCCCGGCAACAGCAGCTTATGTAACCATAATGTTTACCAGGAAATGCTGGTAGCGAACGCTATGCGCGAAGGCGAGCTTTCTGGTAGAAATGCTGCCTCTAGTGTGGGACGATCCCGAATGTAGTGCACAGCCACGCCAAAAAAAGTTACATCATTTTTAGGTTTCTGTTATTGTTTCGCAATTTTAATATTTAAGTCTGAGAAGATCTAACACAAAAGGCACGCACTGTTGGTGTTTTGTTTCATGACATTTGTTTGTGGGCTGCCATTCTCAAAATTCTGAGGAATAACTTTGTCAAGAATGTAAGACAAGGCATGAGCAACATTAGTGATAGAATGGTATGACAATATAACCCGCATATACCGCATGTCATATAGCAAGGTGTGGCATATACATATACCTAAACATATATGGAAATTTTTGTTCACAGACAACTCCACCAATGCCGATGCCAACACTGGATTTTCTGCAACATGGGGCCCTTAAAGGGCCCCTCACCAGGTTTCCCCATTTTGAGCTGACAAGTGCAGAGCATACATTAAGCGATAATGACCGTGTCTGCAAAGTATTACATCACTACGTGCCACAGAAAAACCTGAAATTTCAAACCGAACTGCGTTTTTCCTTCTCCTTGCAGCCACTGCACTCCTAGCTGGACGGTGGCGTAGTCGTGCCTGCAGTATGATGTCGCTTGTGGTGACACGTGTCATCGAGAATTATTCAAGACACTTGTTATCTGTGCGAGCTGGTGCTTTAATTGATGAATTGAAGTGTAGAGAAATAATAAAACACACAAACGGAATGTCTGCGTGTTTTTTGTTTTACTTCGCACCGAAGGAGGAGAGATGTACTTCCGCTTCATCTGTTTGTTCTCATGGTCGTGCGGTCACGTGCGTAGGTACCGAAACTATGCCATTTTCTATCGTGCTACAGCGCATGATCATGCTCTGCGATCCACTTGTTCTGCCTCAGTATTCGTGTAGCACTGAATTATACTGCTAGTCATGTTTCCTTGTGCACAGTGTGCAAAATTGTGTGCTGCCCGAACGAGACAACAGGTCACGCGCAACGTCGTCAACGGAGATGCGTAGCGCCAGGAAAAAAAGAAGCGAAGAGAGAGAAAAAAAAAAAATGAAGGCAGGGCCTGTGATGTATGCGTCACGTGATCCTCGAGGTCCGGTATGGGAGAACGCAGGGAAGGAATTTCGCTTGTGAAGGCTAGACGGGGCGAATGGAGAGAGCGTCTTGCTTGGCAGTAGAGCCCACCTGCTGAAATCATGGGTTCAAGGCACTGAAATATTTCTATCTCGGCTATTAATGAGCCGATTTGAAAACTTTTTGCGGCAGAACGCTCCCTAGAGAACACGTAACAACTTCTAGCGTATAACCAAAATTTGCTATGGGGCTTGGTGAGGGGCCCCTAATGCAATCGCATTAATATAATGCTCTCAATATACGATAGCTGGTGCAAGCACTAGGCTTGCACCAGCTACCCAGGAGAAACCTCTGCATAAGCACTGGCATGCAAGGCATGCATGTTTCAGCTGCATTGCAGTCCATGCACCAGCTCATTTCTGATGTGCAGCTCTTCAGCCGTTGTCTAGAGAAAAAAATAATCAAAATGCTGCCAAAAGCCTTGATTCAGTCATTTGGCAAAAAGGAGTATGAATGTGATGGAGACATTATGCGAGTGACACTAAGGAATATAAGCCACTAGAGACACCCTTCAACGAGGCAATATAAAAATACAATGCTGGAACATGCTGTGCTTTCATGGAATATTGTACAGCACTTGGTCTGCAACATGGCCAACATGCTCTTCACAGAGCAGCGGAAAAGGATGCTTCATGGAAAAGAAAAGGTAAGCAAAGCACTTCAGACTATAATGAAAACACTCCAGAAGTCCTACATTCAACAGGACATAAATTAGTACAACGTTGGTGCCTTTTGATAACGTAACATTGCTGTAATACCCTCTGTGAATGTAGATATTGAAATCAATTAATAAAATCTCATGTACAACCTTGAAAGTTATTTTCTCAAAGCTGTTTTACTTGTCTCTTCCTCAGCTTGTTCCGCTGGTTTTTTCATGACTGCTAGGTCTATTTCATTTCAGCTTTGCTACTGTATTCCTATGCGACAGTCTTGCTTTTCCAGTATGAGTGTCTGAATTAATGATTCAAATAATTGTTGTACAGTCACCTTATAATAAAAATCCAAGAGCATCATGACCTCAACCATTCATTTTGGAACAAACAGGGCTTTGAACAAGTCTTCTAATTTCTGAAGTCGTTCAGGCTTGGAACAAGCTCAAAAAGAAAACAAATTGTAAATAAAAAGTTGTTCAGATCAAATTTTGAAATTTTTATGATAGCCACCACAAACATTACGAATATCTGTCAATTTTCATCACCATCCATAAAGAAATAAGGAAGTTTATTTTGAAAGCCACGATCCCCTTAAATAACTGGCAAAAGGACGTCACATACACAAATGTGCACACTGCACCTGAAGGGAATATATGAGCAAGCTGACTGACACAAGTCTGGGTGAAAACTAATGTTTAAAGTTGAGGAAATATTCCAAAAGCTTTCTGCCATCGAATGTCGTTCAATGCAGTAGACAGCCGGGATGCATCAAAAAGTCCGCATGTTTATCTGCTCCTTTTGCCTATATCCCTTGCAACACCGTAACTACTTTTGCTTTTCTACACTGTGCATTATAGTGCCACTTAGTTTACAAATATTCAGCTTCTATATAGGCAATTATTCATGGATATTAGAGAAAGAGACCAAAACAAGTAATGAAAATATGAGAAGCCGTTTCATTTTCTAGCTTACAAGCTCTGAAGAACTTGCATAAATATTAAGCCTAAATTCACCATACCTGATGAGTCAAATTTCCATGCATAAGGCACTCAATATGCATTCGAGACAGCAACTTCGGAATCATTTCTTGGACACTCTCTCTGGTAAGCTCTGAAAGAAAATGACACACGTACTATGTGATAAGCAAGAAACTGTCATAGCCACAAAACAGTCGAGAACAGTCACCAGTGCCACTAGAAATTTACTTGGCATGCGAGATGAAAAAGTAATGTGAGCAGACAATGTACAGTAGTTAGTACTGATAGTGACAGCTTTCCAAAAAAAAAAAAAAATCACTCAGGACATGCTTGCCATGGCACAGCTAATCATTCAAACAATCACCCGAAATAATGACCATGGGCATACAACCCTAATCAATACACAGATGAAAGCAGCCAAGAGTGTTTTGGAGCAGCTCTGCGAACAGGAAATTTGCCACTTGGAGCATGTCTGGAGCAGGAATTACTTATTTTGAAGCAGAATATGTGCGTTGTGAAGTGATTTGATAAAGCTCAACATGAATGAAATACAAGCAGATTAGAAAAAGGTGTTATTTGATTTTGCAGAACAGTATTAAGTTACATATTTTGTGTGCCAACTAAATGTAGCCAAGAAATAAAAAATATAGTAGTGCTTTACGAGAATGGCACTCACTATGTTGGTATTATTGTTCATGCTAGTGCTAGTAATAAGTGTTTTGTCTGTTTGTTTGTGTGTGTGTGTGTGTGTGCGCGTGTGTGTGAATGCAATAATAAGCAAATGATATTCAGGTTTAATTAGCTAAGTTTTATAAACTAACCTAATCATTAATGTGTGATTGCAAAGGTTGCGATGGATGCCAAGAAATGACCAATGACAGAATTTAAATCAACCTAGGTACTGTATTAACACGGCAAGCTGGGCGAGTTGGTGATTAAAAATGTTGCTATGGGTGTGCAGCGCAACCCGGACGAAAGACAAGAGGAAGTACATGATACAAGCACAGTGTCAGCTTTCCAGCTGTCTGCTGTCAGCTGCGCTCGTATCGTGTACTTCCTGTTGTCTTTCGTCCGGGTTGCGCTGCCCACCCATAGCAACTAGGTACTGTGTGGTCTTTCTTTTTTTTTTTCTGAAAAAAAAAAGGAAGGAATGTGCAAAATTTAATAAATACCATGTGACAACGTGCCACTGCACAGCAATATCAGCGGTTGCAAACATAAGCCTTGTCATCTAGTATGTTGCGCATTTTCAAATAATGGCTTCATGTTTGATAAGGACTAAAGATACGTGCCAAAAGTAACTGGCACGTCAGAGAAAGAGCACAACTGCTCGTTCGCAGTGCGATGAATGATTGCCATGCAATTGTTATTCGTGTAAAGCAGTCCATTATTTTTTATTCTTGATGACATTTTACTAGGACAGCGAGATAAAACATTGCATAATACACCTGTAGTTACTTTGCCCATTGCCTGTTTGCCAGTTTTCCACAACCCTTGGAGGAAAAAACACTGACAATTTTTTACGAAGAAAAAGAGAGAAAAAAGATCACTGATGTTTTGCACTGGTTACACACTTAAAAGTGTGGCCTATACAGCTTACTTTTTGGACAAGCTCCAATTTATTCGCAGCCTCGCCACGGGCTCTATAAACCCAATGTACTACAACGGCAACAGGTATGTTGAATACCAAACTACGGTTTATTGAATTTTTCAGGCTTGTTCGCGCAAGTCACAGCATAAACATTGTTGCTACAAGTGCAGTTTCTGGAGTTTACATTTTCTTCAGCTTCTTACAACTGCTATTTGGCCGCTGGAATCGACTAAAAGCATGACTAAAATCAAAACTTTATATTCCTGGCTTGCGTTCTGCGGCAGGAAAAGTATGATTTGGCATCGTGCGGTTGTGCAGAAAATGGCATGGACGCAGAATCCAAATTTGAGTGGCAATCACTGTTACAACTTTGGATTTGTGGTCAAGAAGTTTCACGAGAGCAAGCAGGTGGTTTGTCACCATGCCGCACTGTCAAATAGGCAACCAGACATGGTGTGGGGGCGAAACAGATTGTTAACGTTACACGCATGGTGTTCACCATTAATTGACACAGATTTAGCTAAAGGGCATACAGGCAAGCAATAAAATGTATCAGTATAACTGAAGTGAGCTACATGCTGAACAGATTGTATATGAGTTGTTCACTCAATTGAGTGCGGCTTTCCTTCATGGCTGCCCTATAACAATAGCACCAGTTTAAATTATTCTGCATAGTACCCAAAGAAGCAAGAATTATAAGCATGCGTAATATATTCCTCATTTCCCTACGGCTCAGTTACAATGCGCCACTCAACACCCACACTCCAGATGCCACATCTGAATCTAATTTCATTGGCTTGGACGCAGGCACGTACCCAAGGGGGGGCCCGGGGGAGGCCCGCCCCCCCCCCCCTCGAAATTAAGACTCATACCCCCCCCTCCCCACCCATGCCACCACTTTTCACACACATTCCTAAAGCGCCTCGAAATCAATGTTGAAACTTGACAGCTCTTCGGCGGTCAACATTTTGCTGCCTTTTTCACTCCTTTTGGATGGCGGTAGTTATCGGCATCTTTTGGGGGTGTGAAGGACAGTTTCCTCATCGATTTGGTGCCCACGCGATTATCTTGAAATGTGTTCAGTTGTCACCATCTTTTTGACGGTCACGCGCTTCGCTGTTGCTTCGTTAGTACAACCTTCTTCGTTTAGACTGATCCAGGGACCAAGAAGGGGATTTGGTTCGTGGCCAGCTGGTCTATATGCACGTGGGACGAGTTGCGGCCACAGAAAACGCCAATTGCGTTTAACTTTTCCTTTTGCTTCATTATTTCCTCGAGTAACGGCTCACCACGACGCTGACAGATTCTCGGAACCATATACCCGCGATATGGGTTAGGTAAGGTGAAAAATAAAATAATGCGAAACAGCGTCCATCATCAAACCCTGCAATAACCGTTAAATCCATAAGCAACATGAATGTCATCTGTTACCTCGTCTGGTTTTTGCCTAATTGTAGAGCATTTTTCGTGCAAAATTGCCAACCAGAAACAAGAGCCGCAAGGCGTTGAGAAAATAAGCGTTCTACTAAGGAATACATTGTCGGCAACCGAGGCAACAGCCAAACAGGAAGAAAAAGTGAAAGTTAACAAATTGAACCATTGTTTAAGAAAATATTTACAGATCAACATCTTTTTATTTAAAGAGGAAGTAGAAAAAACGCCGCCGGAAGTGGGGAACAATTCCGTGTGTTTTTAATGACGCTTCTACAGTTATCAGTCGAGCCACCTGACGTAGCCACTTCTCTGCTGTGCTTATGTGTCTTATGAAGTGTCTTTTTAAGCTTCCGCGGTGGGCGTAGTACGTCTAGAATCACAGCGTCCTGCGCCCTACGAGGTTGTACTAGACTGGAAGCCACGCATCGTTACGTACCTTCCCAAACAACAATACGAGTCGTTTGCGGCACTTGGTAGAGCATAAACGAGGAATCCAAAAGAACTGTGACTGTTCCGGAAATACATATTCTCTATAGTTCTTCCAGAGCTAACTAAAAAAAACGCTACTATAGTCGGATACAAATTAACTCTGCAGTGAAGCCCCGCCCACGCCCTCATAACCACCAGCCACTGTTCCTCCGGGAGGCTGCAAATAATTCGTGCTTCAAACTTTTTCTGCTACCCAAATAAGGCGGTAACCACAAAGATAGAATTATTAGCGTGCAATTTTATACCTTTTGTCTCGCCTATTATAGTGGAACGGCCAAACCCTAATACTTTATTGAACTGAAATGATATGCTTGCTTTGCTGGAACTATTTATTGTCAAGTTTCACTTTAGTTGGCAGTGAAGTTTCATGAGTAAAATGGATTCAGCAGTGAAATGAACGGCACCGCAGACTTTTGAAGAGTGGAATGCTCAGACTCCATACACTTTGTCCATGTCTGTTGCACACCTCATTGCTTCCGCCGATGAAAATACTTTTCAAGAACAGCAGACGCTCCGGAGGTATCAATTATGACGCCATTTTCAAAAGGCCGCATGCCGACGATTTTATTTGCTTCTGTGATCGGCTGGCGAAAAAAAAAAAACACCCCGCAGTTTGTGTGCCTTGGTTGCCAACTGCTGTTTCTTTAAGTTGTATTCTACTAAAGTAATCTTCATTTTACAATTTCGCTCTTTTACTTGTCCTTGACAGTGTTCTTCCTGCGCAAGTCATTTGACGTAGTTCCTTGTTTGCCAAGTAAAGGAGAGGTGTATCGCACAGGGCGTACCTGTAAAATACACCTTATTTCATTTCTCTCTTGTGGGTTTACGTGTTTTTATGACGAATGGTGGACGTTATTCACATTTGTACTAGTAAAGTAGCCCCCCCCCCCCTAATTTGCATAGAAGTTACCCGAAAAAAAAATCCTGCGTACGTACGTGCCTGCTTGGACGAGTTCAGGAGTGTTATTCTGGACACATTTGGCAATGCTCGAGCCAATCAGAAGATGTAGCAGCTCTCTGGGCCGATCAGAGCTGACAATATGGCAGAATTTGATGATACAGTCAACTCTCGTTCCAACAAAAAAATGTCTGCCTTATCCGAAGTCCGTAATATCTGATACGCCACACTTCTGAAACTTTTGTCGCGATGTCTAACAACTTAACTGCAAAGAGTGAGTGACAAACGTCCAAAGTAAAAAACAAACGAAAAAAAGGTCACAGTTTCACCCGAAAGGTGAAGCATCGATTGTGACAGCGAATTAAGCAAGACAAGCACGGCAGAAGCAGCGAGTGAATTAACCTTCGTGCTGTCTCTCGCTTCAACGCAAACTAAACGTCGAAAGCACAGCACATATGAAGCTACCGGCACTGGGTGCACCTTGTCCACATTGCAGATCACTTTGAAGATGAGGCCCACACTGGCAGGCACCTTGTTCACATTGCACATCACTTTCAACAAACGATGTGCCTGCGCAGGTGCGCACTTTGTCCACATCGCAGATCGCTTTCATGGTATAGCGCCCGCACGGCGCTGTTAACAGCAGCCACCCGAGTAGAACCTTCCCCCTCTTCCCCTCGCACGCAAAAGACGGCATGCTTCCGCCCCAGCTTCCTCCCTCCCTCGCAAGATATTGAGCCATGATCGTGAGCTGACCCTTGGAAGTCAGTTACCAGCCCATGTCAACATAGCAAAAGTCCGTTTTATACGCCCAATTTTTTAAAAAAGTTGCCTATAATTTAGTCCACTGCAGCCAATAGACCGTTGTAGCAAGGTCTGTTAAAAGGGAACTTTGTTGCATTAATAAAATAGGTAGAACAAACTAGGGCTGAAATATGGTCCGTTATATCTGAAAGTCTGTTGTACACAGGTCCATTGTAACGAGCGTAGACTGTATACGGAATAACACCCCCACACGGCTAAGGCTGTGTGGTGGCCAGGAGATGCCGCGCATCCCGCTCAATTTTATTACTTCGTTCAAAATTTGTGTTTTGGCACAGGATGGCACAGGATGGCACAGGATGGCACAACTGGGGCAGCACATCCATCTCTGTCAATACCGTTTCTATCAAAACCAGCTCAGTGAAATGTTCCAATACCTAACTGCCATAGGTCAGAAGAATGAACACAACTCGCCAAGACTACAAAATATGCTTTTTTTGCTTACGACTCAAACTCACTCAGCTCCAAACTCGGACTCACCAAAATTCTGATCAGCCGGGCTCACTTGGACTCGGGCTTATGGTTGGTCCGAGTCTGAGCAAGTATGAGTGAGTTTGCCGACCAATGCTTACTGAGCCCATTTTGTACCGAGGCACAGCACAAAGTGCTCATAAAAACTTCAGCTGACATAGTAATGAAAAAAAGAAAATGAACAGGGTGATCCAGAAGCAAAAAGAGTGAGGCTTTATTAATTTCAAAAGTATAAACCATAGCAAGATGCAGTTTTCACAAAAATCCACAAAACATTTTTTTTTTAATAAAAACTCTTACAGCCAAAGTAGAAACATTTGTCATGCAGAGGTGGCACTGTTGCGGCACTCTCGTGACTGAGGAACATGGATGAAAATAAATGGGCCGCTAAAGTGCACAGTATCTGTACCTCAAAAGCATGGATGCAGAATGGAGGAAGAGGTCAAGCAAGTCGGCATCCAAGTACAGGGTAATTGAAAGCATAAATAGACAACCAGGACTCATCAGAAAGAAAGTGAGACAAACAGAGACGGTAAATTCAATGCAAAGAATGAAAACAGAAAAAGACCATGGAGATTTACAAGAATGGCAAGAAAGAAATTAGAGGGCAAAATCTGTATGATAACACAAAGGATAGTGCCTTGCTATTCGAGGCTCGAGCAGGTTGCATAAGGACAAAAACATACCGGAGCAAATATCTGCAACAAGATGAGACGTGTCTGCTGCAGCAAAAATCCGGAGACCTTGCATCCTAGTGGAATGTGAAGGTATTCACCCAGCGAGACCCGTAGGTAATGTACGCCTTCCAGAAACAGTTGGATTTGAAGTGGATGGAAGCATCAACCAGTCAGCAGTTGCAATAAGCAAGAGACATTTAGACTATTGGTGGAAAAAAAAAAAAACAGATACTGATAGGACCGAATCAGTTACAGGCATAGGTAGTAGTACACGGTATGGTATGGTTAGTGTTCCTGTATATGCTCCCGCAGGGAGCAGAGTTGCGCATACCTTTTCCGGCGCCGCTCGCACAGCTATTGGCCGAGCGCGAAAAATGACGTCAAATGATCCGCGTCGCTGCGAAGCCAACTTTACGGGCGCATCGCCGACTCATGCGAACTCGTCGTTTCCGTCAGTGCCATCGCCATTGCAATCAGCGGACTGTCAATCGTGCGTTGAGAGCAGCAGCTGCGGGTATCAGGTACGGTATTCGACGATGTGAAGTCGAGGACCTTGGTGAAGTGATACGAAACACATCGTACTGGCACTTGTATTGTGCCAGTACGATGCCAAAAATGTGTTGTCAAATTACAGTCTGCATTGTGTGAATAATTACTCTGCAAGTTTGCCATCTTGATGTGATTAGTGCAATAAAAATAACCTGTTGTTACTCTTAATAAGCTTGTTGCCTTTCCATTTTCTTTGAATTCTGCCCCCAAGGTTCCATGAACCAGCACACTTGGCCTGCTGCCAGCAGTCGTTCATGCATTCCCTTGTGGGAAATAAATTTGATCTAGAAGCTCTTGCATCTTGAATCTTTTTCTACTTCCAGATTTGCTGCTACTATATAGCTGATTAGTCTGCGGTATGAATGAATCGTAAAAGTAAGCTTTGCTTAAAATGTGCGCATGTGAACATTTGAAATGCGCTTAAATCTGTGTCTGCACCGCATGTATCGAAAATGTGCAGCTGTTGTGAACGATGGTTAGTGATAAATGACGCTCTGTTAATGGTCACTGACATAACTGCAGGCACGATAGCTCTCTTGGCGACGGTCATTAATCGGCTGGTTTCGGCAGCCAAAATGCGCTAAGTCTCCAGCTTACGTGTGTGAAGTTTTAAACACTCTTGAAAACATTTCTTGCTTTCTGACAATGATAAGACAACTTCATATGCATGCTGAAAATCATTGCACCGCCTTTTGTGGCAAAGTACTGCGTGTTTGCGAGCGAACTTTGGAGCTGTTCGAGCCACAGGAGTATTTTATTTTGGGGAATCAAAGGCTGTCCTACCCCATATTTGTACGTTCATGTGTGTTTGTATATGCGTGTTTACATTAGTACATACAAAGTTTCGGTTGGTTGGAAGCCTCCCCCCCCCCCCCCCCTCCCCGACTGCACGAATGACTCATTCGAGCGTAGCCTGTATTAAGAAGTGCCCTTTGCTAAGCGCCTGCGAACAATTGGCGCTTGTAGCTCGCGACCTCTAGAGAAAGAGGCGGAACACAGCGCGGAATTTGGCTCCTGCGCGCGCGTGGAGGGGCTTCGCTGCAGAGCTGGATCCCGATGGCGGACCTATGCGCAACTCTGCTCCCTGCGGGAGCATATACAGGAACACTAGGTATGGTATGAAGAACTTTAGGTCCTGAGGGATCAGTCTGGGACTGATGCGGACCGCTCCCACATCGGTACAGAGAGGCTGAGCCCCTCTGCTGGACAGCCCTGAGTTGGTACGCCAGCACTTCACTGTGCAGCATGCGCTGCCACCACTGTTCACCTCGAGCACCATCACTGGCCAACGCCAAGCAGCGCCAAAGCATGTGTTCTAAATCGAGCAAACCCCCACACTTACTACAATAGACTGAAACCCCGCAGTCCGGATTAATTTTATTTATGATGACCGGGTTAGGGTACGTTCATGTCTGCAGAAGCCTTAATGTAACCACCTGTGGCCTATTTAATTTAGAATGTGGCAGGGGGAATGCCCTGCGTCCTAAGTAATAGTGCTTGGTGATTTCGTTGTAGGTTAACAGTTCGTCCCTGTACTCAAGAGCGGGAGATCCAGCCCCTTCAGGGAGTACACGGCATACTAATTCTCGTGCCTCCCTGTGCGCCACCTCGTTGAGGTTACGCGGGGCTCCCTCCACTGTCCCCATATGCACCGGGAACCAAGTAACTGTGTGCAAAGTGATATCCCTACCCTGCAGCAGTCTGTTAGCCGGTTCTGCAACAAGTCCTCTCGAGAAGGCTTTAATTGCAGATCGCGAGTCACTAAACACTACAACTCTTCTTGAATCAATTAGTGCTAGAGCAATAGCCACCTGTTCGGCAACCCCCGGATCTTTGGTATAAATGGAAGCAGCATTTCTAACGCTCCCTTTGCCATCTACCACCACCACCGAATAAGCATTTTTACCATTAATCCATGCGGCGTCAACAAACGCACACTTCTCCTCCTGATCCTTTGCCTCTCGCAACAAAGCCCTAGCTCTCGCAACCCGCCTCCCTACATTGTGCACGGGGTGCACATTCCGCGGAAACGGATGAACCATGATATTTGCCTTAACGTTCACGTTCAACTCGTGTAAAGGCACCCTATCGTGCGACACGGCCACCAATTCCTCAATTGACTCTAAAATGTTGTCACGTGGTAGTGACGGTAAAGAACACAGTAGCAGTACTGTGAAAGACAAAACTAGCTTTTATTGGGCGAACCTGTGCCCACAAAACAGGCTACACTTAAAGCGCAACGATAGCGGCGAACACAGTCGGCGATCGTCGAAAATCTGATCAGCGGGTCAAGCGCGTCAGCTTTTATAGATCAGTCATGGAATGTTCCAGATTAACCGATGGGACCCGCCTGCCTTCCACAAAGTTCTGCACTATTCGCGTCGCGCATACATGCAATCAGATTACACAAGTTACGGTGAAAGACAGTGGCGGGAACCATCGATAACATTCCAGAAACTTCTTTTACATGCAGGCGCGTCCTGCGCTGCACGATAACATTTGTTAGGCGGCCAAACGTGGTCGCCCGATAAAGATAAGTACACGTGTCAATATACTTACCCGCTGGTGTCAACCACTCCCTCTGTGCAGTACGCTGAGCCTAGACAATTTCATCTAAATGTTATGCAAACCCAGTCGTAACAACATATTGTTTGATGTAGTCATAGGCAGACCAAGCGCAGCCTTGACGGCTTTTCTGATTAATGATTCCAATTTATTTTTCTCCCCCTTATTCCAATTTAGCAATAGCTGCCACATATGAGAAATGACACATAATAAATGCGTGAATTAAGCGCATCGCACCTTCTCCTAAACCCCTATACCTATTAGAAATCCTTCTTATAGGTCTTATGGCCTCCTCCGTCTTCTTGGTAATACGCTGAATGGTTCTAATGTGCGATCCGTTCGCTTCAAGTACAAAACCCAGGACCCTGACTGCTTCAACTTTGGGTATCACCGACCCTTCCCTAGTATGAATTCTAATACGAAGCTCAACTTCCGGTACCCAACCCTTCGGCCTACGACCTAGCTTCTTAGATTTTAAGATCAACAACTCCAAGTTTTTAGTGGAGCACTTGAGCCCCATGTGACCCAGATACTCCTCCGTAAGCATTACCACCTTCTGCAGCCTAGCCTTAAGCTCTCCATCACTACCACCGACACTCCATATAGTAATGTCATCCACGTAGATAGAATAGCCAATATCCTGGACAGTGTCCAGTGTATTAGTCAACTTCGACATCGCCAGATTGAATAACAGCACACAGTAGATATAAAAGTTTTATGGAAGAGAAAAAAAGATTAAGGAGATGCATACAAAATGCAAGAATGAATAACTTGTATAGCACATCCGATTAACCCAAGCAGGCTAGGTGACTGTCACCCCCCCATTTCAAAGGGGATGCCTTTAAATTATCATAATCATAATCATGTTCATTGTAGGTGGCAGATTCAAAGAAGATAGAAAGATTAATTAGTCAGCCGTCAAGATAAGAGACGATTAGAATATTGAGGGAACAAAAAGCAGGGAAGAGATTGATAGAACAAGAGTCATTGCAAGTGTAGTTAATGGTACAGTATAGCCATAGAGCTTTTAAATGTAAAAATTAAGATCGAGATCAGATAGGCAAATGGCTAAATAGGGATAGATGTAGTCAAACCTGATTAAAAAGTAGGCTAGGAGACTATTTGTCCCCTCCTCGTTTCAAAGGGGATGCCAAAATAAGGATAATCGTAAAGCAGAAAAGCTTTATGATAATTCAAAGAGCAATGCAGACCTGTCTGAAGCCAGATGAAGGTATCTTATAACATGATATTATAAAAGACAATTCGTTAATGATTATTATACATGCAGAGCATGTGAAAATAACCCAGCAACCCCAGGGCATATTCTATTAGCATGTTGATGCATCTATTCAGATGTCAAATAAGGCTGTAGTACTGATTTACTCACATTATGAGCTTCCCCCCCCCCCCCAACCCCCTAAAATTGTAACAAAATTTGGGGGTGCATTCATGATGCTGTTTCCTTATTCCTGCTGCACCCATCACCCCTGCACACCAGGCACTCTCTGCTCGCTGCTTTCTTAGTCTGATGTAATTTCCTTTACACCACAGCAGCCTTCACTGCAGTGATTTAGTCTCAATGGGCATTCATAAAAGAAGAGAGACAAAAAAATAAAAATGATGAAACAGCTAGTAGCACTGTCATCAAGGGGCTGCATGAACAGGACATTGCTTGAACCAAGGGAACCTATAAAGCAACCAGATGCGAGACTCCTCATCCTTACTGAATACCAGACAGACAGAAGCGGGCTGAGAAAAGTTCCTGTTGTAGAATCAACTTACGAGTAGGGGTGTGCGAATACTGAATACTGTAGTAGATGTTGGATCGAGTAATGAATTGAATCAAGAAAAAAAAAAAACAGACAAATATCGAACATCAAATATCAGAAAAAATGTTTCACCATACTTAATGCTCATTTTGGGCAGTACGTACAGTGCTGCACATGCTCCTAGCACAGCATGACAAGAATGTAGCAAGCTGTCTGTAACGTAGGCACACAGAAATCAAGATATATAGTACTGTCTATTCTTAACAAAGGGAACACCAAGTTAGTATGGCAGCACTGATTGCAGCTCAGTTCTAGTATATGAAGGTTTGAAAATTATTTTTCTCTTATCAAAGTGTTGTGTCGGCAGCGGCAGGCAAGCGGGGGGCCCCGACCAGCGAACGCGCGGCTAACGCCGGCGCAGTAAAGGAGACGCAGAGCGAACTGCTCCCGTTGAAAACCGGAACGAAGACTCCGCCGACCGGCGGCTGTTTATTGCTTATAAAAGGTTCACACGCCAGATGACGCCTCCTGATTGGTCCAATGCTCGTCTCATGACAGAAGGGGGGTGCGCCATCTAGCTAAACAACTACAAAACATACACGTGCGATGACACATAGATCTGACAGGGGGCGACACTATACTACATCATCCCCCCCTGGAAACAAGTAAACATGCAGTGAAACGCGCACACAAGACGCGCACTTAAGTCCAAAGGCGATTTCAGTTCATTCCCCCCCCACGTTCACACACGCGCACCAGTTGCACACAAAGCACGCACTTAAGTCCACAAAAAATTCAATCCGTCCCCGCCCAAGTTCACATACACGCGCACCAGTCTTGGGCACCAAAACACAGGCAGTCACTCAAACAAAGTCGGACAAGGAACACGGCACAAAACTCACTGCACCGCAACAAGGAGCACTTTATACCTGTGTTAATGAAACATGTGGACTGTCCTAAATGTCACATCGAGGCCCCAAGCCGTGGCATTTCGAAGACGGCACTGCGCTCTACACTACATAAACAAAATCATCGAGCCACGGAGGCCGTTTTCTGTCACGATGAGGATGTGTGCGTACCTCAGAAGAACTTTGGGGGTTGCGACGCGTATCGGTCGACTTTAAAGACCCAGTCGTCCCACTATTTCCCTCCCCCTGGTTGGAAAACTGAATGTGGTTGTCGCTCAAAGCTGGAGAGGGTTGCCCAGGAAGCTCCTCTCGAAGTCCCAACAAGTCCTGGGAGGCTACCGATTCCCCCACGGAATCAGAGACGACTGCTGACTGCGTAGACTCGGAAGTGATACAGACAGACAAGCTACTTAACTGATGCTTATGAGAAGACGATGTCACTACAGACGAGTCATCGGAATGACTATCGAGGTTTGAATACGAGTACAAAAAATCTGTGTCACTTGTACACAACGTACTACCTGTTGGATCCTTTATCACTGGGGTTAACTTAGACACATGCCACGTCTTCCCGTCACTGAGTAGAAAAGTAGATGGTCCTATCTGGGCCTTGACCTTACGAGGTTTACTGTACTTAAAAAATCCTTTCCTCTTAAATCTTATTCTGACGGTGTCTCCCACCTTGATACGAGTTGCCTGAGCACCTCTACGTTTGTCTACGTACTGCTTAGTTTGCCACTGTTTCTGCAAGACCCTTTCTTGAACGTGAGACACAAGACTGTCCTGTTCCCGTAGATCTACACAGAGCCGGATGGTTCCATCCTTCTTGCGCACCACCACGAGTGGAGACACCCACTCAGAAGCCTCGACGCGCTCGATGACGTCGCAGTCCTCGAGACGTTGCAATTCATTTGTGACCTGGTCACGGAGAGCCAGGGGTAGTCGGCGCAACTTTGAAGATACTGGTTTCGCATCTTGCTGCCGATGAATTCGGTGCACAAAGTTGTTGACGAGACCCAACTCGTTACTGGAAAGGTGATCAAAACCCGGAGGCACACCTGTGGGGCTCTGTACTGAAGGAAGTGATGGTAGACGACATGTCAGCGACGTACCATCGATCTGTATGCCCAAACGTTGGATGGCGTCTAAACCCAGCAGTGATGTTCCTGTAGTCGTTACGTGGAACGTGACGGAGCATGACCTTTGAAAAAACTGGACAGTGGCTTGAAACAGGCCTTGAATGTCGATGCGTTGCTTGGAAAAATTTTTCAAGTCCACTGGTGTTTGTGACAGTCTGGGCTGTCGACCAAAGTGCTTCCCAAAATCTTCGGCCTTCATCAATGAGACAGACGCTCCCGTATCCACCGGCAGTCGCATGGAGACGCCGTTAACTACGACCGGAACTTCCAAATCTTTAGTTTCAAAAGCGCTTACCGTCAAGACAGACGCGGACGGCTGCCCTGCGGAAGTTGAAGACAGCGTCTCTGCGGAAGAGACGTGTTGAACAATACGGGTTTTTCGGCATACGGATGCAAAATGGCCCAACGTGTGGCAGGCGTTGCACCGCCGGTTCCTTGCGGGACAATTCCTGTATGTGGCAATATGTTTCGTGCTGCCACACCGATCGCATGCACCACGGTTCCCGGAGGAGCCACGTGCGAAATGTCGGCCCTCTTGGCGGCCTCTTGGAAGAAGTCGGACATCTTGGCGGCCTCTCGGAAGAAGTCGGACATCTTGGCGGCCTCTCGGAAGAAGTCGGCGATCTTGGCGGCCTCTCGGAAGAAGTCGGCGATCTTGGCGGCCTCTCGGAAGAAGTCGGCCATCTTCATGGCCTCCCGGACTACGTCGGCCATCTTGGCTCGTCGACGGAGCGCCAAGTTGAGCTGCCTCGATTCTCTGTATTTTCTCCGACTCCGCGCGGTTCGCTCGATGCAGGGCTTCTAACGAGCGTCCAATTTCTTCTGCCTTGTCCACGGACAGGGTTTCGCCATGAGCCAGCAACTTTTCGCGAACGCTGACGTTCGCTACCCCATGTATGATTTGGTCTCGGACGCGCTCGTCATAGCTTGTGCCGAAGTTGCACTGTACCGCCTTCTCCTTCAATGCGGTCACGAATTCCAGGAATCCTTCTCCCTCGAACTGCTTTCGACTGGTGAATTCGTGCCGTTCCGCCAGGACATTTGTTGACGTGGCGAACAGCCGGTCAAGCTGCTGCAAGAGTCTCGGAAACTCTGACGCTGGCGGGACCGCATCACTTGACGTTGACGCTGCGCCAGTCGACTGCCTTGCTGCTTCGCTTGAAGCTGACGCTGCGCTGGTTAACTGCCTTGCTGCTTCCTGCTCCTCGGCTGCAAAGTGCTTCCGTTGTTCCTCACGCCCGAGACCGCTGACGAGCGCAGACGCTCGTCGTGCGTCCGTCCAGTCGCCACCGCCGGCCGCTTCGAGGTGGGCCTGAAAAATTTTCTTCCAGCGATACCAGGGAATTAACGGTGGGCCGGGCACTTCAAGAAAAACGGGAAGGTTCGCCGTAAAAGCCATGTCGGGTAGCGTGCAGGAGACAGTGCAGGAGGCAAGCCGGAGCTCACCGCAGGAATGAGGCACGGAAGAACAAGGGGGCGAGTAGGCCTAGGCTCGGAAGCCTCGCGACGCCAAGTGCATCGGCGACGTTTGCCGGCCGTGCAGACACAGAAGGGACGCTTCACTCACGAAGCTCGCTGGTTTCCCGGCGCTTCGGTCGGAACCGTTGCAGGAATCCCATCCTCGTCGCCAAATGATGTTGTGTTGGCAGCGGCAGGCAAGCGGGGGGCCCCGACCAGCGAACGCGCGGCTAACGCCGGCGCAGTAAAGGAGATGCGGAGCGAACTGCTCCCGTTGAAAATCGGAACGAAGACTCCGCCGACCGGCGGCTGTTTATTGCTTATAAAAGGTTCACACGCCAGATGACGCCTCCTGATTGGTCCAATGCTCGTCTCATGACAGAAGGGGGGTGCGCCATCTAGCTAAACAACTACAAAACATACACGTGCGATGACACATAGATCTGACAGGGGGCGACACTATACTACACAAAGGAATTTCTATTGAATACAAGCAAGTGTGGTATGTGGTTTTCCTCTGAAACTAACGAATTAGTGACATTCTGTTGTACTGAATACCCATGAGATTCTCAGTTTAATAGTTGACCTCTGTTTTGCGGCAATCTTTTATTTATTGCATAGAAAGTTTTCCTTTCCAGTTTTCTCCAAAATGCAAGAGGGCTATCCTAACTTTAGTACTTTTTTAGTACTTTAGTAACTTTTTTTTTTCTTTCATACATTTAAAGACCATTTTTTCATGCGTGCCACCATATTGCTACGCAGTGGCACCATCTATGAGCAGTTGGCATGCGGGCTTGGGCGAGCGCTCCGTTTTACATGGCCGGTATACGCTCAGCGGTACTTTCTGGCGTTTGTTTTCGCGCTCGTGCGGTCTATTTAGTATGACATGGCATCTGCAATGTTGAAAACGGTTCTATGAGATGTACTGAAGTGGTTTAAGTCAGTATGACCGGGCTTTCTGCTGGCGTTGAGGCGGACGGAGCACGCAGCGCGATGTGTGCGCGCATGTTTGAAGCTACAATCAGCCTCGAAGATCAAGTGTGTATTTCTGAAAGTTCCATTCACTAATGTGAGCTTATTGCAGTATTATCCTCTAGTTCTAAGGCGCAGTTTAGGAGCAATAAAACATACAGAACGATCGTAACAGTGTGGGTACTGTTCTGCTACGGTGGGAGCTGTGCTGTTATACTTTGACAAGTATTCGAACGGTTAGCTACAGATTACATTGTGACTACTTGGTTCAGTGGATAAGGTTTCCACCCATGAATAAAATAGTTTTGGTTAGTAATAACGGCATACCTTACAGTGCGAACTATACTCGTCCAGCAAAGCGACCGTTTACGAACTGCACGAGCATCCTAAGCAGTGGTAGGTGCTAGATTACAGATATATTTGTTCTACATAGCGCATGGTCCAAGTGCGCGGCATCCAAGTTCGACCTCGCATAGTCACGCCGCACAACGTTTATAGATTTATAAACGTTGTGCGGCGTGACTATGCGAGGTCGAACTGCGGTGTTAGCCCATTTTCTCTTTCTTTTTCAAGAAAGAGATAACTGAATTTTTTTTTTCGGTTGTGTTCGTTCCATTCTCTACGACGCACTCGCACATTATGGAAATTTTGTTCTCAAAAAAAGCCATCACATTCTTTTTATGGGATCCACCTTGGACATTGTGTCACATAGCTTATATATGTATTATGCTGGTTCAACAATCGCAGTGATCGCTGTGTTAGGCAATGCCATCGGCCTCATGCAGGAGGCTAGCATAGACATATAGTGATATCAAGCCTACTAAACTTGAAATGCGCGAGAACGATGCCTGTGTATCATAAATATTTGATAGCGCCTGCCGCTTAGATGTTCCGCGGTTGCCTTAGGTTGGCTGTACACGAGCATGCACTCTTATGCTTTATGTTTTACTCCCTGTGCCAAGCGATCATATAAACAGCAGATTTGCCATTTCATGCTGGTAATGCAGAGACGCCTGTTCTATTTGTTGAATTAAAACCAATATACGCAAATACGCACACCGCAGCTGATGATGCGCGTCACATGCTTGCACCCCCAAGAGATATCCGCATACTGTAGTTACCGATGCACTGAAAGGCTTCCCTGACGACCTTATATGAATGGACATTGCGTAAAAGTCACAAAGGACGATCTAAAACATCTCAAAATTGTTCCACAGCACGCAACAGCAATACTTTGAAGCAGCACGGCACCAGACTGCACAAGCCAGAGAGGAGGAAAGCCTCGGCGCACACCCTTTCCTCCTCCCCCAATAAAGGTCGACATGTGCTGTAACACTGCTATGAAGAATGCACTGCCAAATAGCCTGCCAGCAAACATTAATGAATGTGCATAAGCCCAGTGGTGAAGTCAAAAGGCACAAAAATGACCCAAAGAGCCATCCTACTTTTTTTGCAGGGGTAAAGCCACTGACAGTTAATGCCAAAAAAGCTGAATATCAAATGAATTATTAATATCAGAATATTTTTTCACAAAATTTAATGCTTACAAATATTGCACAAGAAAATATGGTGCATCACATGCTCAGGAGTCTCCTAGCATCACATAACAAGAATTTTGCAAGTTACAAGCAACTTAGGTACATAGAAATCTATGTACAGTAAGGTCTACTTTTAAAGGGAACACCAAATTAGTATGGCAGCACTGATTGCGGCTCAGTTCTAGTATATGAAGGTTTGACAAAATCTTTTATCAATAGCATTTCAGTTGAATACAATCAAGTGTTTTGTTTTCCTCTCAAACTAATGAATTAGTGATGTTCTGTTGTACTGAATGCCAATGGGGTTCCCAGTTTAATAGTGGACCTGTGTTTTGTGGCACTATTTTATTTATTGCATGGGAAGCCTTCATTTCCTTTATCTCCAAAATGCAGATGGGGCATCCCAACTTTAAAGCAGGTAGGTTATCGCAAGGGCAATATACGTGAGAAACGAAATAACCATGCATCATGCGACTCTAGTAGCTGGCGCCAACAGTAAAGTGCCGGCACCGTTTCATTGTCAGGTACAGTGTGATTTGCCACCTGTCAAAGGTTCTAAGACATGCAGGGTCACAGCAGATTCATACAACATTCACTATTCAAATCAATTCGGTGAATTTGATATTTGCACACCCCTACTCAAAATGGTTTGGTTCGAAGATAAAGGAAGCTCTGAACTTTTATTTTTTTTCCAAAAATTGGTACATCAGCACCAACTTACCTTCTGTGGCTTCGAGCATTTCACTGTGCGACCACACTTTCTGGGCCAGCAGCATGTAAGTGTAGTAGACTGCATGCTGATGAGGTTGCTCAGCACTGAAGTTCTTGAGGCCACGGATGTACTGCAGCACAAACAGTTCTTTGCATCACCGTCAAAAGTACAGTTAAAACCTCAATATAACAATGTCGGTAAAAGCAACAGTTTACTTCGTTATATCGAAATTTCTTTATATTGAAATCAAACCTTTTATGGAAGTAAGTGCAGTAGCCAATGCATTTTCTTTATACTGAAGGGGCCGTAAGATTTTCCAAATTATCGGACAACTGCAAAAAACTAATTTCAATAAGAAAAAATACATTTTGTTGAATTTGAGAGTCGGCAACGAAAGATATAGTTTTGAGCCATGTCAATGATTTGTCAACGCCATATCAACGAATTGGCTCTATAAATTAAGCGAAGCTAGCCATACTTTCACATGCACTCACCCCTCCGGGGCTGATAGCATCGCCCGCACTAAGACGAAGCTATCATAAAAAGTCCCGGCAGCAGGGAGCGAATGCTTCATCTGCCTCTCCAACAAATCCGGTTGCAAAAACTCGAGATTACACAACCCCCAATAATAAACCCGCGGTGGGATAGCTTACATAATGCCACGCCGTCTCGCTCTTTGCACACGTGGCAGATTACCTCTAAAGCAGGGTGCGTGGATGCGTATGCACTCAGCCGCACTTACAGCCCTGCGCAGCTATGACCAAGATGCGCGCCAATTTACCACCCTCCTTCACAATACCTAAAACATCTGGGTCGAATGGTAAGGGCGATCTTGAACTATCGTTATACTCTCGCCGGGCTAGTCCCTCCACCTCTCTTGTGCGTTACCACGAGCTTGCCCCCCTTCCCCTCTTTCCCTCTGCTCGAGCGGGAAGGCAGCACATGAGAAGCCACCATCTCTCTTGTCTCACCCTCGCATACTTTCGGTCACACCTAAAGCACAAAGTGCGCAGGGCTCGATAGGATCTTACCGCACTTGGACTTTATACCAAACAAGATGCGGCTCCACTTAGGCTTTCGCTCTTGTGGTGCGGGGAGCGATTTGAGAGGTGCGTTTGCAAGCAGCCGCTTGTAATTTAACCATTTGACCATCTGCATCCACAGAAGCGAAATTTCGTTATACTGAAATCGCATACAAACACACTTCATTAAGCTGAGGTTCTAAATACAGTGAAAGCTCGTTAATTCGAACTTCAATAATTCGAATTTATGGATAATTCGAACTGTACGATTTGGTCCGGCAAAGCTCCATAGAAGTCTATGTATAAAAAAGTCCGTTAATTCGAACGCGAGAAGGTTCCCTCACGGATAATTCGAACTACGCTCGCCTGGCACACGGCCAGAGAAACGCGCCTACTGCCTACACACAAGGCTGTATTGCCTCCGAAACGGAGAGAACGGCGAGAGAAGGCAAAATCGGACAAAAATCTAACCGACGCGGGGTCAGCCAGAAGGCAGCGGCGTACGTAACCTCGGAGACTTCTTGCCCGTTGCGAATCTCGGAGGCTTTGCAAATCTTGTACAGCTGCTAATGTTGTGCGGAGATGGCACGGTAAGCTCCAAAACACAGCGAATCAAGTACGTCGCAGCTGCGCTTACAATCAAGAACCAACGAATCAGGGCCTTCGCCACCTTCATATGTTCAGTGTCTTTGTCTCGGCAGTCTTCATCGGTTGTGCACCTCTGTTTTCAGCTTAGGAGGTATCGGCCGTCACGATTCATTGGGATGGTGTTAAGCCTCGGCTAACGTTCGTTTCGGTGGACATCGGTGGTGTGGCACAGTCGGACCCAGAGCTTCGACTTGAAGATGGAATGTGCCCGCGGCACACGCCATCACTTTCTGAGACGCCAAATTTCTGACATGCCCTACTGCTTCCAAATCGCAATGTACTGTTGCCCTCCTTCACTTTCGTTAGTTCGAACTTTCGTTAATCCGAACTGAAGCGGCTTCCCCTTGCGGTTCGAATTAACGAGCTTTTACTGTACATGGTCTTCTACAGAAAAGAGGTTATGAAAAGTTAAATACTTCATTATATCGAGAATTTCGTTATACTGAAGTTCACTATATAGAGGTCTAACTGTATACGTCGGGAGCACCCAAGAACACCGTGACGTGACAACTGCTTCACGGTATTTATTTTCCGGTATTGCTAAAAGAGCCAATTAGCACGCAACTTTGGCAGAGCCATGGCCAAGGCGATAGTATCGCCGAAGTGGAACGTTTCAAAATACGGCCTTCTGTCTCCCCATCGCAGATCTTTTTCAAGATATGGGCCGCACGTCTGTGCCGTACGCAGCAGCCGCCGGAGTAGAACCCCTCTCCTGTTTGTGCCAGTCCCGCATGCAAGTTTCGGGAACTCTGAATGCCCGTAATGCAGCCCAATTTCCGTCGGTCTCCACACACGTGATCACTTTCCTTTTAATTGTGGCATCGTGATAAACTCAGTGTGTCTTCGCAGTCGACAATTCCATGCTAATAGAGCAAATGCAGAAAATGGGAAGACTGACGGTGGACTGACCTAAGCATACGTACTACAGCACATGGAGGAAGCTAGGGTAGCCAGGCTCGAAGCGCGTACAAGGCGGCCATTTTGAAATGCCAGTGGCGATATGGTAACACAGATTTAGGGTCGTACTCAGTTTTAATACCCACACAATTTTTCTACCTGCTTTATCGGAAAAAAATGGCACATTAGATTCGAGTAAATACAATAATTTTTTTTTTGCATTCACCTCGTGATAACACAAGAAACTTGTTGCGATGAAAATCCTAGCGGGTATAATATAGTCGCAGCGCCTCTTTAAGTCAATCAATCAGTCAAATCTCCCCGATCACAATCACTCTCAGAAAGCTCCTTATCACTGTCTATGAAGAATCACAACATGTCCTCTGCACAGTCCATAACGCATTTGATATTCCGCAGTTGCAATCGCAAGCAGAATGGTGGCCTACGCCTCGACTGGGACCCTACCTGGACTAACCACTTCGCTAGTTTATCCTGTGATGCATGCAATTCTCCGGAATGAAAAGAACATGCAACGGGACTTGCTGCTGGTGTAACGTGGTGAGCCATCAATCCTTTTCGGCTCACCCTCGCAAGTTTTCACTCGCACCCAAAGCATACAGCGTACGGGGTGTAATAGAATATTATCGCACTTGAACCTTATACATAACACGACGCTGGTCGCTCTCGATCGCATGGTGCGTGATTTGAGAGGTGCATTCACAAGCAGCCGCTTGTAATTCAACCATTTGACCATCTGTGTCCGCAGAAGTTTCCTTTCACTGTCTCGGTATTTCTTCCCGGTGGCAGTGAAATTTCATTATAGTGAAATTGTGTATAAACACACTTCATTATATTGAAGTTCTAAATATATGGTGTTCTATAGACAACTTATGAAATGTTAAATACATTGTTATAATGAGCTTTAACTACATTTCATTGTGAGCTACTGTTTCAGCTTTAAAATATTCCTGGGACAGGCAAAAAATAGTTTTCGCAAGGGATGACATGTATTTGATGCATTCACTGTACCCTAAGCGCCACTAAGAGAGATGCTGCTGCTACTGAAGTCATCACTGCGGTCGCCATTGGCATCAGAAAGATGTGTGATGACCAGCCAAGTTTGAATTATCTGGCGAGGGCTGATTTCAGGATTGAAATAACGAAAGTTTGGTCCTATAGAAAAGTATGGGCACCAGGCAGGACCTTTGGTTAAGATCGAATAACTCGAAGTAAAATTAACAGAAGCCTACAGTGCAGTGTCGTCCACTCTTAGTTAGAATGCCGCTCCGTGCTGCCGGCGCTCCGCGGGGCGCCTCTGTCGGGCGGCGGAGAAACTATTGCGCAGGTGCAGTGAGAGCCGCAGGTGGGGCTTCACACTGCTACACTGTCTTCGCACTGTCTGCTACAGTGCGCCCTGTATTGCGGTGAAGTGGACTTCAAATTTGTACTGCCTCCGCAGAACGCCGATCGGAGAAACGTTTCCGAATAAACAAAAGACTGCTGAGAAGCATATCAGCTGCTTTTATCCCGTTGCAGCAACCGTAGCAAAGTTTCCTGCGTGCCTGGTGAACTTGGAACACAAGTAAGCATGCCGGGGAGAAAATGCGCACCGCGTAATATTCGTAGCTTTATACTACTACTGCAGCACCACGATCTGCCAATATTTTAAATTTTTGGCGCCTTGCTGAGTAGCTGGTAATAAGTGTTAGCAGACGACTGCTGTTGTCTGCTGACATCTTGGCGCAACGAAAATTAATCAGAGCGGAATAGTAATAGTGGAGGTGGAGCTACATTTTCAGTCTCCTATTTTACCTTCCCACAGATAGAGGTAGACGGCCAGGTAGACTCATCAGCGTTTGAAAACAATCCCTAAGGTTTACCAGGACCTCAGTCTTCAGCTTTGCATGGCTTTAAGTAGTTGCTGACTCTCCGGCGCCCAACAGAGGCGCCCCGCGGAGCGCCGGCAGCACGGAGCGGCATTCCAACTAAGAGTGGACGACCCTGTACACACCTGCCAACACATGAACTTCAAAATTTGTAAATATCCAGCGGCCATGACACCGAGTGGGGAGGGAGAAAAAGGGACAGGATGATTTTTTTTTAAAGCTTGTTCTGAAGGCACGCCTTTTGTGGGACACGTACGCACTCCATTAACAATGATTTATACCCCTGTCAAGCGGGCAAGTTAAGCACACTTACGGGGAGTGCACTACGGAACCTTGAGTGACACTTTCGGCCATGCAATGCTAAATGGTAAAATGGAGCGCACTCGCAGTAAAAAAAAAAATTGGCAACAGACAAAGAGCGCATTTTTTGAAGATGTAAATTAAAAAGAAAAAACTTATCAAAATTAATTGTTTTACTTTGTATTATAAATAAAAACAACCTTAATGTATACTTTTTCAACAAAAAACGAAAAGATTTTTATTATGAGAGTCTTGCAAGTCAATGCCAGTCAAGACAAATCTAACCAATCCAGAACAGCATAATGGCATGCGATGAGGCTGCATTTGATCCTGCTAGAACAGAATATGAGCAAGTTCTGTTCCGATTATATTGTTGAAAGCTGTTCAAACACTAAAATGAACTTATGTGTCCTTTTTTTATGCATTAAATTTTGTACCATTTAAACTGCTGGCGGCGAGGCTACGCACTTGGCCAGCAAAGTTCATTCCGTGAGCGCACTCCGACCGGAGTGCAATCTTCTGCAAGTGACACTGCACTTGCGACGTTTAGATTTGGTAATGTGCACTTTAACTGAGTAACCTGCCCGCTTCACAGTGGCACAGTATTACTTTTACACCAGCAGACAAGCCCTAGAGAACATGGTACTGCAGAGACTGAGGAGCAGCACATTGTATTTTGAGATCACAGTGACTTTGCTGTTGCTGGTTTTGCCTGCTGCAGGAACTTGTATAAATAAAACTTGTTCTGAGCATGCTACTCCCTCTAGTGTCTTTTCACCATCAGAAGAATTTCTGCAGAAGGTTTGGAGACCACTGAGTGAAATGTTTTCACGCACAGAATCCATTTTTTGTAAAACTTGATGCAACATTAGTAAAATCATAGCACAAGACCCAATTAATAAATATTAAGAAAAATTCATGAGAGTCCACAGGTATGCATAGAGCAATAACAGGCATCTTGAGAACAGTGTGCACTTTTTGTTGCCGTGAGTCACCATTTATGAAAGCCACCAGTTATTCGCACAAGCCTTCAGCCAGTGTGAGACGCGGCTGTATAGGAACTATTCAGTCACTTTGCAGAATAACTTAACTGTGATAACCTTACCATTCATCCTACAGCATTAAAATAAGCTCAGATGACTTGTTCTAGATCAGTACTTGCTACTAGCCATATTCAACTGAACTTCGAACTTTAAACTTTATTGCATGAAGTAGCTTTACGTGATGTGGGAATCCAATGGAAGAAGCTGTCATAGATGACAGCTTGACAAAGCTATGGGCGCCCCCTTTACTGGCAGAGAGGCAGTGTACAAACATTCACAATTTAAGAGGAAGCTTTAGCTCGAGTGCTCCTATTTAAATACAGGTAAAAGGAGAATTCATTTTTCTCGGCAACCACTGCACCAAATTTGACGAGGTTTGTTGCATTTAAAAGAAAAGCTTAAAATCAAGTGACTATTTGTTTCGAATTTTTTTTTTATGCCGTCAATTTTTTATTAAAGATTGTCAAAAATCATAAATTTTCATAAACGAAACTATCGAGTTTACAACTCTAACTCAGCAATGAAAAATTATATCACAATTATGTGAATTGCACCTGATAGTACACCTAAAGCAGACAAAATTGATATGTTACACATGAATCTAAAAAAAATTTAGTAACATGGAAATACAGCTTTTGCAGAAAGAACCCTTGTACAGAACGTAACAAATTCACATAAGCTATAAATTGACATATTGAATTTGTCCGCTTTGAATGGTCTAACGGGTGTCATTTACAGAACCGCGATATCTGTTCTTGATGCAGAGCTAGTAATTTGTAAACTTCGTGCTTCTATATATTTCGAACGTTTAAAAATTCTCTTAAGAAAATTCAGGCCCTAAAAAGAAATTCCCTTTCCAACAATCACCAGAATTTACCTTTCCCTCTCAAGTGCTACAAATTTTGTTAAAATCTGTCCAGGGGTTATTTCATAAAAGCGTTTCTGCATTTTACATGTTTTTGAATGGGCCATGTCGGAGTAGGGCCCGAGCTAAAACTTCCTCTTGATATCGCTATCCAGACAAAGCTGCAGCTTTTCTATTCACAAATGTAATTCCTTCACCTAAAAGAACATGTACCACTTACAGATTCCTTGAGAATGTCAAAGCGCTGCTGGTCAACCACAAAGTTCGTCAACTTGTCCATAATCTTGGACAAAAGTACATGCTGCTTATCATTGTAGCCCCTAATGCTCAGCTGAGAAAAAGAAAAAATAAAGTACAGCAATCAATAACCAAACAAATGGTTCCACTGTAATAATGTCAACATAAGATTCCCACGGAAAATGTTAGCATGAACAAGAAAAAAATGTAACCAATGTGACTAAAGCTTCCTGCTATCTATTATTTCATTTAAATTTCATCCACCTAGGACTATTTTTCCCCAAAGGTATACATTGTAAACATAATAAATGCTGCAATTTTACAAGCCAAAACCACAGTATGATTATCAAGCACGCTGTTAGTGTCTCGGAGACTTGAGATTAATTTTGGCCACCAGGGGTTCTGCACATGAAGTACAGGAGCATTTATACATTTCACCCCTGTCATTATGCGGCCGCCGCAGGTGGGATCACATGTGCAACCTTAAACTTAGCAGCACAATGCCATAGCCACTATATAAAAAGACCACATCAAAATACCTGCCAAATGATGAAAGTCACATTCTACAGTACTGCCTTTGCCTTCTAGTACTGCCTTTGCACACATTTCACAAATTAAAAAAGTAAATGCCAAGTGTGCGCATAGTATGAAGTACGAGTGAAATCTTAGTCACGAGGTTAAGGCAAGACTGTGGTTCTTAAAATCATTTTCTTTATAAAGTTACACAGTGTTTACTTATAATTTTTAATGCCTAGCATAATAGGGGGAGCAGTAAAATTGTCCACCGTCTGTGGCCAGAAAATGTGAGCCGATCGGGGAGATAGTGCAATACATAGCCGACTATGGCCCAGTATTGAACACTTTTCCAATACAGGGGAAGAAAGTGCAGTCTAAGCCCATTGCATGCGTGCTTGACAGCAGCCGGCAGGTGTGGCATGATAACAACTCGCTGTCCGCGCAAATGTTATGCACATTGGTGCAAAACAGCCTAGGCGACTACTAAACAGTCTACTAAAACCCTCTACGGATGACTACATGCCTACCACAAGACAAGGAGAAGTCAATGATTGCGTATACGTATGTGGTATCTAAAACGTGAAAACACTAATGTATCATACTTCACACATTACTACATAGACCAGTACTCAGTATACTGGGACCAAACAGATACAAAAGGAAACATGAGGAAGTAACACAAGACGAACATGAGAGGGAAAGAGAAGACTGTATGTGTATGGAATGTGAAATGTAAAATAGAAGTCCACATGGGTGTAATATGCGTTGCTTTTAATTCCATACACATACACAAACATTACTGTTTCTACAACACATGTACAAAACAGCCGTAACAACAGTAGAAGTATGCTGAAGCCAAATATAACATATGCGTATCTTGGATAATTCCCGTTCAGGGAGGTTCCGCTACTTTTTTTTTTTTTTTTAAGTCAACATGATGTGCTTCTTCGCTTTGACTCATAACCACAACTGCAACAACTTGTGCATTTTGAGGTGCAATGTCTGCAACACATGCCACGTCTCGTGTCGTGTGAACTTTTATGGTTACCTTTTTAAAGATGTTTTGTAAAAAAAAAAAAAAAAGAAAACACCTTGTTAAGTATTAGTACTTGTTAAGTATTTTCCACAAACGTTTGTTGGGTCATAACTTTGGTATAAAAAAATTGCACGAATTTCTTATTTTACTTCTCATGCTCTAAATTACAGATCTGGTATGCCAATATATTTCATACTACTATTTATGGTTTCTTCACTATTACCTGAAAAAAAATTCTTTAAAAAATTAGCAGTTTGGGCTGAAGAACGAAACAGTGGCAGCGATAGCAATGTCCAGCAGTGCACTCAAGCTTGCTGATCAATGTTTTAAAAGTACATGAGGCGACACATTGGCATGATGCCAGAGTAACAATACTAAAGCATGGCAATAACCCCAAGGTAACCACTGCCACAGAGCAGTAAAGGCACCCTGGCAGCTGCCAGACACCTCATGATGCCAGCAGCACTGGAGGTGAGTTGCACTGATGTTGCATGAGATACATTCTATGAAAAAATGTCTGCGCTTGTGGCATCAACTTCACCGTCTTCTCAGACCACTGTTAGCACAACTGTGTGAATGTGCCCATAGCCGCAAAGCAGGAACATTTGTGCACATAAAGCTCCTGTCAGAAGAGGCAGGCAGAATAGTTGCCCTTGCAGCCAAACACCCTGGGCATCTTTCACATCAAACCATGCGGGCTGTGCATGCACAGTGAACACTATGACAGCATCACGGTGCCGATGCCAGCGGTGTTAATGTGTCTCAAGCGTCTGTATAATTACTACTGCAATTTATTGCAGTAGTAATTACACAATAATTGCAGCACTGCAATTGCACAAGAAAAATAAATACAGAATTACATTCAGCACATTAAAATACTTAAGGAGAGCAAATTTCATCATATTCACAAACACACACAAAAAAACAAGACCAAGGTTTCTTTTTAAGGTCAAGCACAACGCACTACTGGAATGCTCATCTACACGGTGCATACATAAGGGCCACTTGGCATTATTAGCTGTACAAGGGTCACCTATCACTGCGCTTATGGGATGTGCACTCATGGAGTGTGCCAGAGCAACACAGAAGCTATGCAAAATGCAGAGGGCACTGCATTAAAGTCAACCACCTGGGTTTCTTTAACGTGTACACATTTCTCGGTACAAGAGTGTCCTTCATTTCTGCCCCCGCTGGAATTGAACCCACGCCCTTGTGCACAGCAAAAAACATCATAGCCACATAGCAACTGAGCCACCTAGGTATGTTAAATTATCACCCAGTTCATCATGCTTATGTTTTTTCTCAGACCTGTGCCTCTCATGGTACATGCATGTATGCCTTTCAGCAGCTCAGTCAATGTGTGTACTGAAATGCTAAAGTTTCAAAAGACAAAAAAAAAAAAAGAATGTGTCAGATTTAGAGAATGGTTCCAAGTAAAGCACAAAGTGCTTTTACAAACTGCCAATTATGCACATACATATGCATGCAGAAGAAAACTAGTGTTACATTTTTGCAAATGTTACATTTTGCACCTGCTCCTCTCTATAACAATTGGACTTCACATTTTAATGAAATCAAAATGGCAAGCCACACAAAGCAGCTATACACAGGAGAAGTTACTACACAAAGACAACCTGATTAAGAGTAAGCTGCACATACCACAATGCCATATATGGTGTTGTCAAGGGAGTAGCTGAGGCCGGCCTGCATGGCTGCATATGTGTACTCATTTAGTGCATCTGTGAAGAGCCGCACGAACATGTGCGTCATGTTGGTGTGGTGTGGGTCTTGGTATGCAACTGGGCTGGAAATAAAAAACATCTACTTCACCTACAAGTGTAAAGCACTGCCGCTTTGCAAAAATGCACAATTCATGCGGAACATGCAAGATGAGTAATACTAATAGATAACAAACAGAGGGATTATCAGGGAGGGATCAAAACACGGTTTATCGTAGAAGCTGCAAAGATTCAAGACATTAAAAGATACATCAAACCCCTAGTAAACACACCCAGATTTATTGCATACAAATAATGTTAATTTTTAAATAGCACATACACCTTATAAAACTATTTTCGTTAAGGATCAGCTCCAACTAGCAAATCTGGCATATCTGTTGTGTATTCACGTTAACAAAAGCATCAAAACCTTTTCATACTCTCAGCAGGTGGAAGTGAGGTAACACATCCTTGAATTTCCGGCTGAATACATGTTCCAGCAGCAAAGTGGGTTGATCTAAAATGGCCACTGGACACACGAACCTGCTCTAAATCAATCAATGAAATTCAGTATAAGCCTATGTGATCGCAAAACCTGAAACTGCCAACATGCTTTTTAAATAAAAATTGGTTGCTCAATACCGAATTCTTCATGAAGACTACATGTAGGAACAGAAATAAGTTTATTCATGGACGGAGATCAGTAAATAACATTTTGTTTGTATTGCTTCAAATGGAGCCCACATCATCATCCCATTTTATGTCCACTGCAGGACAAAGGCCTCTCCCTGCAATATTACCTCTGTCTTGCACCAGTGCAGCCCATATAAAGGCAGGTTACTTAAAATACATAATACAAGACTTCCACACAGTTATGTTTCAAAATGCAATGTCATTTAAAATAAACTGGCAGCATAAATGAATGCACGTATATTTTGGAACCTTCATAATCAAGCTTCATATTTTTCAAACAAGTATTTATTTTTTTACTCTCTCACTGTGCATTTGTAGGTGCGTCTGTGAAGGAAGGGCATGTGGGAGTAGCGGCAAAAACTGCACTTTTCTTCGTGTCATCATCATCAGCCCATTTTTATGTCCACTGCAGGACGAAGGCCTCTCCCTGCAATCTCCCTTTACCCCTGTCCTGCGCCGACTGATTCCAACTTGCGCCTGCGAATTTCCTTATTTCATCACCCCACCTAGTCTTCTGCCGTCCTCGATTGAGGTGAATGCTAGACATCACTAATTGAGGTGAATGCTAGACATCACTAATCTATGATCACTGCACTTTACCCTACTTAATACTTCTACATCCTGCACTATGCTGGGATCGGCAAAAAGTTTGAAATAAATCTCTTTTCTTGTTTCCCCATTAGGGATTTTCTAGGTCCAATTTTTGTTCCAACGCTTCCTGAAGAAGGTGTTTATTATTCGGAGCTTACACTTTTCCGCGCATTGTACCAAAATCTCTCCACTAGTGTTCCCAAAGTCGATGCTGTAGTTGCCGATTGCTTGTTCACCAGGCTACCTTTTCCCCACTTTTGCACTGAAGTCGGCCATCAGTACAGTTTACTGAGCTTGCACTTTTCTCATACCTAATTCAACATCTTCATAAAACTGTTCAATTTCATCATCATACCTGGAGGTTGGAGCATAGGTTTGTACTACCTTTATTCTATACCTCCAATTTAGTTTTATTAACGACTACTGCTACCCGGTCATTAATGCAGTAGAATTCGTCAATGTTGCTCGCTATGTCCTGCTTTTTATCTTGGAGTCCTTTAAGCAGAGCACATGGCCATTAGTCAGCGCCATGTAAGCCTCACCAGTTCTAACCTCACTAAGGACAATATCCCACACAATGCCTGACAGAGTCTCAAAGAGTCCTGCTAAGCTAGCTTCACTCGAGAGAGTTCGTGTGTTCAGCATTGCCAGGTTCAGCTTCCAGTAGCAGCCTGTCAGGGTCCATAGATTCTTAGCACCCTCTGCTGCATTACAGGTCTAACCGCTGCCTTGGTCAAGTACTCTGCAGCTGCTGGGGACTAAGAGAACTGGTTGATCGAATGAGTCATTCTTAATGTAATGCAGTTTAATCAACAACCCAAAACAACACGCAGGCAGGCCTGTTGATCAAGCATCAGGCACCAAGCGCACGAGTCCTATCCTCAAGTAAGGCATCGATGTTGTGCCCAAAGTACATGGCTGTCTTCTTCACTATAACTTCCCCTGGAGAAGAGAGCACCATCCTGGGAACTCTAGGAGAGGATGACTGGGTCGTAATACAGCACAGTCTCGTGCATGTGCTCAACAGACGGCACGCGCAGCTCGACGAGGTTATTTACAGGGGACGTCTGTAGCACTAGGCATCAGGAATCGTGGTACTTGGTGAGGAGTTTAGAGGTAAGACCGGGAATGATCGAAGGTAGCCAGACCAAAAAGTCCAGCTGATATGCGAATGTGGGTGGGTCATCACAGCGATGAAACTTTTGCTGGCATTAGTCTTCAGTTGCAAAAGAGTGGGCGACCTGGCAGCATTTCTCGACGTTATCTGGAAGCTTCGGACAGTGGCATGCACTCAGACAGGTGTCAATCGTTTCAAGTGTAAAGGAAGGTTCATGGCTATATACATGAAAGAATGGGGAAAAACTCATCATGGCCTATAAGGTGGTGTTGTAGGCATGGTAAAACGAGGTCCCTGTTGGTGTGATTGGATGCAATGTATATGGATAGCATATCACTCAAAGAATTCAGCTGATAGGCAGTAGCAGTACAATGGACAGTACGGCATGTAGTAAGGAGTGCGTTAACTACCTCGTAAAGGAAGACACGTCCTCTGTGACTCAGAAGTTCACGAGGCGCACAATGGTGAAGTACGAAGTGTTGCAAGAGGAAGGACACAACATCACAGGATGTGGCGGTTACTAGGGCAGCTGTTTCTGCATAACGCATCAGATGATCTACAACAACAACAATCCAGGGATTCCCAGCAGCTGTGCAGGGTAGAGGGCAGTAGAGGTCGACGCTGACATGGTTGAATTGTCGAGAGGGGCACGTAATTGGCTGCTAGGGGCCACAATGACAGCGAGCAGGAGACCTGCAACATTGGCATGCTGAACATGAGCACATGCACTACAGGAGAAAAGTGCCCTGCCACTAAAAGCGTAAGCGCAGCCTGGTGTAAATTTTAAAAAGGCCAGCATGGGCCCATTGTGAGTCTGCATGGAAAGCGGAGCACACATCTACACAGTGGCAGCAAGGGACGACGAACAACCACTTGCAGCTGTTGGAAGTGTAGCTGTGTCGATAGAACAGTCCGTCCCGCACTGCAAAGTGAGAAGCTTGACGCCAGAGAGCATGAGAAGGGCAACCCGCTGGGGAGTCAGAAAGGCAGTCCAAAAGATCCGCAATCCACAGATTTTGCGCAGTTCTGCAACCATATCGATGAGCGCTGGTGACAAAAACACCGAGTTGATGACGGAAAGGCAGGTCAGGTCACTTTATGTGATGCGAGCGAAAGAAAGCATCCATGTCTGTGTGTTTACGGCCAGACAGACAACACGGATGTCAAAGTCCTGTAACCAGAGGGCCCAGCAGACAAGGCGGCCTGATGGGTCTTTCACTGTCAACAGCCAAGATAGGGTGTGATGGTCGGCAACGACGTTGAAGAGACGGCAGTACAGGTGTGGTCGAAATTTTCCAAGGGCTCAAATGACAGCTAAGCACTCCTTTTCTGTGATGGAGTAATTAGATTCGGCCTTGGTTAGTGTCCAGCTCAGGTGGGCTACTACGTATTTGCCGTATCCACTTTTGCACTGAGCATGCATAGCACCAAGTCCTATGCCACTAGCATCCGCATGTATTTGTGGGAGACATAGGGTGGGGTAGAAATGTTACAGTAAGGGCGGCGATGTGAGCAGACGGCGCAATCTTGTAAACATGTCGTCGCAAGCTGAGGACCAGGTAGGAAGGCCAGTGTCGCCTTGCAGGAGTTGCGTCAAAGGAGCGATGACAGAAGCGAAATTCCTGATAAAACAATGAAAGTATGAGCAGGACCCGACAAAGGTTCGAAGTTCCTTCAGGGATGTGGGTTTAAGGAAATCGGTGATGGTGTGAAGTTTCGAAGCGTTGGGTAAAATGCCATCATTCGAAACCACGTGCCCGAGTACAGTCGCCGATGGATTTTTGGGACTCCAAAAATTCGGACTTGATGCATATTCTGGACTTCATAAATGCACCATTAGGGTTCCCATAGTGCTAATGCATTTTTGCGAGTGATTTTTCTGACGAATTCAGGCCCCAAAGTTTGATTTTCCAGACTAAATGGTTTGTTCCAAGCAACGCTACGGTGGCTAGATGGGTAGGCGTGCCAACAGCCCGGCGTGAAGAGTAGTTCAGCACTTCGCTTCCCTATGTCAAACGTGGCGCTGCGGTTGGAGGCTTGTCACAAGCGGTGCACATTGTGTGTGCTGCTGTGGCCGTATTACATTGCAACTGTGGCACATTTAACATCATGTTTAAACTGAAAACCACCTTCACAGTGACATCATAGGCAGTCACAAATTTCCGTATTCAACAGAACCCTGTCATTTGTGAAGGTAACGTACTTGCCTTTCCCTCACCTGTTCGTTTCCCTGTTAGAGGTGCAAAAATACAAGAGCTATTAACACTGTTTAGTTCGGTAAACACATTTAACTTGAGTCTACGAGGTGAAGCTCAAATTCTGCATGGATGAAACAGCCCTCTATCAGTCCTAAAGCAAGAAAGGTGAAAGTTTGCTTTGTGGAACAGATGTATATAGGGGCTGTATGTGAGCAGCAATTCATGCAGGGTGTGTTATTTACCATGGAACGCATAAGAGAAATGATTGGGCTTGAAGGGATGTAAAATACAATGGCATAAATAGTTTATAAATAGTTGCATAAATAACTGATATAAGCCATCTGGCGTGAGGAAGCCATCTGGCGTGATTTTCTCGCGATCCATTTCGTCAACTGAAATTTGTCAGTAGCCGGATCGAAGATCGATCGACGAAAAGTATTTAGCTCCGTGCAAGCAGTCCAAGGCGTCATCGATGCGAGGTAGGCGGTAGACGTCTTTTCGCGTGATCTTGTTTAAAAGGTTATAATCGATGCAAAAATGACAGGAACCATCTTTCTTTTTCACAAGGCCGCCAGGCAAAGCCCAAGAACTGGCTCATGGCTCGATGACCCCTTTGCGGAACATTTTGTCCACTTCTCATTGGATGACTCGACGTTCAGCATGCGATATATATACAATAGTGACGCCGATGAATAGGATTCCTATTTCCAGTGTTTATATGGTGCTGAACAACAGATGTTTGGCCTAAAGGCCTGACGCCGAGATCAAAGATGTCGCTGTACGATGCAAGCAGGAGACGTATGCAAGCCCGTGACATTCCCATAGGGCCAACGAGGCCAATTTTTGCAGCCGACGCTAGCGTCACCTGGATTCTAACGGTATTTGCACTGATACCAGAAAGATGTTTACTTACTAATAATAGATGATGTTTTGAATATTATTCACTTACAATCTAAAGTTAAAAATGACAGGTGACATCTGAATAATTTCTAGTTTTTTAGAAAGTTAAATGTGTATGGAGAGCGCAATGAAGCTTGTGAGGAGCACCGCACTGCAGACGACCAACGCTGGCATCGTCTGCTTCTGCTATTGCTGTTAAGCTGCCTGCTTGCTTTGGCCAGGTATATCCCTATATATATATATATATATATATATATATATATATATATATATATATATATATATATATATATATATATATATATATATATTGTAAAGGGGGTTTATTCGGCTCGTAGAGCAGCAGCGACAAACTCAGCACCAGCAGGTAGGGCGCAGCCAGCGAACGAACTGGGTACGTGCCATGCGATGGCAACGGGGCTTTTCAGCCTGCCGATCTTCTTCGTCACAGTCTCCCTCCTGGCGACCTAGGAAGAGGTGGGCGGGCTGGAGAGGATACGGGTGGGCGCAAAGGTGGACGCAAAGGTGGGCGAAGGGGGCCGTAGGTCTGTGGCGCAGGCCTCATCGCGACTTCGGTGTACGTCAGGGGAGCGGCCGTTGGAGCCTGCTGAAGAGAAGGCGAAGTGTGGTCGGCTACCTGCTCCTTGATGACAGATTGGAGAGCGGGCGCCAACGGAGTACTCGGCTGGCCGTGTCCAAGTGGAATCAAGGAAAGCTGACGAGCCACCTCTTCACGGACGAACTCCTTGATCTGTAGCAGCAGCGAAGTGTTATCCGGGGCAGCAGCCAAGCTCGACATTGAAGCGGCCTGAGGTGTAGATTGGCTGGTGGCTACGCGTTGTTTGCGCAGTTCGTCAAAGCTTTGACACAGATTGACGAGTTCAGAGACTGTCGAGGGATTTTTCGCCAACAACGCCTTTTAAGATATGGCGGATATGGCGATTGCAGAGGTCGACAACATCTTCTATATAGCTCGTAAACGTGTCCCCGCACTGTTGCGCATGGCCACGCAAACGTTGCTCGGCACGAAGCTTGCGAACCGCGGGGCGCCCGAATACCTCTGTCACGTTAGTCTTGAAGGCCATCCACATCGTCAGATCACGTTCGTGGTTGCGGTGCCACATGCTGGCGACACCGCTCTAATAAAACGACACGTAATTAAGTTTTTTGGTGTTGTCCCAGTGGTTGTGGATGCTCGCCCGGTCGTAGTCAGCGAGCCAGTCTTCGACGTCATCGTCTTCAGTACCACTGAAGATGAGTGGGTCGCGTTGCCGCAACTGGCCGGGGCAGACCACGGTAGTCACCGGGGCAGCGGGTTGTGGTTGTGGTGGTCCTTTTTCCGGCATTACGAAGACGGGCTGCAGTGTCCGATTACGAAGTTCCAGAATTCTGGTTGTACCCAGCACCTCCACCAATTGTAAAGGGGGTTTATTCGGCTCGTAGAGCAGCAGCGACAAACTCAGCACCAGCAGGTAGGGCGCAGCCAGCGAACGAACTGGGTACGTGCCACGCGATGGCAACGGGGCTTTTCAGCCTGCCGATCGTCTTTGTCACAATAAGTGTGTGTGCGTGTGTGCGTGTGTGCGTGCGTGCGTGTGTGTGTGTGTGTGTGTGTGTGTATTCTTATTAAGGACTCAGAATTACCTTGTACTTTTACCTTTGACGGTTGGCACTGCTGCATAGGCCGAGCGAAATCACGACGCTTATCACATTAACTTGCTGCCAATAAACAGCTTTATTATAACATCATTGATGTTTACATGAAATAAAAAGCACGTGAGGAACGTTTCAGATATGCTGGTGCGTAACATGCATAGTTGTTTATGTGCAAAAAGATACTACGTACAGGCTCGCCACAAATTTTTGGTGGACACAAGCTATCCGCCGCTGAATCAAGAAATACATCCGACCACATAAAGCCATCGCACACGTTGCTAAAGTTCCTCCACTTTCGTAGCTGAAGATGTCGTGCCACTTCGTTCACAATATTCATAAACTGCAACTTGATTTGAGCCAGTGCCTCCTGTTTGAGCAGAAACACATAGCTTTCACAAGGGCGAATTCTACAGCGACTGTTCGTCTTCTGGTCCAAAGTGCCTGCTCTCTTTCTCTTGCAGTTTACCATTCGAGAAGTCACATTATAAAAATTTTCAGCATTTAAGCTGAATTTGCTTCAAAAAGTTTATAATTTAAGATAAAAATGCTTTTCTGTGCGTGCTGGTTTGATGCGTTGCACATAAAGTTTACATAATAAAGGCTTAGCAGGCATTTCGATTATCGCTGCCGGCAGTGCGCTGTCATCGTTTTGATGGTGGCACCACCCTAAGGCTTGGACGCGAAACATGCCACAGGCTTGACGTATGTCCATGGCCTGCGCAGAGGTGAGGTCAGGTGCAATTCTTTTCGCGAAGTCATCCGTTAAGGAACCAGAGCTGTGAGCTGCAATTGGCGCTAGGAAATTACTCTCGGCATTCAGACTCTCAATGTTAAATTCGGAACCACTAGAAACACTGGCCAAGAACACGCCAGCCGGAATCACTTGAGGGCACAGGCTGAAATTCAGAAGCGGTAGAATGATGTTGTTATTAGTAACCGTGACCAGAATATGCGGAACAGCAATGTTACGGTTCAAAAGCACGTCGATGATGGGGCGAAGCAGTCACCGTCAGGAACCTATGGCTGGGCGGTCAAAGTGACGCAAGTAACTGCCTTGGATGACAGACGAACATCAAGAAGCGAGCATAAGTGCGGTGGGGCGGTGCTCGGAGCATTGGCGAGTTGAGGCAGTTCTAACTGAATACCGGTTGCGCAGTCGGTGAGAGCAGAATGAATGGATAAAAATTCCAATCCAAGGATAACATTGTGAGGGCAGTTGTTGATCACAGCAAAGAGAACAGAAGTAGGGCGGCCGGCTATAATTAAACGCGCAGTACACATTCCAAGTACAACCAGCACGCCACAGTCGGCCACACGAAGTACTCGGGCAGCTGCTGGGGGAGGACCTTCTTTAAACGTCTACGTAGCTAGTACTCATCACAGATACGTGGGCTCCAGGATTGTCGAGTGCTTGGACAGGTAAGCCGTCTATTTTAACGACAATTACACTTCACTTTGTGGGCACAGACAGAGGATTTGCTACAGTAGTGGGCAATGCAGCCCCACCGAGAGAGCTGCATTTTTTAGTTTTGCGAAAGGGTGCAGCCAAAAGCCACAGGGGACGAAAGGCGACGTGGCTGCAGCGAACGGGAAGATGGGCGACGTGTTTGCACTGAGCGAGACTGGTGTCTGTGTGGCGATGGTGAGCGGCTATTCCACGTGTTCCTAGCAGAATAGTCGGCGCTGTTAGAGTCTGTGTTGGGTGAAACATTGCGGGTATTTCCGTTAAAACGGCTCAGGTTGGTCGGCGTGCGAGGTGTTGAGGGCCACGAGCTGCGACAGTATCGGGCAACATGACCAATGCGGCGACAGGTGAAACATATCGGCTGGTCGTCCCACTCCACTCAGTCGGGTTACGATAACGCGAAGAGAAGCGTCGGGATGGAGTGAAAATAGTAGAAGGGTGTTCGTGAGCTCTGGGATTGGCAACAGCACAGACAGAATGTAATCCAATGTTTTCAAGTTCCTGATGAACGATGGCTTGTACGAGGTGAACCGAAAAAGTGGTAGCATGAGGACGACGTGAACAGAAAGCTGCGGGCGCCATCGCATCCAGTTCACATCTAACAATTCGCACCACGTCCTTTGATGGCAACGCATGCTGCTGTGTGGGTTGATCTTCACATGCCGACGTTGCAGCAGTAGTGGGAAGTTGGGCGAATGGTTGCAAGACGCATCGGCTTTTGGCCTGCTCGAATTGTCGGCACTCTTTAATGATTGCATCAACTGTAGAGAAGCTTTTGCACATGAGCAGAACTCACCGATATGTTACGGGGCTGTTGGAAGTATAGAAGATTGTATTTACAATATATATACAAAATGAGTCAGATTAGATAAGATGGCTGAGCACCAACAACACGCAGCAGCCAGCGTCCTATGATCTTCTTCCTCTCTTCTTTCATCCTTCCGTAACAATTTTATCTTGGTGATGCTGTTTTTATTTTTGATTTTATGCTGCTCACAACCGGTGACTCCTGAATGCTAGAGCTGGCGAAGGGGGGCAAAAATACCAGCAGCAGGGCATCTGCCAGTTGTTTTGTCCGCGGCCGCTGCACTTCAAGCTGAATTTTTCACACACCGAATCATTTCGTCGGCCCTCTTTGAGCAAGTCATTTTTTTTTTTACTGGTTTACAAATACCCATTCTTCAGCTGTAGAACACGCAACATTTAATTGGCATCCTATTTGCTTGAAGGTTGTGCAAGTTTGGCTCGCTGTCTCTTCAGGATTATTTCAACGGTCGCCAGTCTGTCGGAGCCTTGCTTTTTCTTTTTCTAGGAACTTTCTTCAATATAAGCTGCAGCGTTGGGCAGCATCGCAGCGACAGTGTCGCTCATTAGGCATACATATGCCATCGGAGTCTGCACAATGTTCCTGCCGGTCATACGCTCTATGACATGCTCCTTGAAGTGGTGCTAGCAAGTGACTGATGTGGCTGGAACATTTTGTCAGCACAGTGAAAGGCAAGCTTGCGTCTCCCGAAATGTTCTGGGTCTCAGCGCATCGAAGCCAATCATAATTTTGTCCGTGATTTTGTATGTATGTAGCCAAACTTACAAATTGGCTCAAAACAAGTGGTGTCCTTCCGGCTTGTTTTCTTCTGTCCAGGGACACTTTCACTCTATCTCAACATAATTTAACCATTTTCTTTGAGGTTTTACTCTGAAAACCAATTATTTTAAATATAAGAACCGTGCAATAACAACACACTCATAGCAGACAATGCACGCTTCGCGACAGGCCTATGACCACAGCGCCACTCCTGCTTTCATGATGCGGAGAAGCAGTACTACGCCGGTCGGCACACTTGCCCATCTAGCCATCATAGCCACGCTACCCGACCTTGAGGGCCGCCATGTTAGATTTTCCACTGGCTTGGCTTCGAGTGGCCTCCTCTATAGCCTTCAAGATTGGGACATGCACAACATTCTTCAGTCTCGGAGGCCATGCCCGCTTCCCCTTGGATGACAAAATGCTCTAGGGGACGGCAGTTGTTTCTTTCTGTCAGCACTATCATCATAATCACTTGATGAAAGATCCATTTTTATTCAATTATTTATTTTTAAAGTTTCGGATGCTATTTGCACGTGGTGTGTCCACAGAGCAGGTGTGTCTTAGAGACGTCCATCCATGTGTGTGTTCGTGCAGCTTCGCACTTATGTGGTCGGCACCACCTTGTGTGCCTTCTCGTGAGCCAAGTTGTACGAAGAAACGTGGCTCGTTTCTTCTATTTCAATGGCAATCTCTGGCACCAGAGATCGCAGATCGCCAACGCGGTGACGCTCTTTTCAGACTGTATACAGAGACGACGTCACTCTTGCATCAATCCAAGCAAATCTGATCGCCTCCAAGCGTAGTACGAGGCAGGATGTTATCAAAGATTTTTTAAGCCACTTTAAGCCTAATAAATTGCATTTTTTGGCTGAACGAATTTTTCGGACTGTTCAACTTTTCGGTCTCTGCGAAGGCCGTAAAACTGGCCAGTGACTGTATCATTAGCTGCTTGGCTCCAAAGCGTCATTTCTTCATACTGAGCTGGCGGCCTGCATCAGTTAAAGGGACACTAAAGGCAAATACTAAGTCGACGTAGGCTGTTTGAATGCCATTGCAGAGACCTTACAACTCTTGCTTCGTGCCAAGAAAAGACAGTTTACGCGAAAATTGTATCTGAAGGGTCCGAATACCTTTTTTGTAATTCGTATCTCCCACCACCCAACTGGGGGAGTGGTGACGTCGCATACGCCATTACCACTCTTTGCTGCTGTAGGTGAGTAAAATAGTGCCTGACAGATGGCGGTACCGAGCCATAACAGAGCGGTGGATTTGCCGATGCAGATGCTTTTTGGTCACAGCGTATACCATTCGGGCATCCCATGACATCACATGGAAGGTGAATTCTCTGCTACTTGCAGTTTGTGTGAGTTTCGCAAGCCAGCAAAACCAGCGCAGCCCTACGCAATAACAAAACTACTGAAACATGAAAGCATGGGCAGTGCGGAGTCAATTGAAAACGAAACCTTTAGACCGCCCATTTCACTGTCAAGGGTCATTTCAATGATTTCTTTTTTCTAATGAAATAGAACTGGACAAGTTGCATTTTATTTTGTCTTATAATACAACACAAGCATGTCTCTTGCAATGTGTGGTTGAGTACCAGTGACAGAATTTATCAGTGTAGATATTTGTCCTTGTGCTTTTTGCGCTACAGGAAACACTGCAAAAAGACAGAATTTAACTAAGGAGTGCTTTCGTCATCAGGCAAGTACAGTAAAACCTCGTTAAACTGCACCCACTTAAGCAGTAGTTTCATTTTAAAAGTAGTAAAGTCAAATCCCCAACTCAGCAATGTGTTTTGTATTCGCATAAACCGTACAAGCTTATTGCGTACGCATCGGTTAACATGTAGTGTCACCTCTTTTCGCCGAGCAAACACGGTGCGTCGTCTCCATCGGGCAGCCCGGCAGAACAACAAGCCTCAGAGATTGAACAACGGCCTCCAAGCGCCCTGTGCGTTTGCGCATGAAGCCACATCAACATCAACATAATTTCGGCGCCGTGCCAGAGAGCGTTGTGGCGTCATGCAAGTGAGCACTCACGTAATGCCAAAGCTCGGATAAAAAAAAACGCCAGGTGCTCAGCATAGAAGAAAAATTAGACGTCATTCGTGCTATCGAATGTGACGCAAAGAAGTCGGCGCTGGCACGCGACAGGGGTCTGCTGTTGACTACGGTGTGTGGCATTTGGAACGCGAAGAAGTTGCTCGGCAGCGCTGCTGCGACCGCGAAGAGATGTCGGCTACGAGGTTCGACTTTTCACCATCGTTGCCTCTGTTGTTGCCGAAGAGTCGACTAGTGGAACTGATGAGGGCGACACGGAAAGCGGCAGCATCGGAGATTCAGGCCCGACAGTTGCAGAAGCTGCACGTTACGTCAGCTTCACGAGTGCAATCGTCGTGACGAAAACAGCACCCCGCAATGAAAACGGCGCCCCGCGACTACTGCAGTGCTACCGCGCGCATACACGGAGAATGCATAATGCCAACGAGGAATCTGCCATGTGAGTGTTTGCTAAGAGAGAGGGCTGGCTGAAAAGCTGGCTTGCAGCTTCATTAAGTTTGAGGCCGCTGTCGTCGCTGCTAGGCCACCATGGCATCAAACGAAAATAACACTTCTGTCGTGCGAAGTGAATAAATACTGCACGTTTTTTTCCCCCTTTCATCGCACTCTCTCGGAGTTCCGTTTTTGACAGGTAAATGGGCGATCTCATGCTATTTTGGTTAAGCAGTACTACCGTTCAGTACGTACTTTTTCCGAGCTCCGGTCAACTACGGTTTAACGAGGTTTCACTGTACTTGAACGACCCTGTACTTGAACGTCCCTGGGGAGTCTCCAATCATGTCCTGCATTTACCTCAATTTCTCTATTAAGGCTCTGTTCACAATAGTATCGACGCCTTAGCAATTCTTGAGCTTAGCTTATCCTCTTAGCTTGATTTAATATTTGGCTTTAGTGTCCCTTTAAGCCTTGCAACACATGCTCGAGAGGGCACGGATGAGTGGCAAAGTCAGCAGAAAAGACGACCATGTCATCAAGGCAACGTAAGCACATCTTCCATTTTAGCCTACGGAGGAAATTGTCCATAATTCCTCCAAAAGTAGCAGGGGAATTGCAAAGCCCAGATGGCATAACGTTAAATTCATACAGGTCATCTGGTGTTACGAAAGCTGTTTTTTGGTGATTGGCCAGAGCCATCAGCACTTGCAATACAACAGCATTACCCAGATTATTCAAGGGCACCCAGCATTGTGGGTTGTCATTGAAAACTGTTGGAAAAACGGGCAGCAGTGAAAATGAGGTCTATGAAACAACTGGAGAGAGTACTTCACTTCTTGTTTTATATAAGGAACTCTTAATTGACCTCCCAGATGAGGAGTGTACAATACGATGTACCATTTAGCCATTTTTGCTGGCCATTTTTATGTGAAGTGCAGAACCAGGCTTGGTGGACGTGGCAACGCCAAGTGATGGTGGTTGGCAGACAAGTCTGTAGCCGGTCTTGTGCATACACCAGCTCATAGCCCTGATGGCAAAAGGGACATGAACTGGTAGGTTGGTTTGATTTATCAGGGTCACTTCGATGTCTCCACTTGTTTGTGATGCGAGGTGTTAGTTTAACACCCAAGCCTGTGCAAAATCATCTCTTTGTTTGTCAAGCCACTAGGGATGGCCACAGAGCACAAGGAAATTGGTGCATGTGTCTGCAAACAAAAGTAGATTTTGCAGACTAAAAGGCATAGTCTGAGGTTGTCATTGATTGAAGAATGAGAAGCACCCATGGGGTCTGGGTTATTGATGGGTTGCTTTGACAGTATGTCAGCAGTCATGTTCCCAGCTACAGCCACATGGCCAGTAACCCATTCAACAGTGATCTTGTGCTATTGTGTCTTGCTGAGCCGATTAACTTCCTGCACTATTCATAGCTTTGAATGGACAAGTTTCAGTTCCGTGAGGGCGTGTGTCGAATCTATTTTTAGGATTAAAGCATCACTCCTACTGATTAGCTGAACTGGGATAACTTCTACAGTGTCTCAAATGCCAAAGTACAGTCTTTGGTGGAGGTGCGTGGAGGTTGTAGAGTTTGGGAAGGAAGTGGTATTGGTGTCGGGCGCCACACTGATGGTCGCTCTATAGCCTACGCTGCCGGCGAGCCTCGAAAACAAGTACCTAGCCTATGCTACCAGCACATCACACGGAGGCTAAGCAGGCCCACACTGTTGTCCATACCTTCACGATGAGAGCTGCTAGCTTAGTGACAAGTTGCAAGGACAAGGGTTGAAGGAACTGAACAGGGGGTTTATTCATAATGGTAGGGGAGAATTAAAGCGGCAACCATATGCATGCGATATTCAAGTAACAAGCGGCGTGACAGGCAGACCCCATCACACTGTCATGTCACGGTGTGTCGAATCTATTTTTAGGACTAAAGCATCACTCCTACTGATTAGCTGAACTGGGATAACTTCTACAGTGTCTCAAATGCCAAAGTACAGGTGACCACATGAGCATGACATCACGAAAAAATGCAGCAACAAATTTTTATTGTCAGAATAAATACAATCGTATGCCCATAAAAAAATCGCAACCAGGCTACGAGCTGAATTTATTAATCAAAATTTACTCAATCTTGTTTTAATATGCCATCACCAATAAAAATGTGTGTCCCATATCTCCAACGTGAAATGCCATGGTGCCCCTCTAGGGGAAAAGAAATCTAAACACTTCTGCTGCTCCCGGTGGCCTCTCAGGCCTAACCACACCAAACAAACTACTGATATCAATAACAGCCTCAAAACATTGCCGATACTTTCTCGTCGGTGAGAGATGAGACGAAGCGATGGCTGATTTTACCATTTGTTACTTTCTATTATGCTGGAGAGCAAGTGGCAGGAGTGAGTTCAGATTGAAGCAGAAGGACTGGTTGCTACCACACTGTTCTGCAATCAAGCAGTACATGGTGGAAGCTGCTACATGAACTTCTTGGCAACAAGCAAAGTTTTCTGGCTGGCGAAAAGAAAAAAAGAATGCGACATGACTAGCGAAGGCGGTAGATTGCCCTCTGAGACGGCAAAACCTGTCACTCATTGCAGTCGTCATCCCTTGAAAATCGCGTACATGTGGCTGTTTTTAGGGCAAACTTATTCACAAGTAAATGCATACTCGTACTGGCAGAAGTACAGAGCACTGTACAAATTGTCACGAAAAGACAATTGAGGATGTACCCATCATCGGCGAGACAGACAGTTGTCCAAGATGGCGTACACAAAACTCAAGCTGGCGTCCTCAGCCTCTGCTTCTTCTTCAGCGACCACCTCTTGATAAGTGCGCATTCAAGTAACTTCTTTTTCAGCGCTGGCACATAACACCTAGCGGCATTATCCCCCCGCCAAAAAAAAAAAGCATCGACCCGATGCTTACGAAACTACGATGCTTACTAAAAGAAAGTGGAAGTGTGGAAGTCGTATGAGATCAGGTTGGCGCCGCCTTAACGTGCGAAATACGGTTTGAGGCGAACAACATGCACTATCTCTGAGTGGTGCTGTCGACGCCGAGGCGATGCGGCACCGTCGGGAATGACCTCATAGTTCACTTCACTAACGCGGCTTATCACTTTGTAGGGTCTAAAGTATCTACTCAGCAGCTTCTCCGACAACCCCTGGCGACAAATTGGAGTCCACACCCAGACTTGGTCACCTGGCTGGTACTCGACTTGCCGATGCCGAAGATTGTAGCGTCGCGCGTCTGCACTCTGCTGCGTCGTGATGTGTATGCGCGCGAGTTGATGAGCTTCCTCTGCGTCGGAAGTAAGTGATGCGTTGGTGTCGTGGGGGAGCATTGCGTCTAGCGTGGTCTGGACTTCGCGCCCGTAGACAAGACGGAACGGTGTGAAGCGTGTTGTTTCCTGAATGGCGGTGTTGTACGCGAATGTAACGTACGGCAGGACTTGATCCCATGTTTTATGGTGGACGTCTACATACATAGACAGCATGTCAGCAATGATTTTGTTTAGCCGTTCCGTCAGTCCGTTGGTCTGCGGATGATAGGCAGTGGCTTTGCGATGCTGCGTGCAGCTCAGCTCGAATATGTCCTCTATCAGTTGGGCCGTAAGGGCAGTTCCTCTGTCGGTGATGACATATGATGGGGCACCATGTCTTAGGACTATCTGATCGATAAAGAACTGGGCAACTTCGTAGGCGGTGGCACGTTGCACAGCTTTCATCTCGGCGTAGCGTGTTAGATAGTCTGTGGCGATTATAATCCACTTGTTTCCGCTGGCTGACAAGGGAAAGGGTCCCAGAAGATCCATACCGATTTGATCAAACGGTGCGCTAGGTGGTGCGATGGGTTGCAGTAACCCCCCGGGCTTCAAAGACGGCGATTTCCTGCGTTGACACTCACGGCATCTTTGCACGTAACGCTTCACCGTGGTGGAAAGTCTGGGCCAGTAGTACGTCTGGCGTACTCTTGCAAGAGCGCGTGAAAATCCCAAGTGTCCAGACATGGGCTCATCATGGCAGGCTTGGAGAATGTCATCACGGAGGGTGGCAGGTACGACCAATAGATACTCTTTGTCGCTGGCACTCGAGTTTTTCTTGTAGAGGACACCCTTTCGGAGGCAGAAGGTCGAGAGACTGCGAGAAATGTGTCGTGGAATTGTAACATTCTTGCCTTCTAGGTGATCAATGAGAGGGCGTATTTCGGCATCCTCGCGCTGTCGTGTGATCAGGTCAGATGCAGTGAGGGCCCCAAGGAATGCGCCGTCTTCGTCCATGTCCTTATCGCAAGTTTTGACGGGAGCGCGCAACAACGTGTCCGCATCTTCGTGTTTGCGGCCCGATTTGTAGACAATGGTAACATCGAACTCCTGCAGTCGGAGACTCCATCGAGCAAGTCGCCCGGACGGGTCTTGTAGGTTGGCTAGCCAACACAAGGAATGGTGGTCTGTCACCACCTTGAAAGGGCGACCGTAGAGATAAGGCCGAAATTTCATGATGGCCCACACAACCGCTAGACACTCTTTCTTGGAAGTGGTGTAGTTAATTTCGGCTCGTGAAAGGGTGCGACTGGCGTAAGCGATCACTCGCTCGACGCCTTCCTGGTGTTGAACGAGAACAGCGCCAAGACTGATGTTGCTTGCGTCGGTATGCACCTCGGTGTCAGCGTCCTCGTCAAAGTGAGTGAGAACGGGTGATTCCTGCAGGCGCTGCCGTAACTCGGTGAAAGCTGCGTCCTGCTCGTCCGTCCAAACGAAGGGTGTGTCTTCTCGCGTGAGGCGTATCAGTGGTTCGGCGATCCGGGAGAAACTGGCGATGAAGCGATGATAGTACGCACACAGACCGAGAAAGCGGCGTACTGCTTTCTTGTCACGAGGAGTCGGAAAAGCAGCAACAGCGGATGTTTTGTCTGGGTCAGGCTGGACACCGTCGGCGTTCACGACATGACCGAGAAACTTCAACTCTTCGTAACCGAAGTGACACTTTTCTGGCTTTAGTGTGAGATTAGCGGAGCAGAGCGCCTCAAGTACCGCCTCTAAACGCTTCAGATGTTCTTCGAAGGTCGCCGCAAACACGACGACGTCATCTAAGTATACTAAACAACTGTGCCACTTTAGACCCGTAAGAACAGTGTCCATCATTCTCTGGAATGTGGCCGGTGCAGAACACAGGCCGAATGGAAGTACTTTAAATTCGTACAGTCTATCCGGGGTAACAAAGGCAGTTTTTCGCGATCTCGTTCGTCAACTTCGATTTGCCAATATCCACTCTTCAAATCTATTGATGAAAAATACTTGGTTCGCCGCAGCTGATCTAACGAATCATCAATCCGCGGAAGCAGATAAACGTCTTCTTTTGTGACGTTATTCAACTTTCTATAGTCAACACAAAACCTAAGCGTTCCGTCTTTCTTTTTGACAAGGACCACCGGCGACAACCAAGGGCTTTGGGATGGTTGTATGACGTCATCGTCAAGCATTTCTTTCACTTGTGTATTAATCACGTTGCGCTCTTTCGCCGAAACGCGATAAGGCAGTTGTCGTATGGGACGAGAATCGTCATACGTGATTATTCGGTGTCTCGTGATGGGCGTCTGGCGTACCTTAGAAGTAGATGCGAAGCACTCCTTGAACCGAAGTAGCAACTCGCGCAGCGCTTTTTGCTTTTCCTCCGAAAGGTCTGAATTGATGTCGATGTTGCTGAGCGTCTGAGCTGGGTTGTCCTTTGTCATAGACGCAAAGCATTCAGCAACGTCTGCTATGGGCTCAGCAAAAGCGATAGTAGTAAGACGAAACAGGTGCCGATGTTCCTGGCTGAAGTTCGTCACGAGGAGCGCAGAATGTCCACCTCGAAGCATAATGAGACTGCGGGCTGCACATACACCGTGAGTCAGCATAAGGGAGGAATTGCCCTCTGCAACAGCTTCGCCGTCACGCAGATCGTCGCATACGACCGCTACCAGGACACTTGCGCGTGGTGGTAAAGTTACACTCTCGGCGTAAACCCGAAGCGCATTACGTCGGCAATTGTCGCGGCTGTTTGCTGCTGTCTCTGTCGAAAAAGTCACTGTGCGTGCCCGGAGGTCTCTAACAGCACCATACTCTCGCAGAAGGTCGACGCCCAAGATGAGGTCCCGAGAACAATCGCGGAGTATAAGGCAGCTAGCTGGAAACGTGGACCCACGAATTTGTACTCTGACCGTGCACATGCCCAACGGTGTTACGGTATGCCCGCCAGCAGTACGAATTTGCGTTTCACACCAAGGCGTGATAACTTTTCTAAGTTCCGTCGCTAGTTTTCCGCACAAGATCGAGTAGTCGGCACCCGTATCCAATAACGCACTAACGTGGCGGCCGTCGAGCACAACAGGTATGTCTAGCGAGAGTCTGTCGCTGAGTTCGGCTGCTGTCGTCGCTGAATCGTGCTGAATAGACCATGCTTGCGTCGATGGGAGGTCTTCGGAAGGGCGATTATCAGCGGCCTCGCCCCCGAAGGTCGCTGTTCTTAGTTTTCCCGGCGAGGGCTTGGCGATCGTCCCTGCGGTGCCATTGGAGGGCTTCTAGGAGCTGGGGAAGATCGCCTGGGAAACGGCGAGCGCGACTGCCGCCGCGGGAACAGTGGCATACCCTGCTGGTTCAAGTACTCTTCAATCGCCCTACTCTTCAAGTACTCTTCAATGCCGCTAGGTGTTACGCGCCAGCGCTGAAAAAGAAGCGACTTGAACGCGCGCTCGGCAGGAGGTGGGCGCTGAAGAAGATGCAGAGGCTGAGGACGCCAGCTTGAATTTTGTGTACGCCATCTTGGACAACTGTCTGTCTCGCCGACGCCGGGTACATCTTCAATTGCCCTAGGCCTTTCTCCATATCTGGGGCTTGGTGAATTCGCGGCGAAACCTTGCAGTCCAAGGCGGTGGTATGGCCATTCGCGGTATACGTGACCGGCTTCTCCACAGTGATAGCACAGAGGCCTTCTGTCCGGGGTACGCCGGACGTCAGATTTCCTTTCGAGCGGGCGCCGATCCTCCATACGTGGGATCGGTTGGTTGCACTGATGGGAGCAGCGGGACGTATGACGCGGCGTAAGACATGGCGGGGATGAAATGGGTCGGAGCGCGGAGAGGGACTCTCCCCAAAACCTCCGCATACGATGGCCGCTGCAACTGTGCTGTCACAGGCGGCGCATTGTTGCTTGCGACGGGACCTTGGATCGCTTGCTGCACTTCACTTCTCACGAGGGCAGAAATGGAGCCCAGCGTGGGCTGAGGCGGGCAGCTGAGCCGTTGAAGCTCCTCATGAACCACAGAGCGGATAAGGTCTCGGAGAACGTCCAGGTTTCCAAAGGCAACCGCGTCCGTCAGTGAAGCAGCATTCTCGTGTCTGTCATACGTAGCTGAGCGCTGGTCCGCAGGTGAAGTAGCGTTCATTTGCCTTTCATAAAAAGCTGTACGATGGCGCAGCATCTTTTTCATCGTGGTGGCTTCGGTTAAGAATTCACCCACGGTCTTCGGCGGGCTTCGAACCAGGCCAGCAAATAGCTGTTCTTTAACTCCCCGCATTAGATGGAGCAGCTTCTTTTCCTCTGACATGGTAGGGTCCACCAGACGGAAGAGGCGCGTCATATCCTCTACGTACGACGTCAGGCTCTCATTCGGCAGATGAATGCGGGATTGGAGCGCCCGTTCGGCTCGTTCGCGGCGATCAGCATTGGTGTATGTCTCCAGCAAGGCACAGCGGAACTCGAGCCACGATTTCAGGAGCCCTTCTCGGTTCTCGTACCAAGTGCGAGCACCGTCCTCCAAGCTGAAGTACATGTTTCTCAGCTTCGCCACGTCGCTCCATTCGTTTATCTCAGCAACGCGCTCAAACTGGGCTAACCAGTCTTCAACATCCTCGAAGACATCCCCGTGGAACACTTTCGGCACTCTGAGATTCTGGAGCAGGTACTGAGTTGCCGTTGTGGCCGTACCTTGCATAATGGTCGATGGAGACATCGATGTTCCTTCCATACTGGTCCGTGGGGGCGTCGATGTTGTTGCGGAGATGTGATCAAGCTCCGGAGGTAATCCTCGGATTCTCCTGCTGGCCCGGTGAACAGGGGTGTCCACTAGTGTAGGGCTGGTACTCCTGCTACCAGGAGGAGTTTGTGGCATCGGATGAACCGTATCCCGCACCTCCACCAGTTTTGTCACGAAAAGACAATTGAAGATGTACCCGGCGTCGGCGAGACAGACAGTTGTCCAAGATGGCATACACAAAACTCAAGCTGGCGTCCTCAGCCTCTGCTTCTTCTTCAGCCCCCACCCCTTGCCGAGCACGCATTCAAGTCACTTCTTTTTCAGCGCTGGCGCCTAACACCTAGCGGCAATATTTACTAGTAGCACACAGCTACAGCAGTCTCGAAGCACAAGCTACATCGTTATGGGAACACACTACATGAGGACGGAGCACATGTCTACATTCTGGCAGAGCACATCCGCTTGCCTGCAAGATGGTTCGTTAAATCCCATCTGTCTTGTCGAGGTCACTTGCTAGGGAAACAGCCAAACAGATGATGTCATAATTGGCCAATCCAGTGGTTTTTAGACATTGCAGAACTCTGCCTCTGAAGAGGAGAAGGTCCACAGAAAGCACATGCGCCGCCCCCGAGATGATCGTGGAAAGGGGGAAAGAAGTACACTAGTCACTTTGTTCCAGTGATGATAAGAAAGAGGTTAAAAAAAATTAAATTATGGGGGTTTTACATCTGAAAGCACGATTTGATTTTGAGCTACACCATAGTAGGGGACTCCAGATTAATTTTGACCACCTGTGGTTCTTCAATGTGAACTTAAATCTAAGTACACAGGTGTTTTTCACATTTCGCCCCCATTGAAATGCGGCCACCATGGGCGGGATTGGACCCCACGCCAGTGGCGTAGCAACAGGGGGGGCCGGGGGGCCGTGGGCCCCGGGTGCACGGGGCCAGTAGGGGGGGGGGGGGGGTGTCATATACGTCTGAAGACACCCGAAAATTGTCGATATCCTCGCCTTCCTCGCCTACACCCGGGGGGAGGGGGGGGGTGACAGAAGAGCTAAGGGCCCCGGGTGCTAGACGACCTAGCTACGCCACTGCCCCACGCCCTCGTGCTTAGCAGCCCAACCCAATAGGCACTAAGCAACTGCGGCGGGTTACGGAAGAGGTCAACGACACAAGCTCACAAAAAAAGGAAATACACTCCCCAAAATGCTGAAGCACTCCTTGACTGGATGAATGCGTTGGCATGAAGCCCAAGATGTTGCAATGGCAATCAGCCCACACCTTAAAAAGTATGTAGCCTCGGAAGACTGCTTTGCAGCGACACCACGGACAAGTTGCTTGGGTAAAACAGAGACTCTTGTAGGAGTGCAGAATTTGTCATAATCTCAGTGCCCACGTTGACTCAGTGGCATGTTGTTTAACATCGATACCACAACGATTCCGGCCTCCACGCTTGGGTTGATGCCCCAAACGTAACAAGGCGAAGAGGAATAAAACAGCTCAAAAGGTGAGGAGGAGACAGGCACCGGCGATTACGTATACGTCCTAGGAGACCATGGCATCATCAGCCTCTTCCCTTACTGGATTGTGCTGGTCACATTGCCATATGCAACACCCTTGCAGAAAGGCAGTCATGTCCGAAGAGCAGGTCCATAGCTGCAGTTGTGGTGGAGTGAAAGCGCCACCAGGTTGAAGCCACATGGAAACATTAAACTGCCAGAGCACCTGGGCGAAATGTCGTCTCTCTGGAATTCACTTGGACATTGAAGATGCATAGTTTGGGAAAGGCAATGGTGCAACATGAAGCTTTTCGTCATGCTAAGACACAAGTTGAGAGGCAGCGATGTCAATGCAAGACCCTGGAGCCGCACAAAACTAAACCAAAAACTACCTGAACCTGTTGGCATGTGTTTATTGGAAGAAATATAATGTACACCTCTCCTCTGCACAAACATAGAATGCTTCTTGCCACATAAACAAATAAAATCTTCCATCTCAGACCCTTACCTACTTCAAATACATTTTAACAAGACTATTCATAGTACTAACATTATAAAAGGATGCTTCCTGCTAGGTTCCCGTTTTCTGATCATGTATGAAATTGCTGCCTCAAATTTTGTATCAACGTACGCATTCTTAATTTGTGTTGAGTCGTAATGCACACAATTGTTTATACGACATAAAATCCATACGATACTAGGAAAAGGTTTCTAGAGTACCTACTCAATCGGCAACCTGAAACTTAGTGGTGACGGCAATTTTTTTTCCTTCTTTTTTTTCCCCCCTATTTGTAATTCAAGCACAGTAACCATGGTTCGTTTAAGCCTTTGTGGTTATGTGCTGGGCCCATCCGACACTTGAAAATATCCGTTCCAGTTAGATCTCGAGAAGCACCTGACAAAAGTGCATGCCCCTGTTCATTGGTTGAGTTGGTAGCACCAGCTTTCGGGAACTTGTTCAGCTAAGAGGTGCACTTCAAATGCCTCCAGACTAGGCTAGCACTTTTCTTTCCTCCATACTTGAAGGAATTTTCACACAATTTACGGAGTGAAGTGTCGACAGGATGGTGACATTTTCTGCATATGTGTTTTGTAAACAAAATTCACACGAGTTCAGCGAATCAAAAGATGATTTTAGTGCTGTGGATGAATATATTTCGCCTTAAAATGGTCAGCAAACGACCTAAAATGAGAGAACTTTAGAAGAAAATGACGATGTGAATCTTACAAACTTGCAGTGCAAATCCTGGCCTCCAGCCAGGACAGTGCTTTGAACACTACGACACAGTGCTGAAGTACCGCTTAGAGCCTAAGGAGTAAATATTCTTAAATAAACCAGTGAAGATGTGTTTGTTTGCCTGAGAGCTTTTTTCCCCCATGAAATGGCTCCCTATTGGAATAACCAGACAAATTGGTAATTGCGCATGAGTGCGAAGGGTTAAGCCATGTGCAAGTGAATTAACTCTTTCCTTAATATGGAAAAAAATTGCCTTGTCTTGAAGGCTTTAATAATAAATTTTTATTCAATATACTGTCATTGTCACAATAGCATGCTATAAATCAATAGAAAGCAAAAGAATATGTACTTTCCAAAAATAGAGACTTCAAGAACACACATTAGGGCCTCATCATCAGCCTATTTTTATGTCTACTGCCCCCCCAGGACGAAGGCCTCTCTCTGCGATCTCCAATTACCCTTGTCCTGTGCCAACAGATTCTAACTTGCGCCTGCAAATTTCCTTATTTCATCACCCCACCTAGTCTTCTGTCGTCCTCGACTGCACTTCCCTTCTCTCAGCACCCATTCTGAATCCTAATGGTTCAACAGCTATCAATCCTATGCATTACATGGCCTGCCCAACTCCATTTTTTTTCTCTTAATGTCAATTAGAATATCGGCTATCCCCGTTTGCTCTCTGATCCACACCCGTCTCTTCCTGTCTCTTAACGTTATGCCTAAAATTCTTTGTTCCATTGCTCTTTGCGCGGTCCTTAACTTGTTTTTGAGCTTCTCTGTCAGTCTCCAAGTTTGTGCCCCATATGTCAGCACCAGTAGAATGCATTGATTCTACACCTTCTTTTTAATGATAATTGTAAGCTTCCAGTCATGATCTGACAATGTGTGGTGAATGCGCTCTAACTCATTTTTATTCTTCTGTAAATTTCATTCTCATGATCAGGGTCCCCTGTGAGTAATTGACCTAGGTAAATGTACTCCTTCACAGACTCTAGAGAGGGCATAACAGTATGTAATATATAGTTTGTGAAAAACAGATGTTTACTGAAAGGTACAAAAAATGTTTGCTACGTTACGCTGATAACATGAAAAGAAGAAAGAAATATTCTGAAACATACAAAATGTTTCCGCTTTAATTGGCTACAGTGCCTGAAAAATTTGATGTTCTAGCGCAAAAGGGGCATGAACCAAAAAAGAAAAAAAAAGTTTTGTTACTAGTGGAAGCTGCCTCTTTCTGGCAGGTGCCACAAATGTTGAAAAAAAATTTGGAGGACGCTTAAGCTTTGCCTTTAAGAGTAGAACACGATAGCATTAAAAAATGCCTGACTGCTTCTCACACTTCCCGGCAACTGCAGCTTATGTAACCGTAATGTTTTTCTGGAAACACTGGTGGCAAATGTTATGCACGAAGGCGAGCTTTTTGGTTCTTCCAGTTTGTGCTTGCGATTCCATGTAACAGAATTATGTATTATCGTGTGTCAAGTTACAATCCGACACTATCCTGACTGGCGATTGTGCGTAAGTCATACTTTATGAATTTTTTGACGCAGTTTACTTAGACAAACTAAATTTCAAATAAACACCGCTTCAAAAGGCATTAAACTAACCCATACATGTGATATCTGGACCGATCACTGATGAGCCAGCCGTAAGAAAATATTAACAGAAAGCAATTTCTTCTTGACTTGTGGCCTGTTACTACATTGGCCAGCATCGCTTAGGCTATTAGGCCTCATTCGGCGCTGTTTCGTCAAGCATTGACAACACCGGTGTCACAAGACCACTTTTGATTGCGATCAAGCCCAATCCAGATCAAAATTCATGACTGATTGGCTCCCTTGCACAGTTTACACAAAGGAGCCAATCAAGACCGAGAAATTCGATCCACATCAGGCTTGACCACGATCAAAAGTGCGCCTTGTGACAACCGTATAAATTTACAGCTTGGTGCCGAGTATACACAGTTCTATTCGCAGCAGCCGCAAGACACCTGGAAAGCTGACGAACCGACTTGCAAATGAAAGCAATTTTACAGGATGGCAACAAAGTTGCTCATGGCCGTAATCTTTGTGACACATCGTATGGTGACCTCTCGTTCTCCGATGTCATTTGTATAGGCACATCGGTCGCTTTTTGCATCTTCAAGCAATCCGAAACATGACAAGCTTTCCATTTACATGGCTACTGCAAAAGTGTCATGTGACTAGTGAGCTGACTAATTGGCTGCATATATTTGCATGAACCGCAGATGGACGGAGGGGTGGGGCGTGTCGTACGAACTTTCCGTGTCCTTCCTGATGGCATAGGTGGCAACCAAAGAGCAAAGCTATCTTTTTAATAAAAGATTGCCATCAAACACACATTCACTACTAAACGAAAAACCTCACTGGTGTCCAGTAGAACATAACGACAGAGGGAAAAGGGGTACTTCTTTTTTTTTGCCAATATAAATGCCTCAGGGCATACAAGGGTATGGGATGGGGATGAAAAACGATGATTAAATGAATGAAAATAGATTTGCTGACCTAATGAAGTCCAAGAGGGATCGATAATGCGGTCCCTGCGTCCAAGCAGTGTAATGGCTCTGATTATGCGGCGAGAGTCCCGCTGCTGCGAGGTGCCGGAGCTTCGTCGGTTTCAGTGCAGGGCAAACCCACAGCAGGTGGTGGATGTCGGCTTCAACATTTCGCGACTTGCAGAGTGGACACTCAGGACGAGGATATAGCGGGCGAAAGTGCGGCCACTTCCTAGTCACGGCAGGAGTGAGGGCTACCCCGACCCGGATCCTTCGAAGTGCAACCTCCTCTGCATGGGTAAGACCGCGGGGGAGGCTTACCGCACACAGAGGTATGAGAGCACGTGTGCGGCGCCAGAGGTGCTCCTTTCTTGTTAAAAGGTGGGTGGCATCATCTAGGTGAAAGAGTTGAGGCAGTGACGATGGAGAGGTCGCTAGACGGGTCACAGAATCCGCACGGCTTTGGAAGCTTAGAAGGTCGCGTGGGATCCACTCGACAGATATTGACTGTGGGATGCGTGCCGCCAGAAGATGGATCTGTTGGCATATGTCAGGGCTGCGACTGACGCATCGCAGAAGCCGCGTCGCCTGGAGAGCATCCATGCGGATGACGATGCGGGCCGTGGGGAGCATGGGAAAGGCGGCCACAGAGCACAATGCTTCTCGGACAGCAAGGAGCTCAGCACAAAAGGAGGAAGGAGGTTCTTGGACTTGAAACCGGGTAGTCTTATTAAGGGTAGGTGCGCATGGGCAATAAATTGCAGTGGTTGTTTCACAGCCCTTAATGCTTGCATCAACGTAAAGGACGATGGAGCCAAGCGGCAGGTGGGCATCTTGAGCTACAATTTGGTCACGAAGCGACGCTGCTGCATGAGCTGATGTCGGGCGATGTATATCAGTTGGCTTGTTATCACTCAGCTGTACAAAACTCCAGGGAGGTAGAACTGGCGATAGTGGTGGCAGAAGCGAGTTCGAGAAAGCGTAAGCCCTGAGAGCACACGTTGCGTGTGAAAGGCTGGCCTTAAGCCTGCGAGCATCACGTCGCTGCTGCACCAGCTCATCTAGTGTGTTGAGCTGTGCATTTTCTTGGAGAGCCACGATCGGGGTGATGCGGGAAAGGCAAGCGATGACCCTCATTGCCTCGCGATTAACAGCCTCAAGGCGATCCCATTGTGCCCTCGTCAAATGCTGGAATTGGGCTTGATAAATAAGGCGTGGTTGCACTACCGCCTTCACCAATTGTCGCGCAACATATGAGCTGGCGCCGCCAAAAGGGGTACTTGATTCTAGTCAACAGATATTCTATAGCGAAAAAAAAAAAAACATTTTTCAGACCTTTATATATACACTTGATTTGTAATAAGTGTTGGTATATTAATTTGAGGTTCCCTTTAACAAGAGCACACTGTACTGCATATTTTCATTTCTGTAAGTTAGCGATAGCATTATTTTTTTACATTTTTGTTATGCAATGGTAGGAGACATCCAAGCAGGTGCTGCACCGTCTTTTCTTTCACAAAATTTGTAAGCATTAAATTTTGTGATATTCGAATCAACATTCCGCTTTTCTTCTTGATTTGATTCAATATTCAATTCAAAAACTACTATTCAGTATTCATATAACATTACATTTTATGCTCTTCACAGAATCCTGATAACTATTTGAGCTCCTGTGTTGCTCCACACTTCGAGATAGCATGCATTTACTTTGTGCTTTTTGTAAATGACATCAAATGGCGCAAGGAGCTGTTAAGAGTGAAGTTAGGAGCATAGACTCACTTGTGTGCATTTAAACCCACCTTCCTTACAGCTTCACATTTCTGACAAATTTTTTTCCATGCTTTTGCTTTACATTATCAACAGAATTATTTGCAAGTGAAGTTGGGAACCTATACTCACTTTTGTGCAGTGAAGCCAATCTATGTTCCAGTATGAAAAAATTTTTTCCCTAGTAAAATTCATCTTTCTAACAAATTTTTCAGAATCTTGCGTTATATCATCATGTGAATCGTTGGGACGTGAAAAAATAAATTCCATCTTTCCGGCAAGTTATTCTCGTTCTTTTAACCTTCCTTAACGGTTAAAACAGGGTTTCAAAGTGTCAATGCGTGAATCATGAGAAGATGAGGATAGAGTGCAATTATTTCCCACATACAACCATAAGTAATAAAAGTGTCTTTGCATACCTTTTGAACTCAAAATGAAGCACAGCTTTGGGGAGGTCATATGTGTGGTCTTGAACAAACCACACACGAGTGCCTTCTGTGTTCTGAAATTAAAATGTTTGTTATAGCCATATGCAAGACCGTGATGTGCTATTATCAATTTACCTTGATCATCACAGGCAGTTGTTCTCCCTGCATAAAAAGAATTGAGACCAGGCAGATTATATTTAAATATAAACATGCATATTGACAACTACAAGCCATCAATTGCTAAACAGCACACACTGTAAAGGTTAATTTTTAAAAAATATGGTGCACAAATAAAAATTAACATAGTAAAATAAAGAATGAATGAGAAAAAAGGGGGTTAACCTAGGGGCCCGATTTTTATTAATCATATCATAAGAAGCCAACAAAGACACCAAGGACAACATAGGGAAAATTACTCGTATTTACTAACTGAATTGAAGAAATGATAAATTAATGGCAATGAAAGTGCATTAAAAAATAACTTGCCGCAGGTGGGAAATGATCCCATGTCTTCGCATTACGTGTGCGATGATCTCATCCCACGTGTAATGTGAAGACGTGGGATCATTTCCCACCTGCTGCAAGTTATTTTAGAGCATCGCAGGTGTAATGCTAAGACGTGTGATCGTTCCCCACCTGCAGCAAGTTGTTTTTTTCTCAACTTACATTGCCATTAATTTATCATTTTAATTCACTTAGTAAATACAAGTAATTTCCCCTATGTTGTCCTTGGTGCCTGTTGGCTTCTCGTGATAAAGAATGAATGTTATTTACTGAAGACAGACAAGGTAACTAAGCACCATAAGAAAAAATTTACTCGACAGCTGCTTTTAGAGCCTAAGAGATGAGCTAAATACTGCCTATTAGCAACCATTATATGCAGCTGGCACTAGATTCTGGTCTACAGTAAGCGAGGCAGGCCACTGTAATTACCAAATAAGGAATTCTGTAAGACACATTGAAAAACGTCATTCTGCACAGACTAAAATTACAGCTTAATCCTGACTTAAGACAACTTTAGCAATTTTTTACCACGTTATGGTATAGTGTGCTAGAATACAGTCAAACCTATATATAACGAACCTCTCCTTCACATGTAATTAACTATTTAGTCGGACTTCTAGATTTGTCGCGCGCTTATCGGCATGTTTTGTTGATAGTAACTCGGCTAGCAGGCATTGATCTACGAAAGGTGCAATAAATGCCCTTGTGATTGTTTGCACTACTGTGTTGTCGTTCCTTTGTCCCAAGAGCATGGGTGTGAGAACCCCACATTATATGGCATTTCTTTTCTTTCTTTACTTCTGTGGATAATTTTAGATAAATATTATTTTCCTGTAACATACTTCCTGCTGTACACTGAACTGAAATGAATTCTGGAGTTTTACATGCCAAAACCCCAATTTGATTATGAACGGCAAGTACCAGCTCACCCTTGCATGCTTGCACTCACACATACAGCATACGAAGCGTGGCAATAATTTTATCAGCCTTGGACTTTATATGGAACCTCACGGTGACGGCAACGGCAGAGATGTGCCTGGGGTGTACATATAACTGCTATCGAAATAAAACATTGATTGGTCTTTCCCATATGTCAGGGAGTCCATTTCTACCTCCTCCTCTGAAACTTAGACATGTGCTACACGTACAAGTAAAAAAAACTGCAGCATGTCACCGTGAAGCAGAATAACATGGACTGCCCTGAACCAGTTAAGTGGTGTGGACTGGTTTGCAAACTGTAATAAAATTTTGTTTCTCCAAATCAGATTTGAACCAGAATGAAATCAGAGCCAGTATATTTTTTCTCATTCAACATCCTGGTTACTGCATTTGTATTAAAGGATATAAAAGCAGCTAGTTAGAGTTAGAGTAACCGGACTTTCTGATGTGACTAAACAACGCTATAAATAAACTCCAAAAGAGAAGAAAATCAATTTACCTCTCCTTCACGTGGACATCGGTCAAAGTTGCTTGGGATGAACTCATTATGCGGTGGCAACTTGAGGTTCTCATTTGTACCAGCAGCACGCCACACCTATTTGCACAAAAATGCAGTCCAAGCATACATTAAAAAAATAAATATACGTCTCAAAATCAGGGATGCACAGCTGAAGGGTCAGCTTTTCAACAGTTAGTGATTTTATTAAAATTTTGCAGATTCATTTATGCTCTCTTCATTAGAATATAATGTAACTTTCATTACCCTGGCTCTAACATGAAAGAAGTTGTGGCCATCATACTGAGCAGTGCAGTGTGTCACCTTAAAAAAACTAATTTCAAATATAATAGAGATATATTGTACTTGAATAGATACCTTCTAGGTGGACTACAGTGCAGGATAAGGGCAGCCACTTGCTTATTTATGCTATTTGTGTAAAAATTCCATTCCCTTGAAAACAAAGCCTGTTTTTATGTCGTCACCATATGTCAGATATTTGGTATTTTCTTTGTGTTAGAAGAAATTTAGAAAATTAAAACATACTTTATCTCATTTTTGACAAAATTTCACTCTAGAAAGCATCTCGAACGCAGATTTTGGCAGAGCAGTTTGGAAACGATAGTTTTTCAGAAAGTCGCAGTTTGTCCAAAAGTGCAAACTGCGAAAAATCAGTTCAAAGATTGCAGAACATGCCACTTTACTGCATGGTGAATAGTGATTAATCAAAGACCTCTGCTGCCTAGGTTGGGTCCTCTTTCTCAACACAACACACTGCACGGTGGCAATCGCTTCAGGTCTTCCTTTTTTTCTCTTCCCTTTCCTGTCAAGAGTCCTTGTTTGTGCTCATGAAATGCTCCAATTAGTTGTTTGCTGGACATGTATCCTTGTCTGGATAACCCAGCTCCAGCTCTATGACCACTCTCTTGGTATGTCGCATGCACCCGCATTGCTTTAGCACAGCCAGGGCTGCTGCAGCCTCCACTATTCTCAGGAATGTAAACTATCTTTGGGCACCTCTGCCCCCCTAGCGCATAGAATGCTTCATTTGAATTCTGCATTTGCATCCTCAAACCCTGTTTGAGAAGCTCTGGCTTACTAAGCTTTATGCATAGGGACACTAGCTCTTTTGGCAATTACTCTACTGATGGTGGGATCTTGGCACCAACGACTTGCCAGGATCAACAAGGCCTTTGCAGCAATCATACTCGGGGAATTCATTTCTTGTAATTCAATTATAATCCACCAATCTGGATTTCCTTATCAGTTCGTCAGTCAATTGAGGTTCGCTGCAATTGAAAATAAACTATTTTTTTTTCTTCTAATAGGCATAGAAGCAGTTCTTTTTTCTCTTGAACCACCAAACCGAGTTTCAGTTTTTGTTTGCCACTCAATTACAGCTTGCCAAAGCAAAAAATATTAGTTCTTTCTGGCACTTTTTTTTTTTGCATGTTATGGTGCAGCATTGGCAGGTCTCTTAAGGCTAAAAAGCGCAAAGAATTATCTTTTGAAAGAGGGCATTTGTTCTGCAACCCATTCTCCTCACGCTCTGCAGCTGTGTATCAAAACAGTGTTCACAAGCCCTTTCAACAGCAAAGTGCATGACACCGTCGCATGAGAAAAAAAGTTTCCTTTTTTTTCTACAGTGCAGATAGCAACAAAATTTGGTGAGAAGCCTCATTAGCTGAGAGATCTAACACAACATCAATCTAAAAATGCACATTCTTGATAAAAATCATTTTAGTTCTGCATCTCCCCCTAAACAGTCACTCCATTATAAAACAACATTTTAACAATATTACTTATGTCCTATATCTACTGCGTTGTCTATGAGAGATGCTGCATCCATAGGTCAGCAAAATAAATGGGGCTCACTCAGACTCATTCCCAAAATATAATTTATACTTGGGGCCTCACTCAGGCCCACTCTCACTAACATTCTTCTCAGCCATGTTCACTCTGAGTGAGTTGGTCCAAGTGAGTTGGTCTGAGTAACTCAAATCATGAGTTTGCCAACCTATGTATGAGAGGCAAATAAGTAAAATAAGTAGTGCATAATTATGTCCGCATTTAAGCAGTGAACAGAGCTTCGTGAAATAAGAAAAGGAGGAGATATGTGTCTGCAACCAGCTGCCTACGACAGGAATGCCACGCCTATGCACAACAGGAAGGAACAACACAGCCTGAAAGCAGAAACAAACATGCATCGGGTCACACTGTCACAACTTTAAGCAAGACTGTGAGTACTAACATAGATGCATCACTCTTGTTGTGGAGCAGCACTGCTCAGGGAGGCCGTACATCTATATGCTGTACCCACAGACAACACAAATGCAAAGAAAAAAAAATATGTTCAAGGTGAGCTTGCGTGTCAGAGTGCTAAAGGTGAAAGGAATGTTACTGCTTCTTTTTGCACACAGTCACAGAGGTATAAAAATCGTGACTTTCACAGCGCACGACAGCTCGGAAAAGCACTCACCGCAAGTGGTGCCAAAAAAGGTATTAAAAAAAAAAAAAGAACTTCCGCTGCAAAGATCGGTAGTCGTGATGACATGAAGACAGCCATAAGAGCAGCAGTACTACAGAAAACCTTTTAGTTTCAACGTGCTTCACTCTTGCCACCAATTTGCTGCCGCCCGTGAAGGTGGGTAGCCGCAGCAGTAGAAGGCTGCAATATGGTGTGTGCCGCTAAGCTGCAGCAAAACATTGCGTTTGAACATCAGTGACGTTTCTTGAAGTGTGTGCTACCAACTTTCTTGAGAGCGATCCTTTTTTTTTTTTTTTTTTTCATTCTGCACAACCCTCCACGCTTTTTGCAGCAAAGTAGTCGGTAGATGCAGTGGAGAATGTCTGCTGTAGGCATACATGAAAATTGGAGACTGGATAATAAAATATAGGGGGAATGTTGGCCTGGTCATGTTAGCTTTGGTATCTGTGGAAAAGTAGAAGCTTGTGAGGTAACTAGGCACATTTCATTAATTTATCAAAAGCCTAATAATTACACTTTGTAGCTGATGCATTTTTTAAAATTGTGTCACACCAAACTATTAAGGTGTATGAAGTTTAAATTTTGTGCGAATAACCTCTATCTTTGGTAGGATGAGGCAGAGGAATTTAGGTGTTGTAAGTGGTTTGTGGCTGCTATAAGAAATTATTCAATTCGTGCTAAGAGATGTTGATGCTTACTGGGGGAGTGAAACCTTTGTTGCTTGCAAACAGCTGAGCATATCCAGTTAAACCTTTGTAGGAATACCATGTGCATTATGGAAAACACGCTGAATAAACTGAGAATTTCTAGGTGCTTCTAGGTGTGGGATAGGTCGGCAAAACAAACGGAACTCACTCAGACTCACTCATAGAACATACATCAAACCTTCATTATAACGAAACCGTTTTACTCGAATTATCGCTTTATTTGAACATTTCTTCCATTCCCGACCCAAATACATGCGTTTTAAACTGCGTTAGACTCAAAGCATGCCGATAAGCTGCTCCGCTTATAGTGAACTAGCAAAGGGAAGGCACTCAGTACCTTTCATTCCAAGCAAGCGAGCGACCTCCTCTCCATCGCTAGCTATTGCTATCACCATGCCTGAACATCCTTTTTATTTATGCTGTGCACGCGTGCTATTAGCTGGGAGTGCCACCACCATAGCATCATGCAACTAGCAAAAAGCGGGAGCGCACTCACGGCGGCACTCAGCACCTTTCACTCTGAGTGAGCCTCTCCATCGCCCGCCATTGCCGTCAAAGTGCCTGTGCACCCAGCGGGCTCGATCACAATCGAAGATGCGCTGAGCGACACCCTATTAGACTTGCAAGGAGTAGTGCTACTTCAGCTATACCTCGTTAGCATTTTTGGAGTAGACACTTACAGAATTACTGCTTATACTGAATTTTTTTGCCATCCCATTTATTTCATTATAACTAAGGTTTACTGTATTTTTTGCTTAGGGCTGCTCAGATTCGCCAAAGTTCTGCTCATGTGGGCTCCCATGAACTCGGGCTCACATCCCTAGGGCTGCTCATTTGAGCTGCCTCAGACTCAGACTTGTGGGTTAGTCCGAGTCTGAGCAAGTCTTATGCCCCTGTCACACAGGCACCCGCGAACTCCATTTAACTCCTTCGTCTTTACGTCAAAGGAGTTGCGCTTTGTGTCACACGGTCTCCCTTGCGCCAAGCAAGTTAAATGGAGATTTTGGCGAAAGGAGTTCGGCAATGACGATTATGGCTGGATGGAGTACTTTCGTTCTCAGATAGCTACGGCTGCAATGAAAACCATGCTAATAAAATCATCGTAACTGGCTCACTTACAAATTTTAGCATTATTGTTTTTTTTTGTTTTTGTTTTTTGCCTTGGTTTACACGCCACGTAATGGGAGTTTTTAATTTGTTTTTAAGGCCATAGCACCTATACCCTCTACACCAATGCTTTCCCATGCTGCATGGGGAAACGTCGTTCTGCCATTTCGTTTGTTTATCCGCTTCGTCACTCATCTGGAAACTGGTGAGCTCACTGCAAACACATGCACATGCACGATTACACAGCATAGAATCACAACTCGAAGCGCAACGGCCGAACAATGTGACCCACGCTGCCCATGCATGGAAGGAAGAGCGCAGTGTGGCCAGCATCGCTTTCAACTTCACTATGCTTGGAAAACAAGCCTTGCAGTAACATACAGCAAACTCTCGCTGTGATTTTACTAGATTACACATTGCATTAAAAAAAACCACCTTTAACGGCAACTATATATGTGAGCAGTTGCATGTGAAAGTAAGCGCAGCAGTGCCATTTCTGTTCTATGTGGCGCCCGTCGAAAGTTCGCAATGTGCCATGTAGCACGGCCACAACTCCATTGCCATAAATCTCCATTAGGGAGTTTTATGTCAATGGAGTTCGCGGGTGCCTGTGTGACAGGGGTATTAGTGGGTCAACTCATGAGTAGTTTGCAAACCTATGGCCATACTGGAGGGCTACAGGTTCAAGTTTGCACACTAGGAGTTCTTTACACATGCATAAAAGTACCGTACAATGAGCATATGCAACATTAAAACCACAAAAACTGGCCTGTCAGGACAGCATGACATATCTCTTACTGAAATACAGTGAGTGAAATCCTGCTGAGCAACAGAAGCATTATCAGCCTTTGCAGAATAAGGGGCTTCTATGTTTTAGGCATGCAAAACAAGCACCAGCAAGCCACCTATCATTGCCTTTCGAAAGTGCAAGAAGCGCTGGATATTTCAAGAAAACAGATATCGATCTGGACATTAAAAGACTTGCAAAAAAAGAAAACTGAAAAATCAAGTCGGACAAGAAAGTGGCACACCGTTACACTCACAGCTGAGCACATCATAGAAAAACATGCCACATGAAAGCTGCGCCCTTAAAGTCTTGCTAGCATTATTGCAGAATTACAAGAGCCAAGGAAGGAATTCACCTTTCTGTTATACCTGAGTGCCTTATGTCCAGCTGTCATCCCTATGCGAAGCCATAGAAGTCATGCACCCATTATTTCTAATGATCATAGAGCCAAATTACCCTCCAGCAAATATTTGTGTGAAACTCTGTGGCGCCCAGTACATATAAGAAACACAGAAAGTGACCATACTACAGTGTTAGAACGAGAAGAAAGGGGGTTAAACGAAGGGCCTGATTTTTACATATGAGAAGCCAACAAACAAAGACACCAATGACAACATAGGCAAAATTACTTGTACTTACTAATTGAATTAAAGAAATGATAAATTAATGGCAATGAAAGTGGATGAAAATACTTGCCCCAGGTGAGGAACGATCCCACATCTTTGCATTACGCGTGCGATGCTCTAACCAATTGAGCTACCGCGGCACCGTTTTTCCATCCACTTTCTTGGGTATTTATGTGTTACTACTAGAATTAACCTTGGGAGTGTTAGCGAGTGCCACCTTTCACAAACCTTGGTGGCGGATGTGGAACATTCTTTCTGCCACAGGCGTCATGAGTACATGATCTTTCTGGGTGAAGGCAACTGGTCAATAAACACACACATTCTCTACTGAGGTTTGTGAGTGGTGGCACTGGCTAACTCTCCCAAGGTTAGTTCTAATAGTAACACAAAAATACCCAAGAAAGTGGATGGGGAAACAGCGCCGCGGTAGCTCAGTTGGTTAGAGCATCGCACGCGCAATGTGAAGGATGTGGGATCGTTCCCCACCTGTTGCAAGTTGTTTTTTTCATCCACTTTCATTGCCATTAATATATAATTTCTTCAATTCAATTAGTAAGTACAAGTAATTTCCCCTATATTGTCTTTGGTGTATTTGTTTGTTGGCTTCTCATGATATGCCTACTATAGTGTTGCAATACACAACATGAAACACCTTGCACATTGAACCTCCAAAATTTTTAAGAAACTGAAAGTTTACCTGCATTACAGAGTCGGGAATGTTCTCCAATTTGTACTGCGTGCCGTACCACTTTTCCACAGAATCCGTCTGCCCCATGAAGCGTTTGGCAACCACAGCAATCCTACAACATCAATAGCAGTGCCTTCAAGACAGCCATACTTACCTCATCAGTGCCCATTTCCCATTGCCGCCTTAAATATGGCAAGGCTGAGATAAAAATACTATGCAGTAGACTTTCGTTCATTTGACTATGGTTAATTCCATTTTTCGGCTAATTTAATCCCAATCCCAACTGAAGGTCCTAGCCAGAACCCATGCATTTCCATGGGCCCAAACTTTCATTATTTCACTCCTAAAATTGGCCTTCGCCAGACAATTTGAACTTGCAAGCACACACCTCACCACTATGGTGACCCAAATAGCAAACCCTTTGGTGGCAGTGCCTGTCTCGGCAGACCTTTGGGAACAGTGAACATGTTGAACACATGCCACCTCCTATCAAGAACACCCATTTTCAGCCTGTCCTAGGAGGATTTTCAAGCAATAACCGCAGCTCAAAATGTCTGATTACGGTATTTACCTGATTCTAACATACACCTTGGTTTTTTTTTTTTTTTCAGGAAAATTGGGTCGAAAATTGACTGCGCAGAGCAATAGGGTACGAAATCAAAACAACCTTTGAGACATTCAAGTGCTTTACCGCATAACACAAACGTCACACTGCGAAGCGAACTTTAAAAACAACGCAACAAATATGACTTAAAACTGGCCACCATTCTGCGACACAATTTTCTTGCTAAATATTCGGGCGCACATTGCGTTCCTACTTGGTTCAGGAACTTTAATGTAATTTCTACATTAGTGTTCTACTTTGGGCACACAGAAACTGGGTGCGCATTTGATTTGGGGTATGTTTGATTCTGGCAATTACTGCCAGTGTAGTATGTTTTGGTGTGTTAGAAGGTTACGCTAGGAGAGCGGTTTCTGTTTCAGCCGGCAGAGCATGTGGTGTATTGTCGCACATCACAACAGCCAAAAGAGACACCACTCTCCTAGCATAATCGTTCGCACTCACCATGATTCTGACAGGACGCTGACTAGAAGTGGGCGAATTGACAGGCATATGAGAACAAAAGGATGCGCAATGCTATATCTTCACACCAGACACTTACTCAATTAGAGGGTGCATAAATGTGGTTTTGCATACGCTTGTGCAGATCCCATAATATTTTGTCCCTGCCTGTACTTATGCAATATTCCACCACAGACACATGTTTGACACACTCTTTGATCATGAACGCCGTAAGAAAGGTATACGAGGTGCTGCTAAATAATTGCATTCTAAAACAAAGACAACTTGTAAAAACTGTGCACTTTTGATAAATTATAAGCAAACTGCCACTGCTCTGTAAAAGGGCAACTCCGGCAATTTTTCGGTGTCAGCGGATGCCGATGAAATTCGCTGGGTACGTTCCTCTGAACACTTCTGTCATGTCCTTAAAAAAGCAGGTTTGAGAGTTGCATAGATTGTTTACAAATGAATTTATTTAATTGCCTTGGACACCCTACCTTGCCTCCTCCTCAGTCACAAGCCACATTGTGTATAACGTCAGGAGTGTTTATTGCAGAGCATAGCAGGATTATGCAGACGATGGTGACGAGAGCATCGAGGAATCGACGATCGTGAGCTGGTACATGGCGTGAGAAGTTGCAGTCGTGAGAAGCTGTGTTCCCTGTAGACGTAAGCTGCATGAACTTCAGCCCTCGCTATCAGCACACACAGTCTGAGCCAATGCTGATCGTGTTCAGCCGAGGTTAAGCCTATATGTCACAGTTGCGTAGTTCATGCGTCTGCTGCTGGCGGGCCTGAGCAACTGACATGAAGCCAATCCATCAGGATTAAGAAAACTCCTTCTGCAGTTCAGTTTTGACCATACGGATTTGAAATAAACAATTCCTAATTTCGCACAGTGCAGACACAAAAAGCGGCAAGCGATGGCACGGAGCAGTATCGACATCGGTACATTGTCCTATGTTTTCGACAGAAAGCTGCCCGCCGGACTTACCAGCACTTCCCTAAATAAACTGCGACCACGAAAATTGGTGTATTTTTACATATTGCCATGCAGACTCATTATTTAGCTTCTGAGGTGCACTGCTTGCCTCGTATCCCAAATGGGCAGCAAGCGTAGGCCCCTCAATACAGCAGCGTATACAACCACCTCGTTAAGCTGCCAATGGTGTCTACACCGGCATCGGCTTTTCCATGAGAAAACTACGCATCCTCGCAAAGTCCTCATCTATGTACACTTTACGGAACATATTCTGTGCAGGAAAAGAATACGAAGAATGATAAGTAGGCAGCTTAACAACGCTCCCATACTAGGGTCTCCTACTCACTGTTTTTGAAGGTGTGTGGTCATTCATATCAGTGCAATTCAGATTGATGCAACGGTCTTTACATGCACAAAATCTGCTTGTGTTGATATGTTCTGACAGTAATTGATGTCACCAATGAGCGGCTATAGCACTATATCTCAAGCGAATGAGGAGTGGTCGCTGTACCTGCCGATGTAAACAAACTTGCACCGTTCGGTACTTTGGACTGTCAGCGGCGTTTTTGCGGGATACAAATGCGGAAAGTTGTGCTCCACGTCTTAAAGTGAGCATGCAAAGCCCTTCCTTGAGAAGGGGTAAAACACCTAAAAATAGCAAGCAGCACGTATAAAATCAGTGGTTAGGGCTACCCTTCGTCTTCATGTTGCAGCATGATATGTAGAGCACGGGCACTGGCTCTTGTGGTGGTGGGTCAAAGGTGAATGGCGATTCGTAACTATTGAATTAGTCGGAATCATAACAGTCAATATTTAACAACAGATCCGAAGAGCTGGTGTAGCTGACATATTGTCACCCAAAGGTCCGGCGCGGTCACAATTTAGCCGAGCGTCTGCTCTTCACTGCCAGCAGGCGAGACCGGCATGCCTTGTGCACCTTTCCTGGTGGAGACACTTGTGACGTCACACGAAGAGGTTGGCTCGGCTGCTTGGTCAGATTTCAGTTTCGTTATTGCGTCTTTTTGCTTATTTAAAATTATTTTCGAATTTGCGTAACAATTTTATCAGATCCGTGACAGGGGGGTCTCGGGAACCTAAATATGCCATTATTTTGAAATGGTAAAAACAGAGCCGGAGTTACAGGCATAATAAGAAACACGCACAAAAGAATAGCTTAAAGTTAACTGCACCAGGTTGCATGATTTCACCACTGCTCAAAGTATGCACCTTTGACAGTGGCACAGAATATATTGAAAGCTATCACATTTAAATTATCACAGTTCATTCATTGGTGACTGTACATTACAACTGCCATAATGCAGTATTTGAATATTTCTGGCCACAGTCTCATCATCTTAAGATGTGAAAGCATCAAATGGCCCTTGAGCAAAAAGCTGGCATCTGTAGCAGCAAAACGGCACCTAAATTCCCATTGGGTGCGACACCATGTCATGTGCACACCTCAAAGGAGCAAAGCGGGCAAAAGGGAACACCCGCTGGGGTGCCAAGTGTTACGTGAGAGGAGAGGGCCTTGCCACGGTGCCCCATCACCCTCGCTCTCGGAACCCTATGTTATCTGCGCGTTCCTTGTCCACGCAAGCTCTCGCCTGCATTCTAACTTCACCTCAGTAATAGCTATAAAAAAATTAATGGATAATAAAACCAGAAGAAATCCGAAAGGCAAAGCATTGGCAGTAGTAAGTTTCGAACCTACGACCCCACGCTCAGAAGCTAAGTGTCTTAACCATAAAGCAGGCCTGTGCACTCTGTTTTATGACGTCATGGTACTTGGACCAAAACTTCCATTGCCAAGCTCTGCTTGACGAAAGCAGCAATGTTAAAATCACCACAGCTTTCTCGGGAGCATTCCAATTAGATTCTATGGTAGTCAGGCAAGGCCGCATGATGTCACAAATCGAAGTGCACAATTGCATCTAGGAGGCATCGGCCCAAGTGTCTCAATGCGCTCACTTGCCCACAAGGAGTTCACAACTCAGGCTCAGTGGCATTCAATAAGACATTAATGGTTTCGTATTCACAACTCATAAGTGCTTAGGTATACTCGGATTATTTTATTTCAAGTTGAGTGTTACAGTTCTTCATTACAATACCGAGTACACCATGACTTACATAATAATCACCACTTTTGCACATTTCTGAGTTGTATTTGAAGATTGCAGGCAAGAACAAGTGTTGATAATTAAATTAAAAGTTCACTTCATCTCCTGCATTGAATACATTGCATTTTCTGTAGAATTACTTGCAATTATGGCTCAACAACACAATAAAACATCCACATTTACCATAATGAAGGGCAGAAGGAACAAATTGCATGGTGCACTTACTGAATTTTTGTACTTGGCACATTACAGGCTGTATGTTATGTCACATGCTATCAATTTTATAAAGATCTTAAAAGTTTGTGTTAACGAGAGAGTAACTGTTACAGTTAACTACACAAACAGTATTAAATAGTCTATTTTGCCAAACAGGATGCACGTAAACTAGCACTCACTTTATTATAAAGATATTACAATAGACTTTAGGACACACATGAATGTACCTTAGAGATTTGTTGAACTCCTTCGTTCACATTAAAAAGGGGGGGGGGGGCACCCAGCTGGCTTTTCAGCTTGCGCAAAGGATATAGGCACTAAATATTAAGCCAGAAAATGAACAAACATTGCAATATCTGCAAATAAAGTTGTCTTTTGGCATCTTGTGAGAAAAATTATTTTCATCATGATGCACCTACAAGAAATAACTAGGCTGTCAGCGATATTGAGAACATGCACTACTATATGTGTTTTATTTTAATGTTAGCAGAATATTTAGAGATCACTTGTCATGTAGCAAAATTCAACTTCTTGAGCTAGATTATTATCAGAGGCCAAAATTATTTAGACAAAAAATGGTAGTGAATATTTGACTAATTAGAAAAGCTTGGCCAATTAACATTTACACTAATTACTTTACACCACATATCGCAATTTAAAAATTGTAGGTGGCGACTTATCATATCACTTGGAACAAATTTTGAGAATGACGCCTTACAAGATATACGTTCCCATACGAAATGTATTGGTGTTCCAGTAACTTTTGAGCTTGAATGCATAAAAAGGCATGTTAAAAAGGTGGAAGAGTCCACGTTTATGGCAAGTTTGACTGCGTTTATCTCAAAATTAATGCTAGTTTCAAAACTCGTCGCAAGTGAGTATGCCTAGTGAAATCATTGCCTTGCAATTAGTGTAGTATTGCTATATATTTAGCTAATCAAACTTCCCAATGATTACTCTAGTGCATATATTTCAGTGTATTGCAATATATGTGCTAGAGTAATCAGAAGTTGAATTAGCAACATTTTTTTCATTATTCCATTATGCAAATTTGTTTCCAGTGTATGTAATGCATACCTCTTAAAGTATTCAACCCCAATAAGTTTGTTCTAAAAGCCACAGGAAATTTTAAAAATTTAAAAATTAAAAAAAATGTTAATGTTAAAATATAACACCCAATATACAACATAGAAAGCAACCACTTTGTCATTGCAATTCACCACCACACCACTCCCACTTAATAAATGCCTCGATAGCATGTTTAAAAATGAAGTTTCAGTCCCTGCATACGTGATTAGACTTGGAGTTACATTCTCCAATAACTAAGATAACACTTGATCAGGTTTAACACTGCAAAGGCGCACATACCTAAATATGTGTACATGAGCACTTTTGCATTTTGTCCCCAATTGAATAATTTATTTTCAGGCTCATACAGCAGAGGGTGTATGCTAAAAAAATGTGCATCGCTAGCTATAATATTACACAGCAAATAAAAAAACAACAGGAAGAGAACACAAACAAAACTAATGAAAAACAATGGTGTATTCATGGGTAGGAAGTTCATTTTTCCCAAGGACGCACCTTTAAATCTTTGCCAATTCACTTTTGTGCTGATAGCTTATGTCGCAAAAAAGAGAAAAATAGCATCGGTGCACTATATCTACGTTACAACAACAGCTACCACAGCTTGTTTCTAACACGAAATGTGATGTGTTGCTTCACGAGGGGGGGAGGGTGCAGATAAGAAACTAGCTCAATCACGATATTTTTCTTTACTTCCTTTATTTCCTTCTGGCGAACTCAGAGGGAGCTTATTCGAGGGCACTGCTTTATGATGCGGGTGAGAGTGCAGTCACATGGTATATTTAATATTTCGCGGGGTTTATTTATCAGTCAGAAAAATTAGTACGCAATGAGTATGTCAATGAAAATACCGAAATTAGATGTCCCTTGGCTCTGCCTTCAAATGCGTCATTGACACTTTGATAATTAGGAAAGTGTCTCGAGTTGGAAAATTAAATCTCAGTAACGATAAAATTACTGGCAGCTACTTCACTGTACTGTAAACAATATGCACTAGGTTTTCTTCCAGTAATGCATTGCTCTTTTTTTAAATCTTGGTGCATGATAGTTAATTGGGGCACCCTTTATATATTTATGATCTCTGCATGCAAGTGACGATGTTTCCATCCCCAGTAAATGTTCTAAACAGGCACGTACCCAGGATTTTTTTCGGTGTATCTCACAGGTACTCCTGTGAAATACACCTCCCCTTTACTTGGCAGAAACAAGGAACCAGATCCCATGGACTCGTGCAGGAAAGAAGAGCAGGAAGAACACTGCCAAGGAGAAGTAAACTAGCGAAAGTGTAAAATTAAGATTTCTAGTTGCGTTTTTCTGAATTAGCTCTGAAAGCATTGTAGAGAAATACATATTTGCGGTACAATCACAGTTCTTTTGGATCCCTTGTTTTCAGCTTACCAAGTAAAGTACTAAAACTGACTCTTAATGTTATTTGGGAAGTTGCCTAACGATGTGCGGCTGCCCTTCCCGTACAACCGTGTAGTTCGCAAGACGCCGCGGTTCTAGACGTACTGCGCCTACCGCAGAAGGTTAAAAAAACACCTACATAAGCACAGCAGATAAGTCTTAATTAGGCGGATCGACTGATAACTGTGCAAGCGCCATTCAAAACACACGGAATCATTCTCTAGTTCTGGTGAGGTTTTCTCTAGTTCCTTTTTAAATAAAAACATGTTGATCCATAAATATTTTCACAAACAACTGTTACATTTGTTATTTTTTGTGCTTTTCCTTCCTGTTTGGCTGTTGCCTTGGCTCTCTCCTATTAGTAGATCGCTTGATTTCTCAACTCCTTGCAACTCTTGTTTCCAGGGGCCAATTTTGCACACAAAGTGCTGTACAATTAGGGAGAAATCAGACGAGGTAACCAGTGACATTTATACTTCTTGTAGGTTTAACGGTTTTTGCAGGGTTTGATAATGGACGCTGTTTCCCATGATTTTATTTTGCACCTTATCTAACCGATATTACGGGTATATGGTTCCGAGGATCTGCCAGCGCCGCGGCGGTCTGCCACTCAAGGAAATAATGAAGCAAAATGAAAAGTTAAACGCAACTGGCATTTTCTCCGGCCGCAACTCGTACCACGAGCATACAGACCAGCTGACTACGAACTGAATCCCTTTCCTGGTCCCTCGATCAGTCTAGGCAAAAAATGTTGAACTAACGAAGCAAGAGTGATGCATGTGACCGTTGCAATACATGGTGGCAACTGAACGCACATTGAGTTAAATGTTAAATGCGGGCACAGAATCGATAGAAAACAGGCCTTCACACCCCGGGAGGTTCCGATAACTACCACTATCCAAAAGGTGTGAAAAAGGCAGCAAAGTGTTAACTGCCGAATAGTCGTCAAGTCTCAAGATTAATTTGTAGGCGCTTTAGGAATGTGTGTGGTGGCATGGGCAAAGTGGGGAGGGGGGGGGGGGAGAGGCCCAGGCCTCCCCTCCCCCCGGCCCCCCCTTGGGCACGTGCCTGGTTCCAAATTATCAGAATTTTTTTTTTTTCATGAGTCGTTAACATTGTTTACTGGAAAGACGAGAAATACTGAGACACACAACATCGACATGCATTTCACACGCCATTGATAAAAGACTCTGCCCGAAGGACAGGGGTTAACCGAGGGGCCCGATTTTTATTAGTCATATCACGTCTGTCATTCCCTATATGCGGATGATATAACGATATGGATAACCAAGGGAAACTTGGGAGAGAAGGAGGAAAAGCCCCAACGGGCAACCAAATAGAAAACTATACGCAACAAAGAGGACTGCAGTGCTCTGCGGAGAAGTCAGAACTCATTCGCCTCACAAAAACCAAAAAACAAAGAACTGACCCGAGACTCAAACTCGAGATCAGACCGGAAGGGAAAATTATTACTGAGAGGTCAATAGTAAGAGTGTTGGGGATGTGGCTGCAATCTAATGTCACATGTTTACAAACTTTAAACACGATCAGAAAAACAACGCAACAAATTAACCGGATGATAGCCCGTGTGGCTCATAATCGGACAGGAATGGGGGAACAAGACACCCTCAGACTGGTGAAAAGCCTGGTCATTAGCAGACTAATGTACTCCCTACCTTACCATACCATGAACAGGGAGGAAGAAGAAAAAGCTGATAAAATAATAAGGATGGCATATAAGACAGCCCTGAGGTTGCCACGCAACACTTCAAATGAGAAGCTTCTAGCCCTCGGCCTCCACAATACATTTCATGAGCTGGCTGAAGCCCAACTCATAGCGCAGAGGAGTCAATTGGCGCAAACAACAGTCGGCAGAGCTCTTCTTCAAAGAATCGGCCTTGGAGAACGCATACAAATATACCAAAACACCAAAGGTCTACCCTGCCAGATTAGAGCTTTGTATGGGGTATCACCAATACCACAAAACATGGATCCGACATTACACGCAGGAAGGAGAAAAGCTAGAGCAGAATACATAGACAAAACTACAAAATACTTGCACACTATATGCTTCACTACATTGTGCCAACGCAAAGAACATGGTGGCAGTTGTCGTAAACCGTAAAGGGAAAATCACGGCCTGTGCTTCGGTTTCCCGAGCAACCATTTTAGAAGCTGAAGAGATACCCATCGCCTTAGCTATAAGAGAAGGCATAGAGCGCAATGCTCCACTAACAATAGTGCCACGTGGTGGTGACGTTGAATAATACAGTAGCAATACTGTGAACAAGAAAACTAACTTTTATTGGGCGAACCTGTGCCCACAAAACAGGCTACACTTATAGCACAACGATAGCGGCGAACACGCTCGGCGATCGTCGAAAATCTGATCAGCGGGTCAAGCGCGTCGGCTTTTATAGAGCAGTCGTCGAATGTTCCAGACAAATCGTTCGGACCCGTGTGCCTTCCACAAAGTTCCACACCATTCGCGTTACGCGATGAAATCAGATAACACAAGGTTCGGCGACAACAGACAGCCGGGTAGAAGCATCGATAACTTTCCAGAAACATCGGATAAATTCAGGCGCGTCCCTCGCTGTGCGATTACAGTTGTTAAGCGGCGAAACGTGGTCGCCCGATAAAGATAAGTACACGTGTCAATACCCCCCTCTTAGAAAGCATCGACCCGATGCTACATGCAAGCGAAATAAAAACACCCGTAGCAAAGAAAACAACAACAAAAAAAAGGAATTTCGTCAGCGTCCGTAAAAGGGTTTAAGGCGCACCACGTGGACCACTTCAGATCGTGCGCGGCGCCGCTGTGAATGCGAAATGCCGTCTGGCACGACCTCATAGTCCAGAGCGCCAATACGTCGGATGACCTTGTAGGGTCCGAAATAGCGTCGGAGTAGTTTCTCACTGAGTCCTCGTCGGCGTATCGGTGTCCAAACCCAAACACGGTCGCCGGGCTGGTACTCAACAAAGCGTCGTCGGAGGTTGTAGTGTCGGCTGTCGGTCCTCTGTTGGTTCTTGATCCGTAGGCGGGCGAGCTGTCGGGCTTCTTCGGCGCGCTAGAGATGGCTAGCGACGTCAACATTCTCTTCGTCAGTGACGTGGGGCAGCATGGCGTCGAGCGTCGTAGTCGGGTTCCTGCCGTAAACCAGCTTAAACGGCGTGATCTGTGTTGTTTCTTGCACCGCCGTGTTGTAAGCAAATGTTATGTACGGCAGGACGGCATCCCAGGTCTTGTGTTCGACGTCGACGTACATCGCTAGCATGTCGGCGAGGGTCTTACTCAGCCGCTCCGTAAGACCATTCGTCTGCGTGTGGTAGGCCGTGGTCCTCCTGTGCGTTGTCTGACTGTATTTCAGAATGGCTTGGGTGAGCTCCCCTGTAAAGGCCGTTCCTCTGTCGGTGATGAGGACTTCTGGGGCGCCATGTTGAAGCAGCATGTTTTCGACAAAAAATTTCGCCACTTCGGCTGCGCTACCTTTCGGCAGTGCTTTAGTTTCAGCGAAGCGGGTGAGGTAGTCTGTCGCCACGACGATCCACTTATTTCCGGTTGTTGACGTCGGAAAGGGTCCCAGCAAGTCCATCCCGATCTGCTGGAATGGTCGGCAAGGAGGCTCGATTTGCTGTAGTAATCCGGCTGGCCTTGTCGGTGGTGTCTTACATCGCTGACAGTCTCGGCATGTTCTGACATAATGGGCGACGTCGGCGGTCAGGCGTGGCCAATAATACTTTTGTTGTATCCTTGAGAGTGTCCGGGAAAAACCGAGGTGTCCAGCGGTCGGATCGTCATGTAGGGCGTGCAATACTTCTGGATGAAGTCCTGACAGGACAACAAGAAGGTAGTTGGCGCGGACTGGTGAAAAGTTCTTCACGAGGAGATTGTTTTGAAGCGTGAAGGAAGAAAGTCCGCGCTTAAATGCCCTGGGGACAACGTCGGTGTGCCCTTCCAAATATTCCACCAGGTTTTTTAGCTGCGGGTCTGCCCGTTGCTGTTCAGCGAAGTCTTCCGCGCTTATCATGCCAAGGAAGGCGTCATCATCTTCGTCATCTTGCGGCGGCGGGTCAATGGGGGCGCGTGATAGGCAATCGGCATCCGAGTGTTTTCGTCTGGACTTGTATGTTACAGTGATGTCGTATTCTTGTAGTCTGAGGCTCCACCGCGGCAGTCGTCCTGAAGGATCCTTTATACTCGCTAGCCAACACAACGCGTGATGGTCACTGACGACTTTGAATGGCCTGCCATAAAGATAAGGGCGAAATTTAGCTGTAGCCCAAACGATGGCGAGGCATTCCTTTTCGGTCGTAGAATAGTTGCCTTCCGCTTTTGACAGCGACCGGCTAGATATCACCTGTTCGACTCCGTTTTTCCTCTGGACTATAACGGCACCGAGGCCTAGGCTACTGGCGTCAGTATGGATTTCTGTATCGGCGTACTCGTCGAAGTGCGCAAGTACCGGCGGTGACTGCATGCGTCGTTTGAGTTCTTCAAATGCGTCGGCCTGCGGCGTTTCCCACTTGAACTCAACATCACATTTAGTTAGACGTGTCAACGGGTTGGCGATGCGTGAAAAGTCCTTGACAAAGCGCCTGTAGTAGGCACACATGCCAAGGAATCTACGCACTGCCTTCTTGTCGGTGGGCTGCAGGAACTTTGCGATGGCAGCTGTTTTCTGCGGGTCGGGGCGTACTCCGGATTTACTGATGACGTGGCCTAGGAACAGAAGCTCGTCGTAAGCGAAGCGGCATTTTTCTGGCTTCAGAGTGAGCCCTGATGACTTGATGGCCTCTAGTACTGTGGCAAGCCGCCTAAGGTGATCGTCGAAATTTCCGGAGAATACAACGACGTTATCCAAGTAAACGAGACAGGTCTGCCATTTCAATCCCGCTAAAACCGTGTCCATCACGCGCTGGAACGTTGCAGGAGCCGAGCACAGTCCAAACGGCATAACCTTGAACTCGTAGAGGCCGTCTGGGGTGATGAAGGCGGTCTTTTCGCGATCTCTTTCGTCGACTTCTATTTGCCAATAGCCAGACTTGAGGTCCATCGAGGAGAAGTACTTAGCGTTGCAGAGCCGATCCAATGCGTCGTCTATCCGTGGAAGGGGGTATACGTCCTTCTTCGTGATCTTGTTCAGACGACGATAATCGACGCAGAAACGTAGGGTTCCGTCCTTTTTCTTCACCAGGACAACAGGGGATGCCCACGGGCTTTTCGCCGGCTGGATGATGTCGTCGCGCAGCATTTCGTCAACTTGTTCTCTTATTGCTTCGCGTTCTCGCGGCGAAACTCGGTAAGGGCTTTGGCGGAGTGGTCGAGCGTAATCCTCGGTGATTATGCGATGCTTGGCGACTGGTGTTTGTCGAATCCTCGATGTCGTCGAAAAGCAGCCTTTGTATCATCGGAGCAGACTTCTGAGCTGCTGTTGCTTAATCACTGGGAGACTTGGATTAATGTCGTAGTCTGGTTCGGAAACCATGGTCGTCGGGGTAGATGCGGCGGAATCCGAGACGACAAACGCATTACTGGTTTCCACAATTTCCTCGATGTACGTGATCATCGTGCCCTTGTTGATGTGCTTGAACTCCGGGCTGAAGTTTGTCAGCAACACTTCAGTTTTCCCTCCATGCAGTCGAGCGATACCTCTTGCGACGCAAATTTCACGGTCTAGCAGGAGACGTTGGTCGCCTTCAATGACACCTTCTACGTCAGCGGGTATTTCGGTGCCGACCGAAATAACAATGCTGGAGCGGGGCGGGATGCTCACTTGGTCTTCGAGCACACTCAAGGCGTGGTGACTGCGAGGGCTCTCTGGCGGTATCGCTTTATCTTCCGACAGCGTTATTGACTTCCACTTCACGTCGATGACTCAGATGGTTCAGGAAGTCCATACCGAGAATGACGTCCCGAGAACACTGTTGGAGGATAACGAAGGTGGCAGGGTAAGTCCGGTCATGAATGGTTATCCTTGCCGTGCAGATTCCAGTCGGCGTAATCAGGTGTCCTCCGGCAGTGCGAATTTGAGGGCCTTCCCATGCAGTCTTAAACTTCTTCAACTGGGCGGCGATGTGTCCACTCATGACGGAGTAATCAGCCCCTGTGTCCACTAAGGCGGTAACCGCGTGGCCGTCGAGAAGCACATCGAGGTCGGTGGTTCTTTGTCTGGCGTTGCAGTTAGGTCTTGGCGTCGGATCACGGCTGCGTCGTGGTGAACTGAAGCTGGAACGTCGCGTCGTCAAGTCGTCTTTCGTCGGTGTAGTCTTGGCTTGCTGACTTCGTCGGGACGGCGGCGTGTCGTCATTAGGTCGTCGAGATGGTTTCTTTGTCAACTTCGGCGGCGGCGGAGGATCTTCGTCAGTTCGACGAACAGCAACCGCACCTCCATCGGTTGCTGCTTTTAGTTTTCCGGATATGGGCTCGCTGACCGGCCCCGGGCTGGGCCAGTGTATGGTCGGCGCTGCGGCAACAGGTAGCGGCCTGGTGATGGCGAACGCGACGGTCGTCGGGAGCTCCATTGAGTAGCGGCGAGGTAGTCGGCGATTTCACGTGGGCGCTCTCCAAGCTGTGGACGCGGCGCGTTGACGGCGAAACCTCGCAGTCCCATCTCTCGGTATGGGCATCGTCAATAGACGTGACCTGCTTCTACGCAGTGGTAGCAGAGCGGGCGGTGGTCAGGAGCGCGCCAAACGTCTGTCTTCCTCGGGTAGCTGCGCTCGGCGACGGGTGGGCGTGCTGGCGGTGGTGGTGGTGGTCGACGGAATTGCGGCGTTACGGGGCCCTGGCGCGGTCGTGGAAGGGGACCTTGACAGCGGGCGATGGTGGCGTAGCTCATCGCTTGCGGCTGAGGCTGCGGCAGTTCTGGTTGCACCTCAGAAACTCCAAGCAATCGATGCACCTCTTCTTTTACGATGTCGGCGATCGAGGCCACTTGAGGCTGCGACGAAGGCAAGACCTTGCGCAGTTCTTCGCGCACAATGGCCCTGATGGTCTCGCGCAGATCGTCCGTGGCCAGTGATTGAATTCCTGCGTGGTGGGTAGAGCTTGTACGGCGGTTGAATTGCCGGTTCCGCATTTCGAGTGTCTTCTCGATGTTCGTCGCCTCACGAAGAAACTCTTCGACGGTCTTCGGTGGGCTTCTTACCATCCCGGCGAAAAGTTCCTCCTTTACACCACGCATCAGTAGGCGGACTTTCTTTTCCTCGGCCATATCCGGGTCGGCGTGGCGACCCGGATATGGCAACGTTCTGGTTGCCATATCCGTTCTGGTTGCCATATCCGTGCAAAAGTGCAAAATGGCAACGTTCTGGTTTGGTAGCTGCACTCGGGCGTCCAGCATAGCTTCGGCCCTTTCCTTGCGCATGACGCTTGTAAAGGTGCGTAGGAAGCCGCTATGGAACAGGTCCCACGTTGTCAAGGTCGATTCCCTGTTCTCAAACCAAGTTCTGGCGGTGTCTTCTAAGGCGAAGTAGACATGCCGCAGCTTCTCGTCGGAGTCCCAGTTGTTGAATGTTGCGATTCGTTCGTAGGTCTCCAGCCATGATTCCGGGTCTTCAGTCGCTGCTCCATGGAAGGTTGGTGGGTCCCGAGGTTGTTGTAGGATAACAGGGGACGCTGGGGCAGCGATTGGAGTTGTCTTGACCACGATCTTCTTTGTCGCCTCAGGTAGAAGTCCGTGCTCTGGGGGCAGTCCTTGCAGTCTGCGGCTAGCACGTTGGTGTTGGGCGATGTTGGTTCTGTCCTCGGGCTTCGGGCTTGGGTCGCGGCTTTGCGGGGGCGTTTGGTACATGAACGCACTAGCACCTCCACCAGATGTCACGTGGTGGTGAAGTTGAATAACACAGTAGCAATACTGTGAACAAGAAAACTTACTTTTATTGGGCGAACCTGTGCCCACAAAACAGGCTACACTTATAGCACAACGATAGGGGCGAACACGCTCGGCGATCATCGAAAATCTGATCAGCAGGTCAAGCGCGTCGGCTTTTATAGAGCAGTCGTCGAATGTTCCAGACTAATCGTTCGGGCCCGTGTGCCTTCCACAAAGTTCCACACCATTCGCGTTACGCGATGAAATCAGATAACACAAGGTTCGGCGACAACAGACAGCCGGGTAGAAGCATCGATAACTTTCCAGAAACATCGGATAAATTCAGGCGCGTCCCTCGCTGTGCGATTACAGTTGTTAAGCGGCGAAACGTGGTCGCCTGATAAAGATAAGTACACGTGTCAATAGTCACAGATTCTCAGGCCCCATGTAGGAACTATCAGAGGGGACAAATTGGCGCGAAGGCACGCTGGATACTTACCAAAATCAACAGCGACCTTGACATCAGGTATACCCAAAAGATAACATGGGCCCCAGGACACGAGGGTGTTACTGGGAACCTCCATGCAGATGAGGAGGCTCGAGGATTCACTAATTGCCGAGCTGCCCATGGCAACATGGTGGCGGACCCAACACCCATCGATCCAAATTATAAAGCGATCTTGCAACACTACAGGGAATTCAGAAGGCTCTACCCAGCCCCGAATAGGAACCTTTCAGCCGTGGACTCAGCGACGTTACGCAGGCTCCAAACGGACACACACATAAACCTACATAAATTGCACATATACCAGCCAACAGCATACAAGGACATATGCCCGTGGTGTGGGAGCACACCAACGCTCTACCATATCACATGGGAGTGCACAGTTCGCACAGAAGAACAAGAAGATAATAACACGAGAGCGAGGTGGGAGGCATTGCTATCCAGCTCAGGGGATCAGCTCAGGCTCGTCCGAAGGGCAGAAAGGATGGCGAGGGCCAGCGGTGCCTTGGAATAGGGGCCCGACCACACGGCGTTACCCCGTTTTAGGGGCAACGAAGTTCTTTCTACTAATAAAGTTTTGTTCTATCATAAGAAGCCAACAAACACTGACACCAAGGACAACATAGGGGAAATTACTTGTGCTTAATAAATGAAATAAAGAAACTATAAATTATTGGAAATTAAAGTGGATGAAAAAACAACTTGCCGCAGGTGGGAACCGAACCCACAACCTTCACATTTCGCAAAGGTTGTGGCTAACACCCCCAGGGTTCTACTAGGACACATAAATACCCAAGTGGATGGGGAAACAGCGCCACGGTAGCTCAATTGGTAGAGCATCGCACGCGAAATGCGAAGGTTGTGGGTTCGGTTCCCAACTGCAGCAAGTTGTTGTTTCATCCACTTTAATTTCCACTAATTTATCGTTTCTTTATTTTATTTATTAAGCACAAGTAATTTCCCCTATGTTGTTCTTGGCGTCAGTGCTTGTTGGCTTCTTATGATCTGCCCGAAGGGGTCACTGAAGTCTGTAATTCAAAACTAGGAATTTTTGTTTAATTTACCTACATGTTGTGGTCCAGCTATGGCAATCTGCACATTTGAAGTGCCATCTGACTAAAGAAGAATTTATTCACCAAAACAAACAGCTAAGTCATGCCTGTGGCAGCAACAGCCGGTAAGCACATATAAATTTTTTTCTATGCATTTCTCGAATGCCATGCGACATCTACAAATTTATCAAATGTATCAAATTTTTCAAACTGCACATATAACAAGGTATACAGCCTTGCCCCTAAGAGTACTTTGGCAGCAGTGGAATTAGTGCATGGTCACAAATGTGTACAAAGCAGGAAAATGGACATGAAGTGACACCCAACCGATCCTCATGAAATAGCGGCCAGTGTGTGTTGTTTCTCCTCCTTTTGGCTTCAAATATATCCTGTGTACCATGCGTAACATTCAAGAGGATAAAGTCTTACGATGTTAGGACCCATTCAGCAGAAAGGACATTGCTCAAGAACATTGCTTCCGGTAAGGGATCAGATTTTGTGGAAAGCAACGGAGATGACATTGACTAGTAAATACTTATTCCACTAATATTTTCATCTTTGCGTTCTTACAGCACAGATTAGAAAATCTGCCGGATGCATTACTCCAAGGGACACCTTCGTCAGCACATGTTCAGAGGAACTTCTAATAGAGAAGGAAATTACGTTTTTTTCCACCTAAGACGGAGTTGTGCTGCCTCACTAACAGCAAGATAAATTGTATACTCCATATAAATTCTTTGAAATGTATGTGCCCGAATCTTTTTTTAAGTACGTCGCAGAGCACACGCTGCTCTGCGACGCAGTGTCCAGACATCCCGAACACAAGCACATCTGAAGAAATAGGAAAGCTCTTTATTGTACATCAAGGATTATCCAGAAGGACAGAGGACAAAGCTTCAAGACTTGATGCACTTTTGACTGGAGTTTATAGAGGCATTCATTACATCTGTGCCAAACGCAAGGAAGTGTTGAAAACTATCAAATGAAATTGAAGACTGCTGCCTCAACTCTTTTTGGGAAAAACACGTTCAGTGGCTCAACGTAGATGCCCTGTATGATGCTGTTGAGCAATAGCCTAAATGTTGAAAAACAAGTAGCTTCATACAGTTAGAATTGGGAAGGATGCAAAGGCGACTCCAGAATATTTTGCTGAAGTGCCAGGTGTCACTGTGTCGTGGGAATAAGCGGAGTTGATTCTTCAAAGATTTCACAACTAAAATCCCTCTGCTGGTTACATGACCATTAAGGTGCTTTGTACTCAATAGTGTATCCTATTGTAAAAAACAAACCTTGTTTGTTTTGTTTTTTTCAACTGTGTCATTTGCTCTTATCTGCTCACGTAGCGGAGGTTTAGAGCAGAAAAAAAAAAATTCTTTTGGTGAGAAATGGCGAACGTTGTCTGAAAAGGTTAAGCAAGCCATCTACCATCCATTAGCCAGAGTTGGGATGTGGCCACACTGGCTAGAATTTGTACCCATGATCTCATAATCAATAGCCAGACATTTCTTTCCTAGAGTTGTGCTTGGATGAACAATTTTATAACTAAACTGGCTTTTAAAGTAAGGTGTTATGCCTTTTATTTATTTTTAACAATACGGGACTATATAGTATTCAGGACATCTATAAAACTAATCCACTCTGCACAGAACATACTAACACACTATAATCCTGAAAGGAAGATTTATGGGGAAGCTCGACTCTCTTGCACACACTTTTGTTTTCTCTGCATGGCTCTTGCATCTCTTGCAGTACAGCTTCGACGTGTAGCTAAGCACCGCTGGCAATCAGTGTGGTCACAGAAAAGTACGAGAGATGGCATGAGTGTTGTGCTGCTAACGCCACCTAACAGTGGGGTTACTTGGGCGCAAACGGAAATTGTCTCTCTATGGCTTGTGGTTGGCTGGGTGTGCGTACATTTCGTGTGCGCCGGCACACTTTGTGGGACTGTCCAGTGAAAGACTTTGGAGTAAGGCACCAGGATGGACGAACACGATTGTTCGAACACATCACCATTCACTTGACTGTTGTGGGGATGCGCGACCCTCGCGCCTCCCCTGATATCTTGTTTTCCCGCATAGCCCCATCTCCGTGCGGCGTCGCCGCGTGGGCCGCGGTGTCGGAGGGGTACAAGCGTGGTGCAAGAGATGGCGCGAGCGTCGCGCCGCTGCGCGGTTACTTGGGTTCGGGAAAGACAAGGCACTCTCTCTTGGGTTCGAGACAGCAAGCGGGACAGACATGCCGTGCCGCACGTGCAGCGACCCTCTTTCCCGGCGGGTCGGCGCACGGCGGGGACGTCTCCCGCGTGCGCGCCGACCCATGCTTCTGCGAGACCGCCTCGCGTGGCCACCTTCGAACGCGCCACGATTCGCGTGACTATACACGCGAACGACCAGGCGTCGGGATCTAGCAGGGGGCGAACATATTCGCTCGCTTCCGGTCGCGGTAAGTCGGACTTCTAGATTTGTCACGCGCCCATCGGCATGTTTTGTGGGTAGCAACTCGGCTAGCAGGCATTGATCTATGAAAGGTGCAATAAATGCCCTTGTGATTGTTTGCACTACTGTGTTGTCGTTCCTTTGTCCCAAGAGTACGGTGTGAGAATCCCACATCAGACCCCACATCTGGCTGCCCAACGTGGGGCTCTTGGGGCATTGGACGATAATTTTAACAGTTTTGCTTCGTTCGAGACCTTTGTTTGAACCAAACCGTAGGCCTAGCGTGAATTTTGATCGCTAGCGTCGGCGGCATGCTTTCTTGAGCGAGGTGACGGTGGCTGTAGTGTGTTTGAACATGTCAACATGCTAAGCCTTTTCACAAGTGTGCATATTGGCAAGCCTGAAGCGAGTGAGTACGGAAGCCTCGTGGGTGGTCCGAATTTCTTATGTAAATAGCTTCTTCTATCTCTTTGACTCGGATGAAGTCGCGGCTCTGGGAGGCGGGTGGCCGCGGGCCACGGGTGCCACTACGGGCTGACTGGTATTGCGGCCTGGCATCGGGCGCTCCGACACCGTCTGGGACGGTGGGCGCCGTCAACTTGGATGCTGTGTGCACCGAGTGGAGTAGGACCACCTCACAGAGCTGACGTATCCTCGCGGCTGCCTGTTTTGCGCTCATTTTGGGTGTTGTTTGTGGATGCCGGTTGTTGTTAGGGTAGCGACGCTTTAGGCCTAAGGCTTTACGAAGCTGCCTGTCGCACGTGGAGGGACACAACCTGGTGGACCATGGCGTTGAGGTGTTGCAAGTTGCTTCCCTCATTTTATTTAGCCTCGCACGAATTGAAATTACTCGTTCGACTCAAGAAAGCGAGCTTCGTTCACGTGAACTTAGCATTTGAGTAGCTGCCCGATTTTTTGCTAGCCGAGTTGAACATCATATTACGTGGGCGATACGCATGCAGAATTCCTCTCCCTTGCACTACTTTAGTGTTTCCCGAGTGTTTTGAGTGTATACAGCGTGAGTGGAGTCACCCCTGGTTTGCTGTCACCTGCACATCGTCTGCACTGCTGCCCCGGACTACGACCGAGCCACCCCGGGCGATGGTGATGCTGTGGCCGGTTCGGCGCAGCAACTTCGGCAGGCTCCTGCATCCAGCTCGCAACCCTCGGCGGCGGACAAAAGAGCCGGCGGTCACCGACAGCTACGGTGGCTCTTCCCAGCAGGGCGCGTCGGCGCGAGCGACGCTTGCTCGTACCGACTACTGCGTCGTCGTTTCCGAAGTCCTGGCCTGGCATCGTGCCGTCGAGCCTGCAAAGCTGCTGCTGTGACCGGCGGACGCCAGTGGTGTACCCAAGGACAATATCGGCTCGCATGCTATGGACAGCGTGTGGACATTTCTTCGGCGCGACCACTGTTGCACTATCTTGTTCGCGAAGCACGGGTTAATGTTAGACCGTGTCACATGTTTCGCCGGAATAAGAAGTGATTTAAGGTTGGGGGATGTGGGGATGCGCGACCCTCGCGCCTCCCCTGATATCTTGTTTTCCCGCATAGCCCCGTCTTCGTGCGGCGGCGCCGCGTGGGCCGCGGCGTCGGAGGGGTACAAGCGTGGTGCGAGAGATGGCACGAGCGTCGCGCCGCTGCGCGGTTACTTGGGTTCGGGAAAGACAAGGCGCTCTCTCTTGGGTTCGAGACAGCAAGCGGGACGGACGTGCCGCGCCGCACGTGCAGCGACCCTCTTTCCCGGTGGGTCGGCGCACGGCGGGAACGTCTCCCGCGTGCGCGCCGACCCATGCTTCTGCGAGACCGCCTCGCGTGGCCGCCTTCGAACGCGCCACGATTCGCGTGACTATACACGCGAACGACCAGGCGTTGGGATATAGCAGGGGGCGAACACATTCGCTCGGTATCCGGTCGCGGTGAGTCGGACTTCTAGATTTGTCGCGAGCCCATCGGCATGTTTTGTGGATAGCAACTCGGCTAGCAGGCATTGATCTATGAAAGGTGCAATAAATGCCCTTGTGATTGTTTGCACTACTGTGTTGTCGTTCCTTTGTCCCAAGAGTATGGTGTGAGAATCCCACATCAGACCCCACACTGTACACATGAACAATTAGGCGTTGGTGCCTGGCATGGGGCGAATGTACTCGCTTGAAATCCTGTCGTGGTGGGTCGGTCGGACTTGCTTGATTTGTCAGCGCCAATTGACATGTTCCATTGGTTGCAATTCAGCTAGCTGGCATTGGTGTATGAAAGGCACAATAAATGCCCTCGTGATTGTTTGCATACTGTATTGCCATTCCTTTGTCCTAAGGGCACATTTGAGACCCCACAGAGTTAAGATTCCAAAGAGGGGGGAAGAAAACTGACAGTCAGCACTCACCGTACATTGTCAGGCCTCAGGTAATGCAGTAGATCTTTAATCAAATCTGGTCGATATTCTTCTAATAAATATGGCCCAGCAAGAACATCTTGGAATGGAAAAAGCTGAAAAAGAAAGTGAAACTGATCAGAACTGCAAAAAAACTATAAACGACCAAAAGGATTTTGTGGCTGCCAGGGTGTGCTGGACCACATCGAAAACAGTGCTACCAGTGGCAGGAATTTTATCTATGGCATGTGAAGCAGACAACACCCCAAAAAGGAGTGCTGGGCAGATCGTGCAATCAGTGTACTCTGCTGCACATATAGACAGTTTAAATTTCATAACTCTTCAGAGCTTCAAACATTGAAAATGCTGACATTGCAGGATTGATTATGCACTCACGAGATGAAGAAATGCAGACATTGAATGCAGTGTCCGCAAAAATTTTGCATCCCAATTCCCAGTGTGAACTAAACGAAATCTATGGATAAAAGTCAGACTTGCAGCACAGTCTCTTGGAGCCTCTGTAGACAGGCACATACGACCAACTTGTTGCTTTCAGCTCAACATAGGCTTAATGAAGAGGAAGAGGATGCAATGGGCTGCAGGTGGGTCTAGTCTTGCAATACATGGCATCAATTTCTCTGCCCTACACACTTATTGTGCTGTTGTCACTTTGTTGTTTTAGGTACTGATCCCTGTGATGTGTGTAGTGCTCGAGGCAGTGCGTGGTTAGAGATGAAAAGAAGACAACAATGCGTGCGTGGGTGTGAATACCATGCTAGGTGAAAGACGACGACGTCTAAGAGTGCCAAGCACGAGAACGTGCAGCGCAATAAAATAAAATAACAGGAAAGTGATCCAATGGAGAGAACCCATGGAGCTCCCAGGGGCAAATCGCTGGTGAACATGGGGCTCCGAGGGTCACCAATCTGGAAGAGACAAATGGGCCAGAGTGAAAGAAAAGCGAGGTGCGCTGGCAGAAGAAAGGGAGTTCCAGGAAGCAACGCAAGGCGGAGGTCGGCCACTGGACCGGGAGACGAAGACAGGCCATCGAGTTCTGGAACTGCGCCACCAGGATGTCGTCAGACCAAGGCCTCCTGCCAGCCAGTTCCTATGCGTCGCAGCTCCACCATGCCATGGACTCCTGCCTGAAGCCTGCAGATATCTGTGCCCGTAAGCAGAGTGGGTGCAGTCGAGCTACAAGCCTGAGCTTTGTGCACAGCTGCCTGGCCTGAACACCCTATTGTGCCACAGCCTCCACCTGAAAATGCCGCCAAGGCGCTAGCATTCCCGTTGCAAGCCGGCGCTGCTGCGTTCTGGTCACCAACTCATCACTCAGTCCCATCGACATTTTGGGCGAGACAAACACCTCTTCCTTCATCGCTTCGCTGCTACCAGTCAATGTCAAACTGCTGCTGCATTGAGTGTATAGGACACTTGTTCTTGCATTGTGTCATTACTATCCTTTGCATGTTACTGCTAAGGCATTTTGCTGTCAATATTTCAGTGAGTGTTTGTTCTATATTCTTTCATGCTGGTTACATTAAATGTTTTGTGTGCTTCTTGGAACAAACGCCTTTGCCCTCGATTGGGCCCTCTGGGGTTCTACCTCAGGGACCTGTTTGAAACAGTAGCAAGACGAACCTGCACCACAATCACTTATTAAGTGTACCCTGACGAAGTCTGAATACATATATTGTGCAGTGGGACGCTTGGACGGCAAGAGAATAAACATTTTTATTAGGTGAAGCAGCTAAGGAGAGGCGTCCTCAGTCCAGAAGGCCTTGAGCTCGGGCCGCGTCCTGGGCCCTCGCAATCAGCTGTTGCTGATCCTCGAGGTCGGAGCTGGCCAAGGCTCTCTCCCAAAGCTCGTTAGTGGGGTAAGGGTTCGGATGATGTAATGGTGCCGCTCTGCAACCTCCTACTATGTGCGTGAGGGACCCGGGCTCTGCGCAGAAGCGGCATTGCGGAGAGAATTTTGTAGGGTCTATGAGGTGATTCCTGGTTGGGTGGGGGAATGTATTGACCTGTAGAGCCCGGAGGAATCGCTCCTGCTCTCTAGGTAGTGACTTGTGTGGGGGCAAAGGAAACATAGAAAGAAGGTCAATATAGCCCAGTAGCACCAATTTCTTTCAAGGTGTGGACTTGAACACCAAAAGCTTTGCATAATCACTGCTCAAGGGCCAAAGTATATGAATTTTCAGTCTTGTCATCTGAAGAGATGAAAGCTTCCACGGTACCTTTATGCAACACAAGCTTTTCCATCCACTGAGTTTCCATCAGTCAGAAGCAATGCAAGGTCACTGCCAACAAAGCTGTACTTTCAATTTCACTGTGCATTTAGTGTGACCTTCGCTGGTGTAGGCATGTTATCTGAAGTAGCAGTCTAGGTTTTAAAGAGCAGAAACAAATCAGCTTAGAGTGGTAAAGTATTCTTTTTAAACTATATGTTCATTCATCTGGTGAGAAAAAGTTGTTTATTATTGTAAAAAATAAAGGAAAAGCCTTTAAACCAAAACCTCTGCACCTGTATGTCATTGCGACATCATGAATTCGAGTATTTTCTCGCATTTGGGCCATTTTGGTGCAGGAAGAGGTCTAAAATATTGCTAGGTTGACTTTCTGGTTCTTTTAGAATACAATACAGTCCTCCTTTACTGGAAAAAAAAAACAATAATTAGATGCTGTCAAAATTATGATGTCGTGGCAAGTCAGTTTGGGAAGTTCAGGGTGGCATCACTGCCCAGCTCATTTTCATAACAAACAAATCAGTATATTGAAGTACTAATCGTAGTTCCCCGTGAAAACCCCATAGAAACCCATGTAGTATTTAATATTTCATTTTAACCGAAACTGAATGCATTAGCGAACCTTTTTTTAATTCATAATGAAGGTTTACTGATCATGTAAGGGGATCGAAGAGCCTTATCTTGCCTCATCACCCAGCACATTGCGATGGCCATTTGACGAGCTCCATCTCCAGGAACCCTTGCCCCAATGACAACATGGCAGACAAATCTTGTGCACTGGAGATGCTTTCCTGCTCAAACATGGCTTCTCCCATGCGGCGTCAAGTCACCACATGAGAGCATGTCCCCACAACACGCCCTGATCAGCCTCCCATCCTCTAAACCAGAGTTCTCTCCCGAGTGCTTGTTCGCCCCAGCAGATGCTCACAGGCCCGCAATAAGTTGGTTATATGGGGCCTCTGCTCCAGCAACTTCTCGTTCTCATGCGTTGTGGCCCACTACCCGGTTAGCTTAGTATAGCGGGCGCATATACTCAATCGGTCTTGCAGTGAGCCTTTGCCTGCAAGCACAATGACTGTCACGATGACTGTCACACTGAGGTGTGTCTAAGGTTAACAATGGTTATGGACAATTCAGGGAACATGATAAGTGGTTGTCAAGAATGCAAACTCTTTGTCACAAGAAAAATTGATGCCTGGCTAACACATGTTGCACCTTTTTTTTTTATTTGGACAACACTGATCTTTTGATATCAAATACCTTGATAATGATGTGCAATATCTGATTACGATGCCTAGCCACAATGGTTATGAAAATCAGGATCACAGCTGCAGCACTGCAGTGTGCTGCCAAATGGAAATGAGTGGATGTTGTTGATGAATATTTGTGCTCCCTTAGGCACCTGTAAATGCATCGACTAGTTTGGCCCACATAAGTTTTGCCACATGTAAAGAGTATCTTGTACACGATTGCTGTACTATGCATGGAAAAAAGTTTAGCGACATGCTTCACCGTACTATACTTGCTTAACTGTTCTTCGGGTCTCTGCCTACAGTTTTGCACATTTGCACGTACAGTCCCCAACCGCCAAAAATATTGAATAATTTGGAGCCCAGAAATATGAGACTATTACACAAATGGCTAAAAAAGGTGTACGTACCATATTCTCAGATTGCCACTTGTGGAGATACCTTCAATTTCGCTTGAATAGCGCAAGACTCAGTGGCGTATACGAGTGACGACATTCTTTACACACTACCAAGAATGCTATTTTATCACAGTACAGGAACCTGTCAGCATCTCACATCAGGCATCTCACATCAAAAGAAAAGGCATCACATGTGTTGGTCAGGCATCAGTTTCACTGTGATAAAGAGCTTGCATTCTTAAAACCACTTCTCATGTTCTTTAAATATGTTTTAATTATTGTTACCATGTGGTAAAATAAGTTATCATGTGACCATGTTATTTACCTATCACGACTATATATATTCTGTATTTCTTTCAATAAAAAACTAGTCAAGGTGCGCTGGTGTCATCCGCCTTTTCTTTGTGTCCCTGTTCCGTTAGCATTCTTTTGTTTATTATGACACCTTACCAACTCACCCCATTCACGATTCATTAACACAAGGTATATACAGTAAGTGCACAAAAACTGGTGTTTAATGCACCGACTTTGCCAGCAGAGATGGAAGTGGCAAAGGGAGATTTGTAGCGGCTCTGGGAGCAGCAAATTTGGCACTTTGGAGCAGGTTTGGAGAAGAAATTGTTCATTTTGGAGCAGAAGATATGCGTTTCGGGGCATGCTTGGTACAGCTCAACGTGAGTGAAATACAGACAAATCAAGAAAAGACATTCTTCACTTGGACTTTGCAGAACACCATTAGGCTATGGCGAATCAGTTCTGCAGAAGCCCGCACAGTGGAGGAAAGTTCACTCAAGGGAAAAATGTCATACCCCCAACAAAGGAAACCCATATGCATTCCTTGGAAACCACTATTAAATTACATATCGGACATGTCCGGTAGGTAGTGGCAAAAAAAAAAAAAAAGATAACCAAGGGATTTACGCAAACAGCACTCGTATCTTGATAGACTTGTTTATGCAAGTCAAGAGTTTTCTTATTTTTGGTTTGCACAAGTAACTAATATTTAAGTTTATTAGCTGACGTTAATTACGACACTCATCAGACAAGGATATTGGATAATGAAAATTCTAGGTTGTTTTAAATCCACTTATCACTCATGTTTTAACATCCTCAACACCTTTTAAAGTGAAGCTGTTAGCTTCCCGTCGGTCGGCATTTTTTCTGTCAGTGTCCGTGGGCAAAAATGTGGGCTGATCCAGACGTAGTGCAATACGAAGCCAACCCATGGCAGAGGTGAAGCAGGATTCAAGCACTCACCATAGTGAAGTGAAAAGTGCACACATTCTTTGGAATCTTGCATGCAACATACAGAACAGCATTCATTTCAATAAATAACAACTATACCACAAGCATCCGAACTACATGATTGTTGATAAGGCACTCCTGATAATGCAAAGCACACAGCGCACTCTGCATACGTTTCCTAGCAAAGATTACTGTAAAGATTAGTAAATTTTACACAGCGGCAACAGAAGCTTGTGACGTGACGAGTGACGTCGCTAGCCTTTCTTATATAAAAGAACCAGCCTCGCAACTGATTATATTGTTGTTGCAGCACGGCTATGGTTAGGCAATGCACAGTTAGGACTCCCGTGAAGCAGTGTGAATGCGCGGAGCGGCAAAGGGAAAAAGCAACAGCAATACGACCAGTGGCAACACACTATCAAAATTACCGTTACTCCCATTACTTCCCAGTATTACCGTTATTCTAAAGCAATAAAGCATTGCATACGCCCCTCCTCCCCCTCAGCAGTTGTGCTGATTTTCAACAGCCTCACTGGACATCCCCTTTCGCAGGGTCGGGATGGCCAGTCAATTTTTTTTTCATAGACATCTCTTCGATTAGGTAAGATTATAAAGTTAGCTAATTAGGCATAATTGTGCACAATGAACAAGAAATAATGACTGTGACAACCATGATCAACAAATAGTATCAACATAAAGGGAATGCCGTTCGCGTAAAAAATAACATAAGCAAATAAAGTAAAAAAGTAATAAGTAAAAAACACAAGTAAAGCATAAGTAAAAACATAAGTAATAAGTAAAAAATAAAGCAAAAAACATGCCATCAGTTTTTTGTTTTAGTTTTGGTTACATTCAGTTGGTATAGCAGAGCACTACAGAATAAATGCGAAGTTATTTTGTTGGTCATTGCATATTTGCCAGTATTCCACATAACTTCGTGAGAGAAAAAGAACTCTGACATTTATGAAAAGAACAAAGTGAAAAGAGTTCAGTGGCTTTCCGATCAGTGTTGCAAATATTTTGCACAAGCTCGATTATTAGGGCTGCAACGTGAAGTCAAGGAAAAGCAGCGACTCATATTTTATTTGGAATGCCAAATAATGGTTTCTTAAAATCATCGAACTCAATCTGCAGAAGTCGTGTCATGATCATCAATGCTGCGAACGCAATTTCTGTTGTATGTGTATTCTCCGACCCTCTACAACCGCCATTCGGCTGCTACGGCAGACTAAAAACAACTTTATATCCCCAGTTTAAGTTTTGCGGCTGCAAAAGTCCGATCTTGCATGGTGTGGTTGTGCAGAATATACAGTACCTGGAGTGCAAATTTGAGCGACGATTATGTTTGCCATTGGATATTTCTGGTCAAAAAGCTAAATGAAAGCAAATCGCTTAATTGTCAGCTTGGCACTACCATCCTGGTAACCGGACGTGGTAAACGTGTGAAATATATCTTAATGTTACACGCACGGTGTCTGTCATTATTCGATGCAGATTTACCAATAGGGCATACAAACGAGCCCTAAAATGTATAATGACAGACCGTACGACTTCATTAAGCTAATAGCATGTCTTTCTTTCCCAACTGCCCTATAGAAAAGAGTGTCAGTTCAAATCTTCTTTAATTGATCTGCATGTTACGCAAACACATAAAGCTTATATAAAACATTCCTAATGCATTGCATAGCACAAAGGATTTTCATTTTCCTGCGGCCAAATTACAATGCGCAGATAAACAAGCCCACACTTCAGACACTGACACTAAAACGGATTGCTTTAGCTTGGCTTCCAGGACTAAATGCTAGCCAACAAATGGCTGTGTGGTTGCCACTGAACACGAACACCCCGCATTATTTAGTGACTTAATTTGAAGTCAGGGTTCTGGTGCAAGTTGGCGCAGCTCGGTGGTTTGGCACAAGATGGTACATTTGGTGCAGTACTTTCATCCCTGCTCTAGATACTATATGTTGCTACTAGATAGCAACAGCTATCTAGTAGTGGCATGTGGAAGTACGCAGTATGCGAAAATCGTGCACGCAGCTTCGGGGCACCAATGCGATTGCTTCTCCACGGGAAATTTTTTTCCACAAATTTTGAGCTGCCAAGTTGGGCGTGCAGCCCTTACACGAGTCTATGCATATATATTCCTGCACCGGCACTCGTAACGATAGAGGAAAATGTTCTCAAATTATGCGGTCCCATCGACGCAGTAACATAATTTCTGGGTCACCATATATCACTGCAGATCCAGAGAGCCACAATCGGCCACAAGGACAGAGACGCCAGCCCGCTGAACTCGCTGCAGCGCGCACCTTCCTCATAGCTAGTTCACTCACAGTGTCCTTGGCCTACATTTTTCTTTTTTGCACCTCAGGTAGGGAGCGCTACGCCGCTCAGCCCAGTAAACTGTATTCTAGTACACTCTAAATACAGCCGCCCCGGCAGTTCTGGCCGCAACAATGACAGCCTTGCGCATGTCAGCTATTTACTGGAAGCACCGATAATTCCAGTACTGTAAGTGTGAAAATTTCGGGAAACTGTGCGAGAGGCGCCGTTGTGGGGTATATGGAATGTGAACGGCTGCACTCCTTTTTGAAGAACAAATCTAGTTGCTGTTCGTGGCCACAGCTGAAGCACAGATGCCAAAGCCATTATGGTGCAGCATAGTGCAGGAATTTGATTTTGTATCAAAATGGTGCAATTGGCACAGGAGTACCATCCCTATAACTCCTAAAGTCAAGGCCGCTCACCGTTGGTGCTTTCACATTTTAGTAGTCAATAATACATTCGTGATGCAAGCACAGGAACATGCCAACGTATTTCACCTATCCCACTGCAGTGAACTAAGCTCACATTTGCAGGGCCATGTTATACTTAATAACTATTTAACTTTGGGGTTTTATGTGGCAAAATCATAATATCATTATGAGGCATAGTGAGGGACTAATTAATTTTGACCAACTGCGGTTCTTTAATGTGTGCCCAAAGCACGGTACGCAAGCGTTTCGCATTTCTCCCCCATTGAAATGCAGCTGGCAGTGGCTGGGATTTGATTCTGCAATCTCGTGCTTAGCAGCACAATGCCGTAGCCACTAAGCCACAATGGCAGGTGCCATGTTATACAGTGGGTGCACTACAAATCTTTTATGCAGGTCTTGCACTCACCTGCAAGTACCGCATACGCGAGGTATTGCAGGACATAATGACAACTTCATGAATATCACCGATATTTTTGACAAGTTTCGATATATTAGTTCCAAATATTTTTCAGTGTCTCTTTTGCTGCTTTTCTATAAGACTTTTAAATAAAACCATCTTCAACCTCAATTACTGGCTGAAATCAGCTTTGATAATATCTATACACTCTGATCAGATAGTGCGTAGTGATGTTAGGCAGCGCTTCCACAATAGCAGGCTTCAGCAAGTTTTTATCATTGCGTGGCTGTTTGTTAGTCTTTCTCTCAGTGACATTCACCATATATAAAGGCGTACAAGTTTATAGCCACTAATAACTAGGGCGCCCTATAGAGGGTGACATGATCGGTGATGTTCGCAACCAGACGTTCTTGTGTGCCACAGGCACTGTGGGCTCAAGCAAATCCATAACTTAGGAGTAGTGCCTAACAAAATCATGCACATGAAGCTTGTTTTTTTTTTATTCTGCCACCTGACGCTGATCATCAATGGCCACAATCGGCTCTTCAGGGTTCCCACTCATCATGACCTCCACATGCTGAAGAAATTTAACCGTGGTCTGACCACTGACATCTGACCGCTTAATTGTCTTGGTCACCCACGATAACTGGCCACGAATTCTTGTCTCACCCAGAAAATAAACCATTCAGAGGCATTCAGAAAAATGGTGACGTCCAAGTTGCTGTAGTCTGCTTGCAAGGTGTCTAGGGGAATATACTGCTTCATCATTGCTGCAAGACCTGTTACACCGCTATTTGTGTGCGCATGACAATGGCAAAGATGGATTAGTGTGCACAGTTGCATTAGAAAAAGTAGTCACTTCACTGACAAAGACATGGCAGAAAACAATGCAAACTTCTGCACAGAAAGTTTTTGCATCAGCTTACCCAGTGGTTACTAGCAGCATTACCAACCCCCCTTCCTGGCAGCCAATGTTGGCCATGAGGGCCAACAACCATTGAAACAAAACAAATTAATTTATTGAAGTGCCACTCCTTCTTCAACTTTGTTATACAATAAAACCTTGTTAATTCGGATTTCACTGGACTGAAACGAATGTCTGAATTCACCGAATGTCGAATTACTGTGGGAATGAAGAAAAACAAATGCTTACTACGTCAACATGCTTTTTTTGCTGACTGAATCAGCAGATCCCGTTTCTGTTTTGTAGAAAAGCAGTGCGGAAGCTGCAATTTTCATCAACTCATGACTGATTAGCACTCACAGTTGCGAAGGCCTCACAACTTCCTTTGCAATGTGGCCACTGCCCTCATCTTCATCTAAGACAAGCTTTTCACTACTGTGCACACATCCCGATTATTTGTGAGTTGGTGGTCACCAACAGATCGCCCGTCCATCACGATGCAGCCAGCGCTCTTCATCCTCCAAAACTGTGCATCGCGTCAAAATGACACGACTGTTTACCACAACAGCTGCGGACAAAACTGCAGCCACTATCTACGCAATCATGGACAGCAACCATGCTGTTCTGAAGGCACGTGGCTGACGCATGCACCGAGTCAATACAATACTAGAGAGTACTAGCTGAGTGGGTTTACGGGCCAGCGGAGATGGAAACGGAGCACCGCACGAAAGGAAGAAGTTTATCTCAGCGATCCCTCGCTTGGTCGAGCGCAGTGCTTTGCTGCACCGCCTGTTGAACAAGGTTCGAGTTACTGTGAAAAGATCTGTACACTAGCTTCTGGTTCTCCATCATCCACTTCAAATAGTCGCCAACTGGCCTTGTTGCTGAAACCACTCGCAGGATACAGAGGTCCTCTTCAGTGGTGAACCAGCTCCAAGGCTTCTTCACCTGCAGGCGAGTCAGCACCGCGTTTGAAGACAACGCTGACGACATGCTGCTGTTTGTGCGGGTGGTCGCCATGTTTGTTTTGCAAAAACGCTGGTCTGCTGCATGCACTCCGCTGGGGAGAGGATACCAACAAGCAAGCGGCTTACTACATAAAAACACTGCCCCTCCCAATGTACCGCACATGCGTAGTGGCGTCTCCGCTCACCCACTGGGGCCGCTGGCCTGTAAACACGCCGATCTATAACCATCTACTGTTTGTCGCAACCGCTGTGGACGAAACTGTGGTCACTATCAATGCAATCAGGGATGACAATGCAGTTATAAAGGCACGTGACCAACGTGGTGTTATGAACAGAGGTAAACACAAGAATAAAGGCTATATGCGAAGCGGCCACCTAGCTTGTGCTTTCGAAAGCACGCTCAGAAGCAGTAGCAGACAAGAACCCTTTGCAGCAACGATGGTTGATCTTTGTAGGTACGATTTCTCCTTTCTCGCAATTTCTAGAAGGCCCCTTTCGGGGATACCAAAGCGATGCCTTGGCCGTACTCACATATCACGTGCCACCCGTTATAGAACCAGTTGTTATAGCAGTACCATTCTTTAACGCCGACAGCCGCGGCTTGTTACACGTGCTCGGAGCTCCCAAGAAGCAGTTAAACGAGTGAACACAATCAGCAGCTGGATGGAGAAAGGTGCTGGGGAGGGGCACTGACCTCCCTACTATTATAGTTTCCTCACATCAGCTCTGCCATCCCCTTATTTTGTTTTCATGCAACCCGGCTATAACAATTATTGGTTATAACTATGGAGTTTTCGTGGCACTTGAATACTGTTATAAGTGGGTTTGACTGTAGCTACAATTATTATGAAGAAATGCATAAAATAGATCCAATAACATGAACTACATGACAGCTGGTGAACGATTTAACGGGCTGCGCAAAACCAACAAAATCTGTGCTTGCAATCCCCAGCCGTTTATCATACAATGTGACGCACTCGTGCACTCTATCTAGAGCAACACATTAATAACCTAGAGCAACATGTCATAAATATGTTCATGATACAGCACCATCAGTCCTGCCTCTTGAAAGTCCTCATTACAGGTCACACCGGCTGTACAATCAGTGCAATTTCATGCGCATCTATGGAAAGACTAATTCACTTAACTACTCCACTCTTCCAAGAGCCATTCACCTTTGGAACAATCTTCCTAACGCCATCGCGTATGAGAGTGACCAGGAAAAATTCCGGCACCTTCTAGCAACGCATGTTTCAAGCTCTGCATAACCTAACGTGTTGTTTTTTCTCGAGTTTCCCATTATTATTGTGCTACTACCCCTTAAATACTGTTTTATTACAGCCAAATAGTGTCCCGCTCGCTCTGTAATTTTATTGGTTATATTTCACTTCGTGGAAATTTCTTGTTCACTGACCTCTCGCATTCAAAAGCATTCGGTTTGTCTTTTGTAGAATTTTTAACACCACATTACAGCATGTTAGCGCATTTCTTACACTGTATTTTTTGTATATATATTCACATATGTATTCTAATTATTGTATAATCTGAGTATACTCTCCCCCCCTTACACAATGCCTCTAGGGGCCTGTAAGGTATCCTTAAATAAACAAATAAAAAGAAGTGGCCAACGGTAGAAGCGACAAGCAGCTTTCAGAACCTAAATGGAATGCCTTTAACCCGAAAGCTGCACGGCAGACAAACCGAACCAAAACACGAGTACATCATGATCAACTTCATCGCTTAACCATGTATACATCAAGTGTAACAAACACCGAGATGATAGAAAGAAAGTGCGAGAAAAAGAATTTTCCCGCAGAGTGGCGACAATCCATTGATGCCATTACTCCCACAAAGGTCTTGTGGGAAGTGAGTAGAAGAGCTTTGCCAGCAAATTTTTGTAGGTATGTGAGCACCCTACCACACAACAATCCGCCTTTTTCGTTTTCCTGTGCTGCTCTCTGCCACACGTCACTGGAAACATTTTGGAAGGGTGCCCGGGCTTTCACCGGTTGTGTACCTACAATCATGTTGAGTGCGCGTGGGTTGTGCGTTTTGTGAATGGCAAATAGTTATCCCTTTCAGGGTCGATTTTTTTCACCGTATGCAACCGCCCAGGGTCTATTTTCTTTATTGCAGATTAGAATTCTTCTGAGGGCAATATTTCAAAAAAAAAACATACCATATAATTTTTCTAGGGTGACTGTAAAGTGAGAAAAAAATATTCTGCGTTGATATATATGTACTCTTTATCCATGAATAACAACAATAAAAAAAATGAAATAAACTTATAAGAATGGAAAATTTGATGCATTATTATAGTGTAAGGCTTAGAATATGTGCACACAAGAATATTTCGCAAGTCTGTAATGTTTCTGCTCTCACAGTAATATTTGCATCCATAGTGCAATGGAACTGCATATGTGAGCGCACTCAATAAAACTGTCTGGTTGTGTGCACGTCAAAAAAGCAAAACGTGTGACAAACTTTCGCTAATCTTCGTCTTATCGACAACCAGTGGCAATTAGATAACACGAGTGTCCCAAAAGAAGAAAAGAAAAGGAAACGCATGTATAGTGGCATCCTTCCTATGCTCACCCCTGTGAGCACTAAACCAGCAAGAAACAGGCGGCTGCCCTTTAAGCGATTAGTAACGAGATAGCCATCAGTTTTGTGAGCAAAAGAAGCTGAAACCGCCTGCGGAACAAAACCCAAACTGCCGCCCACGTGCGCGCATGCCAATGTGCGAGCGGTAGTATATAGACACGCCAGAGCAAACTGGCTCTAAAACAAACCATGCAACGAGAACAAAGATAGGGAGGTACGAGAAAAAAATTCCCTGTATTCCCACATAGCGGCAGAACATGCCAGGAAAGAAAAAATTAGAAAATTCGTGCGGTTTTTAAACGTACAGACACCACCATAAATATACGGCATCGACCGTTTTGGACTTGTTCGCAGCGCCGTGTATTTACGTCATTGACCATCAAAGGGTTAATGGCTTCTCCGGGGAAGCATGTCATCCCTGGAAGTGATGTAGCACTCACCGACTAGTGGGTGAGCAGGTCTGAGTGCGCTGTTGTGCAAACAGTGCGGCCGACAAAGGCACACTGAGTTCCATCTGCCGATGCGGCTGTCTTGGAGTTTGTTGTCGCCGATTTCTTCACTTGGTAGCTTTTTGTATACATATTACACATTCTTTAGACATTTCGCATATTCAAGAAGCCTTCAAGCGCAGCCTTCCACGTCGGATTTACCAAAGCGGTGCACTTGTTTACATCTACATCTACAGCCACAGATCGTTGTTAGCGTCAAATATTGCGGAAAAGCTGCCCACCGCAGACATGAAACAGTGCCAAAACATCGAGGGACGTACATATCTGCGCATATGAGCCATGTTGTTCCACTCCGAGACAAGTCAATATGAGCGGCCAAACCACTTGAACAACAGCAACTGAGATCCAGATACACATATTACGGGCTGTTAATTTATTACTGATCCCCGCTTTTCTTTAGCTTCATCATACTTACAGTTTGCACATGCTATAAGCAATATCAAGGAAAACTGTGCCCGCATAAGCACTCATATACAGTCGAACACGGATATATCGAACTCGAAGGGGATCGCGAATTAATTCGATATATCAAAAATTCGATATAAAAAATACAGGCGCAGAGACTCTACCTGTGGCGGACGATGACCTACCGATCGGCGCATTCAAGAACGACAACTATTTCCGCACACACGACGCAACGTAATGCTTTATTTGCGTGAAAAAAAATCGCTTATGTTGGTCTGCTTCTTCGCCTTGCAAATGAAATTAAAGACGCCAACCTCGATCTTATCGAGGCTGTTCAGGTGAGAAAGCCCGGTTCCTTCCATGTCGCCGCAACAACGGCGGATCAAGCTGAATGCTGCCGCCACTTCAGCGGCGGAGTACGAGCGTGTAGCCGCGCCCTCGTCCGGACGATCTTCGTCGCCACTCGAGCTGTCAGCCTGGGTCCCTCCGACTGCAGCTACAATATCCTCGTCGGCGAGGCTCGCAACAGCCTGAATATTGCTGTCAACGTTCACATAATCGTCAGCAGACACTTCTGCTGGAACGGCAGCCGGGAAAAGGGACGACAACTCGCGAAACGCGTCATCCATGCACTCGTTGTCGCCGTCGCCGTCTTCGCAGGTTTCAGGAAGTTTGGCTGTCACGAGGCCTGCCTTCCGGAAGCAGTTGGCCACAGTATCCTGCTTCACGTCTCTCCAGGCGCCGGTCATCATTTGAATGGCCCCCAGCAGGTCAACCTTAAGCTCGGTGCCCATGCGGAGGTTCACCAAAAGCCTATCAATGAGTCGCCTCCTGTAGCCGACTTTGAACGACTTAATGATGCCCTGGTCGAGCGGCTGCAACTTTGCTGTCGTGTTCGCCGGCAGAAACTTGAGCGCGATGTTTTCGAGCTTGCAGGTGGTGTGATGGGCCGAGCAGTTATCGACGAGGAGGCAAGCATGACGCCCCGATTTGCCCACTTCGGCGTCCCACGCTTGCAGCCATTCTGTGAACAGCTGACGCGTCATCCACGCCTTCTTATTGAAGGCGTAGCGAACGGGGAGCTGCTTACAGTTTTTGAAGCAGTGCGGTGCCCTTGCCTTGCCAATCACAAAGGGCTGGAGCTTTTGAGAGCCATCCATGTTAGCAGCGAGCAGAATCATCTTGCCCCCGTAACACGTGCTGCCCCGGACGTCGAGCGTCTTGCTGGGCAGCATCTGCCAAAACAACCCGGTCTCGTCGGCGTTGAAGATTTCCGCGGATGAAAACTTCGCGCAAATTTCCAGCCATTCCTTCGAAATCCACTGCTGGATATCCTGGCTGATGACGGCTCCGCTTTCCCCAGAAATGGTTTTGCCAACTATCTTATGGCAGTTCTTAAACCTCTGCAACCACCCTGTGTTGTCGGCGAAGTTGTCATCACCGAGTGCAGCGGCAAACCATTTGGCTTTAGCCATTAGCATTGGGCCATCCACCGGAATGTTCTTAGCCCGCACCTCTAAAAACCACGCATAGAGGGCCTTTTCAACTTTCTCGTGGGCAGGAGCGCGCACACGACAAGCTCCCGACGTTCGTAACTCCGCCACTTTCGACTTTATGTCCGCCTTGTTTTTTAACAAGGTGCTTAGAGTGCTCCGAGGAATCCCGAAGTCGTCTGCCACCGTCGCACTTTTCTCGCCCGCCTCAACACGCTGAATGGCTTTCAGCTTTGTCGCAAAGTCCAGGTTCTTGCGCTTCTTGACGCTGCTTGTGCTTGCTGCGGCCATTGCTTTCGCGTCAGCTCACCACGATCCAGTCACACGTGTCGTGAGACGCACGCAAAACAATAATGAACACGAAATACAAGAACGCGCACAAAACACAAGAATTCACGTGCGCAGCCACCGCCAACAAAGCGCTCGCGATGGCCACCTCCGAGGGCGACAGCGACGTACGAAAGGCACGAGCTGTGGTTGGCTGAGCAAAACTCGTGAAAAAGCAACAGGAAAAAAAAAAGGCAAAAGGAGGAGGCCACCGCCGCCTTCGTTCCTGGCTACCTTTTCCGAGCCGATCACTATGGTTACGCGGGGGAAGGATGAGAGACATTGGGAGAGAGAAAAATAAAAGCAGTTCCGCAAGCAGGGTGTTGCTGCAAGTCGGAGAGCGTGCGCAGCGGGAGTACCGTCTGAGCCTCCCTCCCTCTCGCTCTCACATTTTCCGAGCCTTTCGGGGGAGGCGCGGAGCACGCGGGTGCAGCAAGTGCAGAGATCGCGCGGCGTTCTATATATCCAATGGCGAGTAAAAATATCGTTCGATATAAACGTATGAATTTCTATACTTTTACACAGAATTTTCAAGGGGATAATTTACGAGTTCGATACAGACAATAATTCGATATATGTGGGTTCGATATATCCGTGTTCGACTGTATAGGCCGTGTTGTTCTCTCCCGAAAGCGCAGATGCCATCGCTGACAGAGTTGGTATAAGTGAGCGAGATGGTTGTTTATGCTGCTATATGAAATGCGCCCATTTATTGTTTCCCATGTGGCACATTTCTCTCGAATTGAGAAATGTGCCAGCACAACAACACGCACAGATCCACCCCTCTATGCAGTGAATGCGACAGGCAGCCTACGGGTATGGCGACGAACAAATGTTGGCACAGTGCCGTGTCATCACTTGGCGCTTATTGTGTATGCACTGTGAGAAGTGAAGGGTAGTTGATTTTGAATCACTAAGGTCAGAACGGAACTATAAGAGCAGTTTCCTTCATCCTAACTGCTGACATTTCACTTGAGGTCCGCCGGTAGTGGCTGCATGAACTCGACGGCACCAGGCCTAACTTTAGCTGAACAGGATCAACATTGTCTCACATGTGCATGGCTTAAAAGGGTTGAAGCTTGTGCATTTCAACTTCATCTGCATGTTTGACACAATTTGAGCACAATTAATTACATATACAACCGAAGGCACTGTGGCTATTGTGTTTCTGGTTCAACAGCCAATCTTGCAGGGTTCGGTTAAACGTTGGGTGGCACGCCGATTTTATCGGCTGCAGATCTATGGGGCTTTTTGCGCAAGGGCCAGGGATGGCCAAAGAACACCACTTTTTTGGTGAGGTCGACAAGAAAGCCCACCACAGCACGACAACTCACGACTCATCATGTACGTCGTTTTCAGCCTGGTATGATAAAATGGTCTCAGTGACACAATAAGCTGAATAGTTGGCCAATCGTTGGCATGAGCGTCTTGTCAGTCTCACATCGACCAGTGTTACCGTGCCTTAAACGACCACATGAAGTGAGGCACACACCGCCACCAACAGCAAGTGAGGGTCGACGCTGAAAGAAGACTTCGTCTGCAATGTGACGTTTTTATGTGCCATGCAAATAAAACACACGAGTTTCTCGTTAAATTTGTTAGCCATCAATGAGACGCGGCAACAATATGGGTCACAGTCCAGTCTGGCCCACTTAGTGGTCCGGACGAAGCCCCGGCGACTGTTTTAAAGTGGAGTTGCTGTCTTAGGCTATGCATGCTTTCCCAACCACACTGACGTCGAGCTACCAGTGGAGTTTCAACGTGGCACAAAGCACAAGTGTTTGCAGCAGCGCACGTCCAAGCGGGTGGGTTTCCCCCCCCCCCCCCCAGGGAACTTTCTCTCCGATATGGCACCGCGCAGCCACACACGCTACCCTTCCAAAACGTTTCGCGACTAATCTGCTAGGGCAGGGCACATGCGCAGTTGCGCTGTGAAAAAGGCAGATTGTTTTTTGATATGCTTTGAAGCTTCGGCCCCTATACATGTGACGGGTGTTGCTTATTTCATTCCGAAAATGTGAATGAAGCAGAGAAGCACGAGCGGCGACGCAGAAATCTACAGTGGATGGCCGACTCCTTCCTGAGTGCACCTAGCAAAGCCACCACCAGTGGTGTATCTGTGGGCATGCTTTCAGTGCATAAAGGCACAAATATGCAAGAAGCATAACGGCATTCATGTCGTTCATGCACGATTTCCGCTGATGAATATGGTAATGCAAACTCCACGTTTCGGCTGGACGCTAGCACCGTTTCTGCTCTTTTGCGTTGCTCTGCACTTGCCAAGCTCCAAGAGCTGTGCGAATTAACTGGTGTTGCCAAATGCGTCCAAATTAACGAGAGTTTGATTCCATGAAATAACGCATGCAGGGCCAGGTGACGTACGCATACCTGCCAAACTGGCGAGATCAAAAATAGGGAGACTTCTTATTCGCGCCAACAACAAGGGGGAGGGGGGTTCGTTCAAACTTTCAGGCAGTATTCGATGAGTCCTTTTGCACAGACCTTGCAGTAGCAGACTTTGCTCACTTCAAACATTTGTCGGTCAGAGTAGCTTTGCTCAAAACATGGTCCAGACTGACGGCCCTTCACTAGCAGCAGATGTTGGAGGGTTGTGTTACACATTGACAAGCAGAATTCAGTCCTAGTTTTTCACGCCGCGCTAAAAATCCTCTCACACTCTGCCTTGCTATGCAGTATCACGGGTAATCGAGCATCACCTTAGCAACTCGGTGAAACAAGTTTTCCATCAGTGTTTTTCATTTTGCCAACTATGACCACTGCACATCCCATCTTTCTTCATTCAGAATGTCCTCTTGAAGACTACGCCTCTGTGGCAAACTCAGCTTCGAGAGCATCTAAAGCGTCTTCAGCAGATTCATTGGAATCTTGGAGCAGCAGCTGAGAGAAACTCTGAATAAAGAAACAAAGATTCGAGAGATGCCTGTGAAATAAATTTCAGGTTGGCGAACTCCACATTCTCCAGAGTTACGTCTTAGAGTTGTGTCCACAACCAGAACGCTTCGCCTCATTGCATTTCGGAAACATTTTTCGTAGTAGAGGCCCAAAGTGGTTGCCGACACTAAACAGGCACTCCACACGTATGACACTGTCGTCGCAGTTCTTCCGGAGAAAGTTCACTATCTTGTCTTGTTGCTCAGCGGTGCTAACATAGCTTTGATGCTTTGCCGTGGAAACATGCAGTTTCCAGTCGCCTTTGCCACCGTGAGACACGTTGACATCACATCCACAAGTTGTACAAAATGCAAAATGTTCTGCTTTTTTTCATGTCAAAAAGCACAGAAATTCAGAGGTATAGAATCGCAAAAACTTCTGCAAATACCTTTTCATGGGCTTTGATAGCACCATGGCATCAAGCACACGAGGATTGTAACTTTCCACGACGCACCACACACACACGGCCTAGCCAACACTAATCATACAAGCAGCAGCAACAAGATGCGCCATGGAGGAAGGCATACATCAAATGCAAGAGCTACATTGGCTCTGACTTTGGTCGGCTTACTAGGCACCGTAGTCGGCTGCTAAGTCGATGATATCGATGGAGCGAGTGCAGCCGTTGTTGGTGATGCTGACAATTACGATGTGGCTGTAGATTCCACTGTGCTGCTTTCGCAAAAACCATTGTTGCGCGAACAGAGACCACTTTTTGGGAGATATAGGCCAGTGATCGTACAACCGGAAAGTTCAGCAAAAAATTGGGAGACTCCCGGGGAAATCGGGAGGGTTGGCAAGTATGCGTTCACTTCTGCTGCTCTCTGCTCAGGGCACAGCTCTCCCCACCAGGGCACAGCTCATGGTGGGGTCACTGTCGGTAGATGTCACATGATTATAAGTGGCCATGACAGCTTTCTGCATTACAGCAACATCGTTAGTGTTCTTGCTGATAGACAGGTTATAGTAGTTGGTGAGCTTTTTCATTAATTGTTGTGTGAGCCCACCTTTGCCACCCAGTGGTTCCCCTTTCTTGGCCTTGCTCACAATGGAGTGAAGGCCAGTGGCCATTCTTTTTTACACATGGTTTATGCAGTCTTCTTTTGCGACTGCTATAAGCCCATATGGCTGCTACTCTCGCAACGCCTGGAAAACACGCTGTCTCCATCAGAGACGACTGCAGTATATCGCAGGTCGTTCTTGGCCAATGAACGGCCAAAAAGCTGCAATGCGGCCTCCACTTCCATTCGCCCCGAGCCAACTTCAGTGTTTTTTTGACAGTGATGTTGCTGCCTCCACTGAAAGTATGTGGGGTCACTCTCTACTGGGTCCAGGCTACACCCAAGGCAGAAGTTTGACAGAACACTGTCCAGCACAAGCCCTGTGTGGAATTCTGTTATGCATCCAACCCCAATGTGGGAGCCATGACCATGCATGAGCCAAATGCCATAATAAACAATGGTCACACTTTTAGTGAAGCCAACCTCCATCTCGCTGTACACCTTTACAGCAGCTACAGCATTCATAAAGATGTTTGAAGCCTCCTCTGCAGCAGGCTTGAACAGCCCCTTCAAATGGCCCTGAAATGTTTTGTGGTGTAAACCACAATGAGACACATTCATTGTGGCCCAGAAATCGTTCAGAGCTGTCTGCTCTGTTCACATCAAACACCCTTGCACTTTCCTTCCTTCGAGAGGACCACTGGGACTCAATAGGGCCAGAAGTAGCGCATGACAGCACCATTTTCACTGCGAGACAGAGCCTAGTATCGCAGTGTACACCCATAGAACCCTGTTGGCATCTTGGGCACAGAGTTTTAGCGATCAAAGAGTTCATCACGGAAACCTGCACAATAATGAACTCACTGTCACAAAGAGCTGAAATTTGTTCTTCGCCTTGCTGGTCCATCATACTGAACTTATGCTCAGTTGCGGGTACTGCGCAAAGGGAGTCGCAAACGCTGCATGCCTGTGCTTCTGCCGTCACCACTGACACAAAACGCGGCTCGAGGCACATCTGAATCGTGCACCGTTCGGGTGACGATTCGTCTGGTGAACCTTGAGTCACCATACTGTAGCTCGTCAACGGTTGGGGCTCACTCGCAGGCTGCGTGTCCTTGTCACATGATGCATCGGAAACAGGGTACGCAGTCTGCGCCGGTGATGGTTACCTTCGACCCGCATCGCCTCCAATGACGCGATCTCGTTTGCTGACTCGCACGGCAAGTGCGAGAGCCTCCGTTGACACGTCTTCCGGTGGCTTGGCTATCAGTGTCAATGACACAGGGCAATTGTCAGCTTCGCTGCTGGAATCACATGGTGCAAGTAACGCGGCATGTTATCTGCAGGTTCAGTCGGGTGCTCCGCTTCTCCCGTTGGCTGCCATCTTTTTCTCGCCGTAGGAGGCTTGCACTTCCGTTTTCCGAAGGCGTGCTTCGTCGAAAATTTCTTTTTGAATGAGCAACGATCCATCACTGACCTGGGAGCTTTCAGAAATGCGAATTCTACGAGTGTCAAATGAAGAAAGACGCCGACGTGGTTTGCAAAGCAGACAACTGCGGTCCGTTGCGGTTGCCAGCTTGCCCGCTGCCGCAGCAGCAACTACTGGCGAGACGCCTTTAAGCATGGAAACCAATTAGAGGCCCGCTTTCATTGCTGGGCCCGTATGACCACCTCTAGCAGACCCGAGCTTCTTTTGTGTTTGTGTGTTTATTACAAGATGGCGATGACCGAAGAATTCAGAAACGGAATGGCAAAACCTCCGAGCTTTCGAAGGATACCAAGATGGCGGCGTTCGGTGGTGGGAAAGACGAGCTAGGGCTCCGCGCGGTGATTTTACACGATTTAAAGCTGTTCTCTCACCCTGCACACTGATAAATCAATTTTTTTTTCAGGCCCTTTTAGTTCGTTTTCAGCCAAACCATTTTGATACAACATAGATTAGGCGTTGCAGATACTGACATTTTTTTTTTTTTTAGATTTTCACTATTTGATCCCCGCATCCCCTCTTAAATGGAATTTTGCCATATGTGCCACAAGCATATAAACTTAGCTATTCCAGGGGCAAAGCCAGGAAAAACAGGCCTGGGCACCTGGTGTTGCTTCCATCGTGCTTATGTTTCAGGATGAGTAATCCTCTCTTTGTGCACAGTAAAAGTAATAATAATAATAATATTAGGGGTTTTACGTGCCAAAACCACTTTCTGATTATGAGGCACGCCGTAGTGGAGGACTCCGGAAATTTCGACCACCTGGGGTTCTTTAACGTGCACCTAAATCTAAGTACACGGGTGTTTTCGCATTTCGCCCACAGTATAAGTAAAGCCCAGAGACCAGAATTTTTGGAACAAGTGCTTTTTATTAATAGCTTGCTCAACATTTTGTGTACCTCAGACTTTGATTGTGGCTATTTTGTAAAAATTCATACCCTTAAAGCATGTTACTGGTGCAAGACAAAACCAAATGGTATACTGCTTTAGAAAACCATGGCTAGCAAACAACATGTAGGCTGTTGGTGCTCTATTATTTAATTCTGCTGTATCATTCATTGCCTGTTTTCGTTTTAGACACTTGCAAAACATGACAGTTGCCACGAGGTAGTGTCGAACTGTAACATGTTTATATGTGTTCACAAGTGTTCACATGTGTTCACATCTTAATATATGCTAGGCTTTCTTCAGCCCCTTGGTTGTACTGTTCGCCTTAAGGAGCACTAGAAGGTACATACACCTGACAAAAGACTTAAATGAAATGCTCTTAATTAGTTTTAGGCTTTGTAGTGCACATCACATGCAGTTATATGCATGGTTATACTCACATGAAGCATGCCAGCCAAGTCCCGTACATAGCTCTGTGGCGTGTCTTTACCCTTGAAGCGGAAAGCAATGCGCCACAGCTCTTGCAGCTCCTGGAAAATCCAATGCTGGGGGCCTTCAGTGCGCAGCATATTCAGGTACTGGAACACCAGCTGAACTATGTCGTCTGTGTGTTCTGGCACAAAAATAGGGATGGAACAGACATATTACAATTCATAAAGGGGGTCAGAACACTAACAATGCAATCTGTAAACATTTGCATCATGAAATAACTGTACAGGCTAAAAGACACATCACAATGTGAAAATGCTTACACTGTACACAAACAAATAACGAATTTTCTGAAATACCAGTCGGTATGCGCAATTCATTAAAACAAAAGTGGTTCCATTATAAGGAATCTGGCATTCATTGCTTTTTTGCAATGCCTTGGAACCGCTCATCTCGCACACAGATGCATTCAACCATAGCCTTTCATACAAAAATCATTAAAGGGAAATCTTGCACTGCAATCATTCAACTGCCATAGGAATGACGTCTAGCACATGGCATTTTTCTACCATTAAGCATGGCTTTGCTAAGGAAGAAAACTCCAACTTCTTTCACTATTCTTTGCATTTAAGGTATGTTGCATGCTAGTTCCACAACATTTCTTTGAAGCAGTGAACTGTTTTACTATTGACAACTACTTCGTTCTGCAAAGTCACCTCGACTACATAAATAAATTTCGACACTTATGATTATGTGTGCTGTCAGACCTAGATGGCTTCTGAACCGACATGCTCATCACAAGGGACCATTTCAAATAGTATCTCAGAGTTGTTTTTTATTTGTAATTTTCTGATCATAACATGACGATAGAAATAAAAACTAATTTTGCTGAACTGAAAGAACAGATGCACAACTTTAGGCATACTGTGGAAAATATGGCATCTGAGCGCTTAGTGCAGCATGAAAATACTGATCAATTGCAAGTCACATTGCAATCGTTTGAACACATGATGTCTTTTCAAACTAAAAAGCTAACAGACCTCGAAGACCATAGCAGATGTTCTAATTTAATTTTTCATGGTATACCTGGGACCTTCATAGATTCGGATGAGGAACTGAAGATCAAGGTTGTGAAGGGTATTTTTCACGACAAACTTGAGGTTAAATGCGAATCTGTTGGGCATATTCATTGACTTGGTAAGCAGGTGGGAAAGCGGCCTGTAATAGTACACATGCAAGACTTCAAGGAAAAAAAGAACATACTGTAAAATGCAAGCAAAGTGAAGGGCTCGAATATTTTCATTAAGAATGATTATTCTAAATCACCGTTAAGAAAACACAGTCTGCTCTGGAACAGCGCATAGGCTGAGATAGAACAAGCCAAAAGAATCAACCTGATACACGACAAACAAAAGATTGATAAAGATATGTATTTCTGGGACGAAGTGCACAACAGGAGGGTGAAGATGACCAGCTACAAAAACACCACCCCTCAGCCGTCAAAAACTTGACGTAATGTGCATGCGCATGACAAGTAACTAGGTTTTTTTCTTATTATCAGCATCCCAAATTTTCGCCTTATACTATATGCGGATCCGAACGAAAATTTCAGTAAGAAATTTGGGCTAGAAGTTTTGGTTTCATTATTGCTGCGTGGCTATAGCTTGGCTTCATTATTGCTGCGTGGCTATGGCTTGGCTTCATTATTGCTGCATGGCTACGGCTTGGCTTCCTTATTGCTGCGTGGCTACGGCTTGGTTCCGTTATTGCTGCATGACTACAGCATCGTTTCTTTATTGTTGCATGCGCATCTTGGCAGCATATGTGCCAACCCCACTTCGCGACGTGCATCTTTTTTATTCCGCATTGAAGGTCCAAGACGTCTGGACCACGAAAACAGTACTCTGCTGCTTTCAAGAGAAAGGTTATTTTAGCCGCACAGGACATGGGCAACAGTGCAGCCGGGAGGCAGTTTGGCGTCAACGAGGGCAGCATTCGCAGACGCGGTTGACGGAAGGAAGTGCTTTTTCGCGTGCAGCGGAACGCGAAGAAGCTTTCACAGCCCGAAGAGTGGGAGATTCCCGGAAATAGAACTCGCCCTGACGGAGCTCGTACGCCAACAGCGAGCTGTGCGTCTAGCTGTGAGCGTGAAGCTTATACAGGCAAAAGCTAAGGAGCTTGCAAGAGAAAAAGGGCTACCGAGCTCCGCCTTCAAAGCGAGCAAGCACTGCATCTATCGCTACACGTGCCGCGCTGGTTTTTCCTTACGCGGCCAAACTTCGATTTCGTAAAAGCTGCCCGAATCGTTCGAAAAACTGCTTGTGGCTTTACAGCACCATGTTATTTCGCTGCACAAGTCCAAGAACTTCCAGCTAGGGCAAATCAGCAATTCTGACCAAACGCCGGTTTATCTGGAGATGCCAGAGCCCCTCACCGTGCACGAAAAGGGCTCTAAACAAGTTTATGTCCGGTCCACTGGCAACGAGAAAATGCGATTTACTGTCATGTCGTGCACAGCAGACGGACGCAAGCTTCCGCCCTATACCAAGTGCAAGACAGTGCCTAAAGGTGAGCAGGTGCCAAAAAATGCGGTGGTGGATAAAGTCCGTCTGGTGTAGGCGGTCCGTCGCACTGTTGTCATTCCTGTCCATCCTCGTGCTGGACGCATTTCGTTGCCATTTGGCCGACTCAGTGAAGAGGCTGTTGCGTGAATCCGGCACTGAACTTGTCGTTATCCCGGTTGGGATGACGTCTTAGCTGCAGCCTTTAGATGTTTGCGTGAACAAGCCGTTCAAGGACGCGGTCAAGAGGTGTTACGCAGATTGGATGCGCTCAAGTGAGCCTGCAGTGACGCCGACTGGGCAGCTGAAGCAGGCTTCGCCAGCCGTGCTATGCAAGTGGATTGTGGACACATGGGCCAGCATACCAGAGGAACACCAGCGTCGCGCATTCAAAAAGTGCGGCATCTCGAATGCGCTTGATGGCACAGAGGATGAGTACTTCGGGGAAGATATGTCCGACAAAGAACTATCCGAAGAAAGCGCAGCTGAGGAAGACAGCGACTGAAGTGCAGAGTGCAATTTAAATAAATGTTTTCCTTGAGTTTTCCTGACTCGTATTACACGCGGTTAAAAGTTTCTTTTTTTTTTTTTTCCATTTCGCATCCCAAAAATTTCGCCTTACTATATGCGGGTTCGTATTATACGCAGGTTCTTATGGTATATTAAAAGACAATTTTGAAAAGAGTGGTGTTATCTATCATTTATTCCTTTTTCACTTCTTTTTTTCTTTTCCCCTACCCCGCTTATTCTGTCACGTGTCCAGCACAGACTGCTTCAATTAGTATTTGTGTTAACTGAAAAAATAAAATAAAAGGATACTCGTGACTAGTATGAACAATACCCATCAGCATACAGTGATTACAGTTTGCATAAAGTCCATTATTTATTCATTCTTGACAACAATTAACTTGGACAGCCAGTACCCAAAGTTAAATAGCCATCATCAAACGTGTCTGTTATAAACAACAGTCAAACATTGTGGGGATGGAGGTAGCGTCCTGTGCCTCATCCCCCAGCTTGTAGTGGCGCCCAGTTTCATCTCCAGGAACCGCCGTCCCAGTAGTAACATGGACACGGCTAGTGTGCTGGAGCTACTTTCCCGTGCAAGCCGTGCTTCTCCTTCTGGACGTTGAGTCGCTGCGCAAGCACACGTCACTGGAACATGCCTCTATTGACCTCCCAGTGGTGGCCCTTGGGTGCCCTTTTCACGGGTGCGCTCTTCCATTGAGCGCTACCTGGTTAACCTAGGACAGCAGGCGCATGTACTCGATCAGTCTAGCGATAAGCCTTTGCCCCCAAGCCATGACTGTGAATGCTGTGTTGTATCTTGGGTTTAAAAAAGTAGCGTTTCTTGGCAATAGACTCTGAAGCCATCTCTGCGCAGTGTCGGAGGGCCAACGAACCCTGCCATAGAGCCTTTGTGCATTGTGGAATGGAGGAACATCATGCCTTTTCTTGACTGTCAAACAGAGAGTAAGCCTTGTGAAAATCCATCTCCACAACATCACAAACAAAAAGTTAATCTAACCTTTTGCATCAGGGATTCGTTTTTGTAGAGCACACCAACAACACACTTCATATTTTTCTGAGCACAAAGCCTGGTACTCTGGGAGCCAACCTTTTGTCTACGAGTAGTGCCAGCCAATGTGACATTGGCAAGGCCTTCGTTCGAGGAGACAGGTACCAGCAGCATAGTGGCACTGCAGTAAATCAAAGTGGCCCATCAAAAGATAAAAGTGCCTCTACTTACCTATGCCTTCTTCAGTGAGGTCGACATTGACAATGGTAAAACTGAAGCCTCGTGCCCCGTCTTTCGCTCCACCCACCAGAGAATTAACCCAGCCTGCAAAAACAAGTTACAGTCTATGACCATCAAACAAGTTCATATTCAAATACTTGAGGTGAGGCTTTTCAAGAAATTAGGACAAAAACATTTCTCTGAAAAGCATTAAACACCATTTTTCACATGTATGCTACATTATATCCATAATCCCTACATAATATCCATATATCTTTTTTTTTCTTTCTTTAGTAACTTGCTGCAACCTGCTGAACATATCTAACTAGTGTTTCGATTTTGTTGAGATTAATAACGTATGTTCATAATAATACAGGAACTTGCCTGCAATCCTAACTAGTGTATTATGTGTTTACTTAGAAATGTTTAATAGCATAACATGCTCTTCACTATTTCGCATTTCATTCTGTACGCTCGTGCAATTTAACGGTATGCAACAAATATGTGTATGCACGTGATGTATCTTACTTGCTTTGTACTTGCAATTGTTATTCATTTTTCATTGGACCCGCAACTAGCCTGTGGCTATGGGTCCAACCAGTTTTGGTATTTCTGTGTTCTATGTCTGCAAATAAAGAATTGAATTGAATTGGAAAAAAAAAAAGAATTCTTAGAATCTGCATGCTGCTTCTGCCCACTTAAAAGGCCCCTCATCAGGTCTGGCCATTTTGAGCTGACAAGCGCAGTGCATACAATGCGCACAAACTATTATGTCGACAAAGTACTACACTACTCAGCACCGCAATAACAGCTGAATTTCAACCAAATGCCACATGCCCTTCTCCTTGCAGGTACCACGCTCCCAGCCGGAGAGTTGAAGTGAGTCGCACAAGTGCGCCAATGCAATTCACAATGCTATGACGTCGCTCACAGTGACATATGACTGAGAATTATTAAAGGCAACAGCAGTTATTTGTTTGATCTCTTGCATAAATAGAACAATGCAAGTTTAGAGAAATAATAACACATACAGACAACGCCTGTATGCCTGTTTTATTTCATACTGTACCAAAAGAGATGTATTTCCATTCCGCCTGCTTGTTCCCATGTCGTACAGTCGCACATGCAGAGAACGAAACTATGTCACTTTCCACCCTGTTCCAGCATGTGATCATGTTTTTCGATCCGCTCGCGTCTACCCCAGTGTTCATGTGGCACTGACTTCTCATACTGCTAGCCTCGTGCCAGCAGTACAATGATGCGGTGTATTGCGGTAAGTATCCATGAGCTGCCAGGCCAGTCTCTCCAAACATGCACACACTGAGGGATCCATTTTGCAGAAGCAGCCACACAATGCAAGTGTGCTCGTGCACAGTTCGCAAGATCAAGCACAGAGCGAAACGAAAGAAACAACAGTTTGCAGGCTCGCAAACAATACTGTTACCGCAAGTGTACCACGCAGTGAAAATTATAAAAAAAAAAAGGTCGGGACCATGATGTGGATGTGATGCAATCCTCCGGCTCTGGTAGGGGAACCCGCAGGGAAGGATACTCTGCGTGTGGAAACTAGACGGGGCTAAGTGATGAGAGTGTATGTTGGCAGTGAAGCTTACCTTCTGAAATCATAGGTTCACAACACTTCAAACAATTTTATCACTGCTAATAATGAAGCAATTTGAAAGGTCTTGCAGTAGAACACTATAGGAACGTACCAATTTACAGCATACTATAACCAAAATTTGCTATGTGGCCTGGTGAGAGGCCCTCTAAGGGGGGAGGCTGCACTTAAGGAGGAATGCGGGCTAAAATCTCAATTTTCAGAAGAAAAATGCATTTTATAATTTTATTTATTCTGGATTCCTAGACGTATAGAGAAGCTCATCACCAAGTTTGTTTGCAATCTGCATCCTAGAAAAGAAGAAAATTAATTCCTTTTATGAGACAGTGGTGCGCATTTGCCGTGAAAAGTGCCTATAAATGCTCTTTTCAAGACACAGCTGCAGAGCGGGCAAGAAATCGAACGCGAAGTGAATGCACCGGTTAGAAAGTTTTTTTTCTGACTTTTTAGTCACGGAAGACCTTCTATCGAGAGTACACCAGACCACCAATAAAAAACTAGAAAGAAAGACATATTTTTTCCCATGGCAACTGCAGAGTGGCTGGCAAACCAAAACAGAAGCTCAGATTGGCAGAAAGATATCACGTGACCATCCAACGTTGGTTTCACGCCACTCGAAGTTGCTCTTGCTTTGGCTGTGTTCAACACTGGTTATCTATTTATCTTTTCTTTTTCCTGCAAGTTTATTGCAATCTGCAGGTAGTCGGTGGTGTGACCAGAAGATGCCCGCGACTAAGTCTTCGATGTGGAGAAGCTTCAAGAAGTGAAAACACCCCCCGACAGTGAGCGGCCTAAACAGCATTGGGTGACCACCAGCAAGAGAGGGACTGCCAGCAAGTGAGCGTCCGCCTGTGCATTCACCAAGCCCATGCCTGCCACCGGCGATTGACACAAACCCTTTGAACTCCGATTATGGTTCATCGTCTGCAGAAATGACTACTGGTTCTACCGAAGGTAATGAATGCCAATCGACATTTGAAAAGAAGGTCACACTATTTTGCCAGGGTCGTAATTGTGACGCATAGAGCGAGGAATTGTCAGACCTCAGTGGGTATCGTTTCGTAAAAGTTACAGCCATCAAGGCGTTGGTAAGATTGCTTCTGTGCCCACATTGTCACTGACAGTCGTTAGACTTGGAAGAAACCAGTAGGGGTGTGAATCTAGAGTTTGTTGTGATGTGTAGGTGCTGTGGTGAAATCAAGAAGGCCGCAAACACTCCACCTGTGAAGTCTAGTTGGCAGCCTGAGCTTTCAATGCACTGGCTGCGGTATTAACTACACTTGCCGTGTTTCCCACTTAAAGTCGATGTCAGCTTTTGTGAGATTAGTTATTGGTTCCACAATGCTTCAAAAGTCATTAACAAATGCCTGTAATAGGCACACAGGCCAAGGAACCTGTGCACTACCTTTTTATTGATGGGCCGCGGGAACTTAGCAATGGCAACTGTCTTCTGCAGGTCGGGACCACTTCCAGATTTTCTGATGACATGGCCTAGGAGTAGTTCTTTGTAAGCGAAACGGCACTTCTATGGCTTCACGGTGAGTCTAGATGACTTGATCGCCTCTACTACTGCCTGAAGTCATCTCAGGTGATCTTCGACATTTGCGGCAAAGACTACAACGTCATCCAAGTAAACGAAAAAGGTCTGCCACTTCAGTCCTGCCAAGACTGTGTCCATCACACGCTGCAATGTTTCAGGTGCAGAGCAAAGTCCCAATGGCATCACCTTGAACTCGAAGAGGTTGTCTGGCGTGATAAACGCGGTATTTTCTCTATGGGGCTCTTGCATTGCCCAGGGGGCGCTGCGAAAAAGGTGCTAAAAAGCGCCCTCTGTCCTAAAATGGGTCGTACCAAGCTCGGTCGTCTGCTTTGGAAAGCACGTTTACAATATGGACCCGCCACTTTCGGTTGTGTTGTAGCACGGCCTGCAGCGAACATCGGGCGCCGAAGATTTTTTTAGGGGTGGCACGCTGCGTAAAGGCAAGAAATTATGCAGTGCCGAATACGTGTACGCCGTTCAAGTATTAGGCGGCGAAGTTTTAGCACGGTGTCAATCGCAAGTGAAGCGAGTCGCGTACGAAGTGGAACTACAGGTAAAGGTTTGTACGCTAGCTGCTAGATTCAGGCGCACAAACGCGAGGAAATGCGTGCTGTAAATGAATCCACAGCAGCGATAAGCAGACATCATGTGTACGGAACTGCTCGAGCACACGACGGTACGCGCCGCGATGTACGAACTGCTCGAGCGCACGATCGTACGCGTCGCAACTGCAGCGGTCTTTCGACATGCCGCCAAACAAGTAGTTATGCCTGCGTTGTAGCAGCGGCCATCTGTCCCTTTTAGTAACTGGTAATAACTGTTGCAATGCATATGAGCTCACACGTACGTGCGAATCGCGCTGCAGCGCGAGCTCGTGCGCTGCTCGCTTGATGTAGCTTTTAATGACAGCGCTCGAACATCAATGTGCTGCAATCAATACTGCCTTGCTGCACTGCCTCAACGTGCTGGCTTGAGATCAAGGATGAGAGCATTTAACTCTCTTAACCTGTGCTGCTTGTAGTGGAGTAGTGAATTGTCATCGAATGAGTCCGACCATTTATGCTCATTTGCACACACCTGGTCACTTCACCACTTTGCATCAGTCGAATTGTTAATTGTCGCTTTGGCCGGGTCTCGAATCGTGAATTACCAGCCATGCCTGCTGCTATGTCGGTCTACTGTCGGGACTGTAGGTGCAAAAGACCGAAATTTAGAACGCAGATAATCAAGCAAGCTTCAAGACAGGCGAAGCAGTCAGCATGGCGCCAGATTTCGCTTACTCAGCGCGCCCGGCGCTGCACTTCGTGAGGCCTTGGAGGAAAACGGTAGAATCTGATGTTGGGATTCAGGCCTTCTTGTTCATGGCAGCCCACGACGCAGAAGTAATGACGGTGTCGCCTTTTCGAGGCTGGGCTAGGTCTCTCCGGATCGACGTCACCGATTCCTTCTGCTCCCAGCATTACGTCCCATGGCACACGGAGAGTCCGTTTTCGTTAAACTATAGGCTACGGCGAGCGCGCAGTGTGGTCGGCGTGGTTTGTGAGAAGTGACGAGCGTTTTCGCACTCGCAACAGGGCATAAAAAAGTGCGAATCGACGCAAAACTCGGCCTAGAAACGTGCTTCGCCACAGCCAGGGCTCAATACGACCCAAATGTCGTTTCCCGCGCCGTCACCAGGCGCCGCTACTATACCTCAAACTCCAGCGTAAGACGCCCATCCTTTTCATCGACTTCAATTTGCCAATAACCAGTCTTGAGATCCACAGACGAATGGACTTAGCATTGCAGAGTCAGTCTAATACATTGTCTATCCACGGGAGAGGGTATGTGTCCTTCGTTATTTTGTTCAAGTGGTGATAATGCAGAAGAGTATAGTTCCATCCTTCTTCACTAAAGCCACAGGAGACGCCCATGCCTGTTCGACGGCTGGATGATGTCATCGTGCAGCATTCCATCGACTTGTTGACTTATACCTTCTCATTCTTGCGTCGGTAAGCGCTCTGGCAGAGTGGTTGAGTGGACTCTTTGGTTATTATGCAATTATTTGCAATGCTTTGCAATGTTTGCCCAATGCTCGACAACATAGAAAAACAGTCTCTGTATTGCCAGAGAACACTTTCGAGCTGATGTTGCTTACTCATGGGGAGGCTAGATTTATGTCAAAGACTGGTGCGGGAACTATAGTTGTCGAGGTAGATCCGGCAGAATCCAACACAAACACACTGTTGCTTTCCACAATTTCCTCGTGGTATGCAAACATTGTGCCCTTGTTGACATGCTTGAACTCCTGGCTGAAGTTGGTCAGCACCAGTTTTGCTTTTCCTTCGGGCACTCAAGTGATCCCTCTTGCAACGCAAATTTCACGATCGAGCAGTAGACGTTGGTCACCCTCGATGATGCCTTTTACACCTGTGGGCATTTTGATAGCAACGGAAATGACAATGCTGGAGCGAGGCGGGGTGCTCACTTGACCTTTGAGCACATTCAAAGCAAGGCGACTACAAGAGCTCTCCGACGCTATCATGCGATTTTCAGATAGCATTATCGACTTCCACTTCAGGTTGATGATTGCGCTGTGTTGGTTCAGGAAGTGCATGCCAAGAATTACGCCTCGTGAATACTGTTGGAGGATAACGAAGGTGACAGGGTAGGTTCGGTCATGAACGGTAATTCTTCGCATGCAGATTTCTGTCAGTCTTATAGGTGCCCTCCTGCTGTCCAGATTTGAGGGCCCTCCCATGCAGTCTTAACTTTCTGAACTGGGCGCAGGGTGTCTACCAAGTTGACATTTCCAAATTCCCTGAGTTTTCCAGGTTTTCCCTGAGTGCCATTGCAAATTTCCCTGAGTGATGCAGAACTATGTTTTATGTCAAGACGGGCTGAAAACATGTCGCCTGAGGCTGTCACTCCCTAGTAGGCACATTAAAAAATTAAAGAAGCGACTTAATCCAATTTGAATACTAAAAAGTAGTGTTTATGTTATTCAAGAAGAGAATAGAAGGCAGTGGTTAGTAATATGCACAGCAAATAAAGTGTCTTCGAAAAACATTGCAATGGAGTCGGACATTCTCAAATACGAATAAAAAGGAGATGCATATAGAAGCAAATATTTTCGAATATGAGCTATTCCTATCAACTGATTGCAATCTCAGTGGTATGAGGCCCGAATTCTGTCACAATTGAGATTCTCTCTCAACACTCGTAAGTCAACCTCAACTGTTCTGAAATACTCTCAGCCCGCGCACGACGCCCGGGTGTTGTGTTTCACTGCTTTAAAGAGTTTATTTTGGTTTGGATGAGGGACACCTGCATCTCGGCATCAGCCGAAACTTTATTTTTTGAGCTCAAGCTCCTTCAAAACGGCGGCAGCAAGCTTCCTTTCCCGTTTATTCCTCAATGCGTAGTTCATTTCTGTTCTTGTCCTCCTTCCGCCACTCGTTCGCCCCAAGGACCAGGATTTTTCGAACTCCCTAGAGGCCACGAAAACGTCCGAAAATTCTGCCAGTTGCAAAAAAATAAATGCGTGTCATTTACAGCCCTTAGGGACTCAAACCGCCACAGGCACGTTCGAAAACGCTCTGAAGGCCTGTCGCTACACATATTAGACATATCGGTGCTCGTAATGTGACAGGAAATACCGGGTGCACGCGTGTATAATTAAGGAATACATACTGTTTTCTGTGGCAATGGCCCCTTCCCACGCTTGTTATGCTTCACTGCAATACTTTTGTGTAGGCTTCACCAAGTAACATTTCTTTCAGAGGCGAAGCTGACTTTCAGGAACCGGCATTTTCTATGTCAATCGCGAGGATCACAAAGGCGGAGTCCATGCCATTGCTGGCAGCAGCTAATTCTTTCAATAAAAAACTCGGCACCCAACGACAAGAAGTGTCATAGCGAACGTCGAAGCAGCTAGGCCTAGCGTTGCCGCAGTGGTGGCAACGGCTGCCAGCGGATCTGCGTGCGAGAGTGCCGGTTCGAGGTGGCGAAGCAATCAAAACGGCAGCCGTGGTTCCTTTGATTATTGCCGTTTCGGACCTGCCCTCACAGCAAAACGTCCGGAAAATCGGACGGCGAAGAGTTCTTGCGTCGGAAATTTCACACGTTCTGATACGTTGACTCTGTGGGGTACGTGACGGTGCCGCGAAGCCGTCCAAATTATCGGGAATCCGGAAAGTCAGTCCTTGTCTGTGCACTAGCAACTCCTCCAGCCGACGGCAGGGCGTCAAAGACGATTCATTACGATTCCTGTCTGTTACTCGAGCCAGCATTACTGCGACTTTCGACCCTTTCAGTAAAATTGCCGCTAACTTTCCCTGATGGAGGCCCAAAATCCCTGAGTTTTCCCTGACATTTTCCAGACTACTAAAAATCCCTGAGAATTCCCGGTTTTCCCGGTTTTCCCGGTTGGTAGACACCCTGTGGGCGGCAATGGGTCTACTCTTGATGGAGTAGTCGGCTCCTGTGTCTACTAAGGCAGCGGCTGCGTGGCTGTTAAAAAGCACGCTGAGGTCGGTGGTTCTTTGTCTTGCGTTGCAGTTAGGTCTTAGCGTCGGGTCATGGCTGCATCGCGTTGACCTGTGGCTGGTACATGGCGTCATCAGGTCATCTTTTGTCAATGCATTCTTCACCTCCAGGCTTGGTTGGGATGGCGGCGTGTCGGTGCTATGTCGTCAAGCTAGATCTTGAAGTGTTGTTGCCATCAGCGGAGGATCTTTGGTATTTCGACATACAGCAAGCACACCTCCATTGGTTGCTGCCTTGCGTTTTTCAGATATGGGCTCGCAGACCGGCCGCGGGTTGGGCCAGTGTATGGCCGGCGCTGCAGTGACAGATAACGGCCTGGTGACAGCAAAAGGGACGGTCATCAAGAGCTCCACTAAGTGGCGGCGAGGTGGTTGGCAATTTCCTGTGGATGCAGAACGTTGACGGCGAACCCTCGGAATCGCCAAGTCAGGGTTTGTGCATCAGCGGTACACATGGCCCCCTTCTCTGCAGTGGTTGCAGAGCAGACAGTGGATGAAGGTGTGCCAAACGTCAGTCTTCCTTGGAATACTGCACAAGACGATGGGTTGGCGTGCTGGCAGAGAACAGTGGAACTGCGGCATTACCAGGCCCTGACGTGGGTGCGGAAGGGGAGCATGATGGAGGACTACGACAACATACGTCATGGCTTCCGGTTGAGGCTGCAACTATTGAGGGTCTCCGAGTGACTGTTGGATCTCCTCACATACGACGTCGGTAATCGAATCCACTTGAGGCTGCAATGAAGGGAAAACCTTGTGCAGTTCTTCGCACACAACGGCTCTGATGGTCTCCTGGAGTTCGTCCGAGACTAGTGCTTGAATTTTGCTCTTCGGCGAAAGCACTTGGTGGTTGTATTGCCAGGTACACATTTCCAGCACCTGCTTGATGCCCGTGACTTCCATTAAAAATTTGGTGACGGTTGTGGTGGATTGCGAATCAATCTGCCAAAAAGCTCTTGCTTCACAGCATACATCAGGAAGCGAATTTTCTTCTTCTCAGATATGTCCGGGTTGGCGTGGCAGAACAGGCAGATGATTTCTTCCGTGTAGATCGCAGTGTTCTCATTTGGGTGTTGCGCATGGGATTCCAGTTTCACTTCAGCTTGCTCTTTGCAGAAGACGCTCATGAAGGTCTTCAAAAGGGTGCTGTGGAGCAGGTCCCACGTTGTGAGGGCAGACTCATGATTCTCAAACCATGACCTGGCGGCTTACCAGCCTTACCGGCTTACCAGAAGTAAACATCACATAGCTTTTCGTCGGAGTTCTAGTTGTTGAAGGCAGTGACCCTCTCGTGTTTCCAGCCAGTTTTCCGGGTCTTCAAATGATGAGCCTGGGAAGGTCGGTGGCTCCCTGGACTGTTGCAGCACGATGAGGTATGCTGGGGCTGCCATTAGGGTTGTTGACTTGGCCACAATCTTCTTGGCTGTCTCAGGCCGAAGTCTGCTCCAGGGGCAGGTTTTGTAGCCTGCGGCTTGCTCGATGGTGCGGGGCGAAGTTGGTATGGTTTTCAGGTTGTGGGCTGGGATCGCAGCTTTGTGGGGGCATCCAGAACATGAACGCACAAGCACCTCCACCAGATGTCACGTAGTAGTATCGAGGAAGAACACAGCAACAAAAGTGTGAATAACTAAGTTTTTATTGGGTGAACCTGTGCCCACAAAAGCAAGCTACACTCAAAACACAATGATAGCTGCGAACACAGTCGGTGATTGTCGGAATCTGATCTGCGGGTCAAGCGCATCAGCTTTTACACATAAGGGGGGACACGGGTCTTAAAAGACCGAAAATCGCAAAAAAATCGACTTTTTGAAGCTGACATTTTCGGATGATGATGAATTTGTTGTCTTATGGCGTAAGGGCCAATTATGACCAAAGAGCGCCAGGTCAGTGTTGATGGGTTTGCAGAGGGTAGGTGAATTACATGAGTGATTGTGACGTAGCTGTAAAGGGCCTAAAAAGCAATCTCTGTAAAGCGCATAAAAGCTATATGTAATAAAGTTATGGCAATGACTAGAACACAAAAGATACATTGGGATAGAATGATGATATTTAAAAATACATGAAGGTAAACGTTTGCAAGAAGCACTACTGCCTAAGAGAGCCCTTGGAACAGAAGGGCCTGAAAGCATGTGCTATACAAAAATATATTATCGCAGCAGCATCCTCTGGAGAGAGGATGTGCTACAAATTCGTAGGGCTAACAACATGTAAGACAACATCGTTTAGGAAATTTAGGACTGCTCTGGTGTCAAACAACGGTTCTTTGCCAAGAAACATTACAGGATGAAGGGGGATGTACTGCCGGTATGCTAGCGGAAAGTGTTTCTTTCTCTCTGTTTCGGCTTCCAGACACTCCAGGAGAGCGTGGAGGACGGTGAGTCTTTAACCGCATCTGCCGCAGGACGGTGGTTTATTTCCAGTTAGCAGAAAACTGTGTGTGGCATATGTGTGTCCTATTCTAAGACGACAGAATAGGACATCTGTCCATCATGTTTTTATTGCGGAGGGCCAATAACCTAGTTTTGGTTTATTTAAGTGAAGCATATTATTTGTTTCAGCAACCCATAAGCGCTGCCAGTGGCTTCCGAGTTTCTTTCGGATGAAAGGCTTTAGATCTAAGGCAGGTAGTGCAGTGGTAGGATGAATATCTTGTGATACAATTGATGTGGCTATTTGGTCAGCCAGCATATTACCCTCAATGCCCCTATGTCCAGGTACCCAACATATTTGTCCAGGTACCCAATATATTATGACTTGCTGCTGAGACATGTACGATGTGCAAATGACGGAATAAAGATCGGTAAGTACAGGGTTTCGATGATTGCAGAGGAACATTAGGGCTTTTACGACGCTTAGAGAGTCCGTGTATATAATGGCTTTGTGCAACTTTGCTTTCTTGATTTGTTTAACAGCACACAGAATTGCATAAGCTTCTGCAGTGAATATGCTTGTTTCCGGATGCAGTCCGTCGGACTGGGAGAAGGATGGTCCGACAGCAGCATGAAACACGCCGGCATGCGACTTAGAAGCGTCAGTGTAAAATTCTATGCACGAGTATTTAGATTGAAGTTCCAAGAAATTCATTCGAATATGTGCTTCTGGAGTGTGTTTTGTCACCTCTACGAATTATATATTGCATTCTATGGGCTTTCACTGCCATGGCTGCAATGGCTTAGCTGGGGCCATCAGGTTTTGCTGTAGAATTGGGACTTGCATATTCTCAGCAAGCTTTCTAATGCGCAGAGAGAATGGTTCTGTAGCTGCAGGTCGGTTATTAAAAAGCATTGCAGATGCCACGTCGTTTATGCTTACATAAGAGGGATGGTCGTGGTTTGTGTTCACTTTTAGAAAGTACATGAAACTGGAGCATGACCTCTGAAGGTGAAGCGACCACTCATTAGCTTCAATGTAGAGACTTTCTACAGGACTTGTCCTGAAGGCACCGGTCGCCAAGCGGATATCTAAGTGGCGAACAGGGTCAAGCATCTTCAAAGAACTTGGGCTTGCAGATTGATATACTACGGCCCCATAATCTAACCGTAAGTGTATAGGACTTTTGTACAGGTTCATCAGACACTTCCTGTCGCTGCCCCATGTTGTATGTGATAAAAGTTTAAGAAGGTTCATTGTTTTTAGACATTTCTGTTTTAGGTGCTTTAAGCGTGGAATGAAGGTCAGTTTTGAATCTAATATGATTCCTAAAAATTTGTGTTGTTTGACGACTGGTATGTGCTGTCCATGTAGTTCTACACTGGGCTCTGCAAATAATCCTCTTTTTTTTTGTGAAAAGGACACATGAGCTTTTAACAGGATTCAGTTTAAAGCCGTTTTCTTCTGCCCATTTACAAACTTTGTTCAAGCCAAGCTGGACATGTCGCTCACAAATAGAAAGGTTACATGACTTGAAGCCTAATTGTACGTCATCTACGTATACCGACTAAAACATGCTCTGCGGTATAGATAAGTGCAAGGAATTCATTTTGATTATAAAAAGGGTACAGCTTAATACCCTTCCTTGCGGCACGCCAGTTTCTTGTGTATATGGCCTGGATAGAGCGTTGCCCACCCTAACGCGAAATGTACCGTTTGATAGGTAACTTTCAATTACATTAAGCATATTCCCTCGAATACCCATTTCTGAGAGGTCTTGCAAAATCCCATATCTCCAAGTCGTGTCATATGCCCTTTCCATGTCTAAGAAAACAGAAAGAAAAAACTGCTTATGGATAAAGGCGTCGCGAATGCCTGCCTCAATGCGCACGAGCTGGTCAGTAGTCGACCTACCCTCTGTGAAGCCGCATTGATAAGGGTCGAGCATTTTATTCTATTCAAGGAAATGTAAAAGACTATTTATCATTTTCTTGAAGAGTTTGCATGAGCAACTTGTGAGTGCTATTGGACGGTAACTTGAAACGTCGGATGGGTCCTTGCCTTGTTTCAAGACCGGTACTACGATAGCTTCTTTCCAGGAGGATGGGAGGTATCCAGCAGCCCAAACAGAGTTAAAGAGTGCCATAAGTGTCATCTGTGTATCAGTGTGCAGGTTTTTAATCATGTCATACATGATTCTGTCAACTCCAGGTGCAGAGTATATACATGAGCGCAACGCATATTGAAAGGGCAGTTGTACGGTAAATTAGGTCTGCATTTACGGTTTCTTGGCCTAAGTTTTGCTATTCGCTTATATTTAAGGAATGTTTGTGTATAGTTTATGGAACTTGATACACGAGCAAAATGTAATCCAAGGGCATCGGCCTGGTTTTCCAAGGTACTTCCTCGCTCATCAATCAACGGGTTGATCTGCTGCCCTTTTAGCCTTCTCAGACCATCCCATACTTTAGCCTCCTGGGTATAGGAATTGATGCCTGAGAGAAACCTCTCCCAGCTTGCTCTTCTAGCCTGCCGTCTCGTGCGCCGTCCTTGCGACTTGATATGTTTAAATGCAACATAATTTTCCGCCGTAGGGCACTGGCGCAATCTGCCCCATGCCTTATTTTGTCTTTTTCGTGCATCTCTGCAGTCTTCATTCCACCAAGGAACATGTTTCTTAAATGAGTGACCATTTGTTTGTGGAATGAACGTTTCAGCTGCATCAATAATAAAAGCGGTAAAATATGCTACAGCATCGTCTATGCTAAAATCACGTATAAAATATTGTGATAAGTAAGTACATTCCTTAAAACGCTTCCAATCAGCGGAGTCAAGTTTCCAGCGAGGTACCCGTGGACGAGTGTCGTGTCGTGTTAGTAAGTTTAAAGTTATAGGAAAGTGATCACTCCAAAACGGATTTTTTATGACATTCCATTCTAAGTAGGAAAAGAGTATGGAAGATCCAAGCGCTAAATCTATCGAGGAGTATGAATTATGCGCAACATTATAGTAGGTGGGTTTTTTTTCTATTAAATAGGCATACACCGGACGTAATAAGAAAGGATTCGATCAGTCGTCCCCTCAAGTCAGTCTTGGAATCTCCCTAGAGACTGTTATGAGCATTAAAGTCCCCAACAATAAGAAACGGCTCAGGAAGTTGATTAATAAGTTCGTAGAATTCTATTTTGCTCAAATGATAGTTTGGGGGTATGTAGATGGAGCAGATGGCTACTAACTTATTAAAAAGAATTGCACGAACCACAACTGCCTCAAGGGACGTCCGAAGCGGCAAGTGTTGGCAAGCAACAGTCATATTGACAACTATGGCCACACCGCCGGATGAGGTGTTGACCTCGTCACGATCTTTACGAAAAATATTATGCGACCGTAGAAAATTCGTCTGTGCCGCTTTTAGTGCATTTCCTGTACACACAGTACTTTCGGATTAAGTTCGTGTAAAAGTTCGGTTACGTCGTCAAGATTATGGATGAGACCTCTCACATTCCATTGTATAATTTGTGTATCCATTTTGTAAGGTGCTGTGTGTACGGAAACGGATGTTATGCCTTAGATTACAGAGCTCTTTTGAGGCCCTGTAATCGGGGTTTTGCCCTTTCTGGAGCGTTCGAGGGAGCCTCACCGCTCCTTAGGGGCTTGGCGCGTCATGGGAATAGGTGTAGTGTCCATTGCCTCTTGTGAGGCGCCGGACACGTGCTTTTGCGAGCGAGAAGTTACCAGCGGGGGTCCCACATTGGAGGGCAAGACCCCTACGCCCACCAGCCCGGAGGTCAATGGGGCTCCCTGAGGGATTTGGCTGCGCCGGCTGTTGCCAGCGATGGAAGGGGCCGGGGAGGTTTGGGCAGCCTCGGCTGTGCCCACCTTCGGGGTCGATGGCCCCGTTTGCTGAGTAGGCGGAGCAGCGCTACCTGCAACCACCGTGGGGGCAGATGGCGTAACTGCCGACTCACTGCCTGTGGGTCGGACAGCCGCCGGAGGCTGTTGTGACGCTGCCCCCTGACGTGCCACTTCGGCAAAGCTTTTCTTTGGCAGGTATGCTACCCGCCTGCATGCCTCTTTGATGATGTGTGGTGTTTTGTGGCCCAAGGGCCAAGTTTGGCCAAAGAGCGCCATCACACGTGGTAATGTTGACGATGTATTATGGAAGATGTGACTTGGCTGTAAAGTGGCCTAAAAATATTCGCTGTAAAGTGCACTGCTGCCTCGCCAGAGCCCTTGAAAACAAGGGTCTAGAGGCATGTGCTATACCAAGGAGCTATCACAGCGGCGTCCTCTGAAGAGAGGACCCGCTATGAACATGTAGGGCTAAAAACATGCAAGACAACATCTTTCAGAAAATTTAGGACTGCATTGGTGTCAAATAAAGGTTCTTGGCCGAGTAACATAACAGGATGAAGGGGGATGCGCTGCCGGTAGGCTAAGGGAAAATGTTTCTTTCTTTCATATTCGGCTTCCCGACACTCCAGGAGGACGTGGAGGACGGTCAGCCTCTCCCCGCATCTACCGCAGGTTGGAGGATCATTTTCAGTGAGTAAATAGTTATGCGTGCCAAATGTGTGTCCTATTCTCAGACGACAGAATAGGACATCTGTTCGGCGTGATTTTGTTACAGAGGGCCAGAATCCTAACTGTGGCTTTATCACGTGGAGCTTATTATTTGTTTCCGCGTCCCATAGGCGTTGCCAGTGGTTGCGTAGTTTCCTCCGTAAGAAGGGCTTCAGATCTGTGACAGGAACTGCAGCGGTGGGATTAGCAGAATGCCATGCAACTGACGTGGCCATCTGGTCTGCCAGAACATTACCTTCGATGGCCCTATCACCTGGCACCCAGCATATAATCACATACTGGTTAGATGCATATGCTTCACATAAGACGGAATAGAGTTCAATTATGACAGGATTTTTGTGCTTGCAGAACGATATCAAAGCCTTCACAACACTTAGGGAGTCCGTATATATAACTGATTTTTTGAGTTTTGATTTCCTTATATGCTTCACGGTCAACAATATTGCGTAGGCCTCAGCCGTGAAGATACTAGTTTCCGGATGCAGTACGTCGGATTCCGAGAAGGATGGCCCGACGGCTGCATAGGACACCCCGTCATGTGACTTCGATGCGTCTGTGTAGAACTCCGTGCAGGAGTGTTTGTGCTGGAGTTCCCGGAAATGCATTTGGATTTCAATATCTGAAGCGTGCTTTGTAACTTGAACGAAAGATGTGTCGCATTGTATCAGCTGCCACTCCCAAGGAGGTAGCAGCTTGGCTGGATGCATTAGGGGGAGCTCGAGGAGTGGGACATGCATTTGATCACTAAGCTCCCTCACACGCAGCGAGAAAGGCTGTCTTACGGAGGGACGATTGCGAAAGAGTGTAGCATATGTCATGTCATTAATGGTATTAAAACAGGGATGCTGTGGATTTGAGTGGACTTTCAGAAAATATGTTTGGCTAATGTATGTTCTCTGCAGATGAAGTGACCACTCATTTGATTCTACATATAAACTTTGTATGGGACTCGTTCTGAAAGCGCCTGTGGCCAGTCGGATTCCTAGATGGTGGACCGGATCTAGCATCTTTAGCGCGCTCGGGGCTGCAGAATGATAGATCACGGCACCATAGTCTAGTCGTGATCGAATGAGGCTCTTATAGATATTCATTAGACACTTCCTGTCACTACCCCACGTAGTCTGGGATAGAAGTTTCATTAGATTCATTGTTTTCAGACATTTTTGTTTAAGATATTTAATGTGGGGGACGAAAGTGAGTCTGTAGTCAAGTATGACACCCAGAAATTTGTGTTCTTTGTTTACAGGTATCTGCTGTCCACGCAGTTCTATGCAAGGATCTGGGATAAGTCCTCTCTTTCTTGTAAAAAGAACACAAGAGCTTTTGTTAGGATTGATCCTAAATCCATTCCTGTCTGCCCACGTTGACAATTTGTTCAGGCCATGCTGTACCTGTCTCTCGCAGACTGCGAGGTTACAAGATTTGAAAGCTATTTGAATGTCGTCTACGTAGACAGAGTAAAAGATGGCGGGTGGTAGTGAAGCACGAAGCGTGTTCATCTTCACGATAAAGAGGGTGCAGCTGAGCACGCCTCCTTGGGGTACACCCGTTTCTTGCGTAAAAGGACGTGAGAGTGTATTGCCGACTTTTACCCGGAAGATACGATTTGACAGATAGCTTTTGATTATATTAAACATATTACCGTGGATGCCCATTTCTGACAGGTCTCTTAGGATTCCGTAACGCCACGTTGTGTCATACGCCTTTTCCATATCGAGAAATATCGATAGGAAGAACTGTTTATGTATAAATGCGTCCCGGATATTCCCTTCAACACGCACGAGATGATCGGTTGTGGAGCGCCCTTCTCGGAAGCCGCACTGATAAGGATCAAGCATTTTGCTCTGTTCAAGGAAATGAATGAGTCGCCGATTTATCATTTTTTCGAACACCTTACAAATGCAGCTTGTGAGGGCTATCGGGCGGTAACTTGCCACCGAGGAAGGATCTTTGCCTTGTTTCAAAACAGGGACTACAATGGCTTCCTTCCACGCGGTTGGAAGGTACCCTGCATCCCAGATGGTGTTGAAAAGTGTAAGTAGTGTAAGTTGCGTGTCATTATGTAAGTTTTTGAGCATTTCATATAAGATTCTATCAGATCCTGGTGCGGAACTCTTGCATGCGCTCAAGGCCGCTTTCAACTCGGCAGCACTAAATGGGCAATTATAGGGTTCATTCTGTCGGCATTTATTGATGAGTGGCTTGCATTCTTCTATTTCTTTATATTTCAGGAATGATTGCGAATAATGGTTGGAACTTGATACACTCTCAAAGTGCTCCCCAAGTGAGTCTGCTTGTTCAAGCAGGGTATCGCCTTGTGGGTTTACCAGGGGGAGTGAATAAGTTTGTCGTCCTCTTATCCTGTTAGCCCTGTTCCAGACTTTCGATTCCTCTGTATAAGAGTTGATGCCCGATAAAAACTTTTGCCAGCTTTCTCTTCTGGCCTGCCGGCGGGTTCGCCTGCCTTGTGATTTTACTTTTTTAAAGTTAATAAGATTCTCCGCAGTGGGGGAGGCGCGTAGCAACCCCCACGCTTTGTTCTGATTTTTACGTGCGATCCTACAATCGTCGTTCCACCACGGGACACGCCGTTTGCAGGACAGACCATTTACTTGTGATATACATTTAGATGCGGCATCTATTATGAAGGCTGTAAAATATTCGACAGCAGCGTCAATTTCTAGCGAGGACATGTCATCCCACGAAATACAAGATAGAGTTCAAAATTTTTCCCAGTCGGCAGTGTCAATTTTCCACCTAGGAGCCTGTGGTGGATATTCCTTTTCTTCGGGTGTTCTAAGCAGTATTGGGAAGTGGTCGCTTCCGTAAGGATTGTTGTTAACTTGCCATTCGAGTTCAGACAGTAGTGACGGGGAAACTAGGCTAAGATCTATTGAAGAAAATGTTCTGTTTGCAAGAGAATAGTATGTCGCTTCCTTCTTATTCAGTAGACAAGCACCAGAAGAGAACAGGAACTGTTCAACAAGACGTCCTCGCGCATCTATACGAGGGTCGCCCCAAAGGTAGTTGTGTGCATTGAAGTCGCCAAGAACCAGATAAGGTTCTGGCAATTCATCTATAAAGGACTGAAATTCATGTTTAGTTAATTTGTAATGTGGGGGTATATAAAGCGAGCAAATAGTGATGAGTTTGTTTAGCAGAACAGCTCGCACCGCCACTGCCTCAAGGGGCGTACGTAGCTGTAAAGATTGACATGCTATACTTTTATGAGTGAGAATCGCCACACCACCCGATGATGCAACGGCATCATCGCGATCTTTGCGAAACGTAACATACGTACGGAGAAAGTTTGTGTGTTTGGATTTTAAGTGTGTTTCCTGTAAACACAGCACTTTTGGATTGTGTTTATGGATAAGTTCTTGAACATCATCAAGATTCCTAAGTAGACCTCTGACATTCCATTGAATGATTTGTGTATCCATATTTTAAATTTAATTGGTGCTGTGCTTACGGAAACGGAAGGGATGTCTTAGATTACAGAGCCCTTTCGAGGCCCTGTAACCGGGGTTTTGCTCTTTTTGAAGCGTTCGAGGGAACCTCGCCGCTCCTTAGGCGCCTGGCGCGCCTTGGGGATAGTTGTGGTGTCCATTGCCTCTTGTGAGGCGCCGGACACGTGCTCTTGCGAGCGAGAAGTTACCAGGGAAGGGCCCGCCTTGGAGGGCAAGACCCCTGCGCCCACCAGCCCGGAGGTCGATGGGGTTCCCTGGGGGATTTGGCTGCGCCGGCCATTGCCAGCACTGGAAGGGACCTGGGAGGTTGAGGCAGCCTCGGCTGCGCCCACCTTCGGGGTCGATGGCCCCTTTTCCTCGGTTGGCGGAGCAGCGCTAGCTGCAACCACCGTGGGGGCAGATGGCGTAACTGCCGACTCACTGCGTGTGGGTCGGACAGTCGCCGGAGGCCGTTGTGACGCTGCCCCCTGACGCGCCACTTCGGCAAAGCTTTTCTTTGGCAGGTATGCTACCCGCCTTCGTGCCTCTTTGAACGATATATTATCTTTTACTTTTATGGTTACAATTTCTTTTTCCTTCTTCCAGGATGGGCACGACCGCGAGTACGCGGCGTGCTCCCCATCACAGTTTACACAGTGGAGAGCGTTCTCACAAGTTTCAGTGGTGTGTTCTGTGGCACTGCATTTAGCACAAGTTTGGCGGCCGCGGCAGCTCTGCGAGCTGTGGCCGAAGCACTGACATTTGAAACATCGGAGTGGATTGGGCACGTAAGGCCTAACACGGAGCTTGATGTACCCGGCCTCGATTGACTCGGGCAAGATACTTGATCCAAAAGTAATTATTAGGTGCCTCGTCTGAATCTCTTTACCATCCCGCCTCATCTTTATTCTTCTGACGTTGATCACATTTTGTTCGCTGAAGCCCTCCAGGAGTTCCGCTTCAGTCAGCTCAAGTAAATCATCATCTGACACAACACCACGGGTGGTGTTCATTGTACGGTGCGGGGTTACTGTTATGGGGGTCTCGCCAAATGACACTAGTTGCGGTAGTTTCTCGTATTGTTTTACATCACGGAGCTCCAAGAGGAGGTCGCCGCTTGCCATCCTCGACACCTTGTAACCTGGACCAAAAGCATCAGTCAGGGATTTTGAAACAAGGAATGGTGAAATGTTTCGGGCTACTTTGTTTGGCTTTTCAGCATGAATAACGTGAAAGCGGGGAAAATTCTGGATTTGACGTCCAAAAAACTTGAAGACATCTTCGGTGCGCCCTCGTTTCTGAGGGCGATCAGCAAGGGATGGGAAAGAAGTTTCCATGAAAAATTGTATATATTCGGCAACAGCGCCGACCGCCCACCACGGAGCCCAACGAGGGGACGCGGCAGAGCTTGCATACAAGTCTGCACGACGCCAGTCGTACGCCGTCACTATAACCGAATATGGTGTACCCAAGGTTGGATAGCCACACAGGGTTAACCCTTGCCGCCAGGAGAAAGGAAGTAAAAAGAAGAGAGAAGGAGACAGGAAAGGTAAAAAAGTGAGAGATAAAGACGAAGATTCGAGGAGGGAGAGACAGGAAAAGGCGACTGCCGATGTCCTCCAGGTGGGTCAGTCTGGAGGTGCCGTCTATGTGAAGCAGAGGCCAAAGGGGTGTGTTGCCTCCGCCGGGGGGCCTTAAAGGTCCAAACACCCAGCATCGGCTCAACCCCCAGGATCCCCCTTTCCCCAGACACGGCTACGCCGCGCACGGCTACACGCGGGAGGGTCCAACCCTCGTGTGCTCGGGTACGTGGTGGCGCAACACACCAAACGCCTGCTGACGCAGACGCCCCTGCGGGGTGCATGCCTCTTTGAACGATATGTTTTCCTTAACTTTGATTGTGACTATGTCTTTCTCTTTTTTCCAGGACGGGCACGACCGCGAGTATGCGGCGTGCTTGCCTTCACAGTTTACACAATGGAGAGTGTTCTCGCAAGCTTCAGAAGTATGTTCATGGGCACAGCACTTCGCACAGGTTTGACGGCCTCAGCAGCTTTGCGAACTGTGGCCGAAGCGTTGGCATTTGAAACATCTAAAGGGATTTGGCACATATGGCCTAACACGGAGCTTGATGTACCCGGCCTCTACAGACTCGGGCAGAATACTTGAGCCCAAAGTCAATATAAGGTGTTTGGTCTTGATTTCTTTGCTGTCACGCCTGATCTTAATTCTTTTAAATAACATTTTGGTCACTAAAGCCCTCCAAGAGTTCATCCTCAGTGAGCTCTAGCAAGTCATCGTCCGAGACAACACTGCGGCTTGTGTTCATCGTACGGTGCGGGGTTACCGTTACTTGGGTCTCCCCAAATGACACAAGTTTCGGCAGTTTCTCATACTGCTTCTGATCTTGGAGCTCCAAAAAGAGATCACCGCTTGACATTCTCGACACCTTATATCCTGTACCGAAAACTTCGGTAAAAGACTTGGAAACAAGGAACGGTGAAATGGATCGCACTAGTTTGTCTGGTTTTGCTGAGTGAATTACGTGGAATCAAGGAAAGATGTGGACGTCATCCGAAAAACTGAAAAACTTCTTCGGTGCGCCCTCGTTTCTGAGAGCGATCAGGTAGTTTAGGAAAAACATGTTCCATAAGTAATGTTGGGTTTTCGGCCACGATGCCAACCACCCACCATGGAGCCCAACAAGGGGACGTGACAGAAGTTCCTGCTAGAGAAACCCTGCCAACGCCAGCCGTACATCACTGCTATAACCAAATACAGCATAACCAAGGCTGGCTAGCCACACAAGGTTAACCCTTGCCGCCGGGAAACTAAGAAGTGAGGAGAAGTGAAGAGGAGACAGGAAAGATGAAAAAGGCAAGAGAGAAAGACGAAGGTGGAGAGGAGGACAGGAAAAGGCGACTACCGATTTCCCCCAGGTGGGTCAGCCTGGAGGCGCCGTCTATGTGAAGCAGAGGCCAAAGGGGTGTGTTGCCTCCGCCAGGGGGCCTTGAAGGTCCAAACACCCAGCATCGGCTCAACCCCCAGGATCCCCTTTTCCCCAGACACGGCTAAGCCGCGCACGGCTACACGCGGGAGGGTCCAACCCTCGTGTGCTCGGGTACGTGGTGTCGCAACACACCAAACGCCTGCTGATGCAGACGCCCCTGCAGGGTTGACATTTTCGGAATCTAGAACCATTTTTGCACTAATTTGCGAATTTTCTAGCTTCACTTATCATTATTTTCGCCGAAAATTCAATTTGTAACATGCCTGTGAGGTGAATCTGAGTGTAAATTTAAGCAAAAATGGCACTTTTCCTGCGTCAAACGGTTGCCGTCACACATGGGTTATCATGGCCGTCTTGGTCTCGTTTGAAAGAGCCGCCCTTCACCTTCAATTTCCCACCGTCGCTGGCTGTCTTTGCTCATTGGCTTTCTATAAAAAATGCATCTTTGAGACGTACCAACGCGCAATTGTATTGGCTGCTCGGCGCACGTGACAAAGTATAAGCACCCGATTGGCCGAGTGGCCTGCCCGTCATCTGCTTCACGCTGTCGAGACGTGCACAAGCACGCGCCGTTTTGTCTTGGTGTTGTCGACTGACTGCAGCCATGGTTCGGCCGATCAAGTTCAGCACCAAGAACAAATTTGGGAAGCGAGTGAGGCAATCGCTATCAGAGAACTTCATTAAGCATCCCACAACGACTCTAGACAACGAGGATGACGACTTCACTACGATCGGCAGTGCAGACGCCGAAGCGGTTGCCGCTGCCGCCACGGTAGGCCTAACTGACGCTAGACCTACGAGCTCGTCAGCTGCCGACAGCATCTCGGAGACGGGCCGTGTGCGTCTTGACACGCAAATTTTGCTGCCACAACAGTTAGAGGATGAGAATAAGGAAGCAGAAGAAGGAAGCGCCTTGTCCTGTCTGTTTTTCTTCTATTGTGCTGGCACTTTTTGGCGCTTATTCTATTGAAAGCTATACACCAACTAGCCCCACAACGTGTTTTACTGCAGAAGAGAAACTTCAGGAGAGAGAGTGAAACAACTTTATTTGCCACTGTAGGGTAGGAAGTTAGGGCAGGTAGGCCTAGTGTGGCTCCCAGGTGGAGGCGAAGTCTTGGGCCCACGAGACGAGTGCGAGTTGCGTTTTCTTGTCTGCTCTTGTCAGCAGCTGGTTCCAACCCTCCTCGGAGGGAGCTGGCAGTAATGATTGTGGGGGAGGGTTACCCTCGCATCCCCAGAGAATGTGTGCCCGAGTGGCAAACACTCCATTGTCGCACTTAGTACAGACGGGGTCGTAGTCTCCTCCAGTGATTAGATAAAGCCTAGAATGACTGAGAATTGAATCCGTCTGCAGTCTGCGAAGCATGGTGGCTTGCGCTCTTTCGAGGTCGGGGTGGGGAGGCGGGTACACGTGTCTCGTCTCCTTGTAGAAGTTGGTAATGTCAGCATAGGATTTGGGGGCCTCTGCGAGCGCATCTGGCTTCGAGGGGCCGGCCTCCCGGTTAGTTAGGCCTCGGGCTAAACGGTCGACCCCTTCGTTCCCAGAGTTCCCCGCGTGAGCAGGTACCCACACTAAGCTTACAGTTCTGTCGAGAGCGCAACCGCAGAGGATGTGTGCGGCGAGGAGACACAGTTTTTTCAGAAATTTCGGATGGCTTGTCACTGAAAACCGTGCTTGTGCGGGGATCCGCGATGGCTAGCGCGATCGCGACCTCTTTGGCAGCGGTGGAAGAGTGTGTGCACACTGTAGCAGCACTGATGAGAGTGGTGGTTGGCATCGCTACGCAGGCTACGTATGTTTTAGAGTCACATTTCGCTGCGTCCACGTACATGGCATGTTCGTCGGCGACGTCTAAAGGCTTGTGCCTTCAGTTGGCGGCGCCTATCGTGGCGGCCGGATAGCGTATTCTTGGCCATGGGTTTGATGACCAGCCGACTGTAGACTCCAGTCGGGAGGGGAGCAGTGGGGCGGATGTCACCTGTAGGGTTGATGCTAACACGATTAAGAATGTAACGACCGTGTTCAGTGCAAGAAAGACGGTGTATCTGTGCAGTCTTGTGTGCCTCTATCAGCTCTGTGAGGGTGTTGTATACTCCAAGCTGGAGGAGACGCTGTGTGCTGGCGGCCTGGGGCAGTCCCACTGCCTCTTCGTCTTTGCGGCGGAGGTGGTAATAGGGGTATGTATAGACAATCCTACTAATGAGGTAGGCTTGTGTGAGGCGGCAGAGGTCGGTCTCCCGCATTCCCCGGCGGCAAGTGGCAATGTGGCAGATTAGGCCGTTGATTTCGTGGGCTGTGGTTCGCAGGCGTTGGATGGCTTCCGAGTTTTGTGTGTTGTTCTGCACCAGCATGCCTAACACGCGGATGGTCTGTACGGGGACTATGGGGTGGGTGGCAATGTGGAGCGATATCGGCTCTTGAGGGTCGGGGACGGGTCGGCAAACACGTCTGTCTCGTATAACTAACAGTTCAGACTTGGTGGGCGAACAAACGAGACCGTTTGCCTGCACGTAAGTGTGGACGGTGTCAATTGCCTGTTGAAGTGAATCTTGTATCCCCCCGTCCGAGCCAGAGTTTGTCCAGAGGGTAATATCGTCGGCGTATATTGAGTGCTTAATGTGGGGTATGGTGTCGAGCAGTGTGGGAAGGCCTCGCATAGTAATGTTGAATAGGAACAGGGACAAAACAGCTCCCTGTGGTGTTCCCCAGGTGCCCATGGTGACTTTGTCACTGCAGAGGTCTGCAATGTGGAGTTCAGCAGTGCGGTTGTGAAGAAAGTTGGTAATATAGTTGTAGGTGCGAGTGCCTACATTCATCTGCGAGAGGTTGGTCAGTATAGAAGCATGCGACACGCTGTTGAACACTTTACTGACGTTGAAGCCGAGAATGGTGCGTGTTGCCCGGATGGGACCCGGGTCGAGTATGTCGTGTTGTATCTGCCACATGATGTCTTGGGTAGAGAGTCCAGCCCGGAACCCAAACATGGTGGGGGAGAGGAGATCCTCCTTGTCTGCACAAGTGTGGAGTCTGTTCAGAACTACATGCTCCATAACCTTCCCCAGGCAAGAAGTGAGCGAGATGGGCCGGAGGTTGCCCAGATCGAGTCGTTTGCCTGGTTTGGGTATGAAGATTACTTTGGCATGCTTCCAAGAGTCTGGAAGGCGACCTTCATGCCAGTGGTGGTTGAAAAGGTCCGTAAGTGCTGCGACCGACTGGTCGTCGAGGTCGCGGTGCATTTTGTTGGTGATATGGTCATCGCCGGCGGCTGCGGTAGTCTTGATGCAGTTGAGAGCGGCGGAGACTTTCGACGCCATGATGTCTCCGTCCAACTCTGGGTTCTGGGAGCCTTTGTAATTTAAAGGCGTGGGAATGTCGGTGGAGGTGTTTATGTATTTATCTTTCAAGAAGGTAACCAGGAGTTCCTGGTTCGTGCCTGGAAACGCGTGTATGATGCGGTTGAGATTCTTGTGTGATGCGGACTTGGTGTGGGTCGGATCAAGCAAGTGCTTAAGCAGAAACCATGTGTTCTTGCATCCCAACTGCCCGTCGAGTCGGTCGCAAGTCTGATGCCATTGTTCCTGACTAAGTTTGGTGGAGTAGGCTTCGATCTCTCGTTCGAGGCGAGCGAGGCGAAGCTTGAGAGGGCGGTTGTGTTTGCATAGGAGCCAGCGAGCGTGGAGGCTGCGCTGGGCCTCCCACATATGCATGAGTTTAGCATCTGGGGTGGGGCCACCCTCCTCCTGGGTGACTGTGAAGGTGGTGTTGGCTGCATCGCGGAGCAGAGTATCTGTCCATGTGTCGAGGTCGTCTATGGGGCTTTGCGGACGCTGAGCTCGTACGTACCGGAAAGCGTCCCAGTTGATGTGTTTGAATGTGCGGCGGGGGCCCTTGCTGTGTGTGGCTGTGAAGTTAGTGCTGAGAACATAGTGATCGCTACCTATGTTCATACCGAGATTTTCCCAGCGCACATCTAGGATGTTGCGGGCGAAAGTGAGGTCGGGGCAGCTGTCTTTCATGATGCTGTTACCGAAACGGGTGGGCCGTTCGGGGTCGAGGAGGAGTGTCAGAGCCAATGTCTGGGCAGTGTCCCAAACCTTGGCTCCTTTACGACTTCAGGCTTTGATGGGGTAGCCCCACTCGGCGTGTGGTGCGTTAAAGTCACCCACTATAAGTAGCATCTCGTTCCGCGTGGTCGCACATGCCTTGCGGAGGAGAGTGGCTACATTAGTGCTCTTGTCACTTGGGGGGCTGTACACGTTTAGGATGTTGAGTAGGGATTTGGTTCGGCTGTTTGGAAGGACCTGCACGAAAGTGTGTGGGACTTCGGAGTAGTCAAGATCAAGTTGATTGGCGGTGAGGTTGCAATGTACAAGGATGGCGGTGCTCGGGCGGAGATCCAACGTCACCAGTTGGTTGTAAGCGGCATAGCTGGCGAGTTTGGTGTCGGTGTATGTTTCCTGGAGCGCTATAATGTGGGGCGTAAATGCCTGTGCCTGCAGGGTATACTCCAATGCTCTCCGCTTTGCCTTAAAGCCCCTGCAGCTCCACTGCCATACTGTGATGGGCGCGCTAGCCACCGCGTTTCCTGTAGGGTTCGGGACGCTGTGGAAACACTACGTCGGTTTTGATAATACTGCCAGCAGACGCGCGCGCGGCTGCACTCTCGGTAGAGAGAGGCGCACCAGGCGACTGAGTGCGCTTTGGTTTAGTGATGGCGTCAGTTTGCGGAGGGCCCGTGAGGCGGTCAAGGCATGCGGTTAGGGTGTGAATATTGGCTGCCATTTTTGGTGCAGCCTTCAATGAGCTGGTCGATAGTGGGGGTCAGCCGTTTCAGGACGTCCTCTATTTTAGATAAGCGGGCCTGAAAGGTTTCGAATTTTGCATCAAGGTCGGAGGTAGAGGAGGGGAAAGGTGCCTTGCACTTATTGCACTTGGGCTGGTTGGTGTCCATGTTGGGGTCATTGGTGGGGCCGGAGGTGGGAACCGACCCACATGCTGCGGCCGCGGTTGTGGGTGCGCCTGTACAGACTCAAGGCTATGAATTTTAGCATTTACCTGTGCTAACTGTAGCTGTAGTTGTTTAACCATTTCTGCCAGTTCCCTTAACTGGGGGTTGGGCAGTTAGCTTGTGGCTGTTGGAGGGGCCTTCCACGCGACCTGTTTGGTGGACTTCGTATCCAGCCCGTCCTGGGAGGTTGCCCAGAAGTCCTGAGAGCGCGATTGGGAGCGGCTAGGACTGTTGTGACTGGAGCTGCTGCTTCGCAGTGGTGGGAAAGCGTCATCTCCTGGGGGTTGCTGGTGGCAGCCGCGGATACGAGAGCGAGACTGATGCCCACGTGACAAGGTGCTGGGGTCACTTTCAGTGTCCATGGAGGATTTGGAAGATTTACGTTGGCTGGTAGGCACGAAACGGTATTTACAGCTTCTACTGCCAGTGGGATGTGGGCCTTTGCATACGATGCACCTGGCTTGACAAGTGGGTGGTTGGCCGACTGGTTGAGGTTCGTGGGCCACACCGCAGCAGCGGAAAGTGGGTTGGCGCGGTTGTGGGCACACACCTGTTCTGTGACCTAGCTTGCGACAGTTGAAACAAGCCTCCGGGTGCCCCACGTAAGGGAAGACTTCAAAAGTAAAGCCTAAATACCGCATGTATCGGGGCAGCTTGGTGTTGGCGAACGTGATGACAAAGTGTCGTGTCTAGCCCTTACGCCGCGCAGCAACGATAGGGATGTCGGGATTGCGAGCCCGAAGCTCGGCGAAGATTTCGGCGTCACTTTCCTAGCTGTAAGCCTGGTACAGAATCCCCCGCACCAGAGATGCGCAAATCGTGAGAGGTGAGCGGGAATACGGTCTTGTCATCAGGCTTCAGCTGATGTGTACGAACTGCGGTGACGTATCGTCAAAGTGGAGTTCGCCGTGCGTTCTGTGGCTTCAGCATGCAAATGCTCACCTGCCAACAACCTGCAGTGCACCTTGAAGAAAAGGCACACGGGTGCAAACAGTCAATCTGACTACATGACTGGTGCATATTAGCCCATTAGGAGTGTACATACCATGATATTTTTAACTGTATAGAGCTAAATAAAGTATCAACCATTTTTCTGGTTTTCTCAGAACACAGATTTTGGCCACTTTGTTTGCTGCTTTGATATCTTTGGACCTAGGACAGCTAGGGCTATAATTTTTTTTGCAGCATGAAGCTAAATGTACAGGTAGAGCAGCGCTGAGAGCAGATTTTTCATTCATAGCTCGAAAAAAAATTTTTTTAGTTAAAAAATTTTTTGTTTTTCATTATGCATAAACAATGAACTTCATCGTACTGTAAATTGAGAAGATGCTCAATTTTAATTCTGCTTGCAGCCCTGTAATCCTCATGCATTCTAGTATCTATCCATGTGTTAATAGCAATGTTATGTTAAAAATATATATTTTTTTATTGTTTCAGCAAACAATAGAATGTGATTACTAATTAACTCACGAAATAATTGACCTATTTAAAATATATTTCCTTTTATAAAATCAGCTCAAGAAACTGAACAAGTCTGTGCAGTTTCATCTAATTTGGTTAAGAAATAGGTGACATTGTCTTTACAACCCATGTCCCCCCATAAGTCATCGAAGGTTCCAGAGTAATCACTGGTGCCCGCGTGTCTTTCAGAAAGTACTACACAATTCGTGTCATGCATACTATCCAATCACACAAGGTGCCGTGACAACAGACAATGGACAAAACCATTGATAACATTCAAGAAAATTCCGATACATGCATCGAAGGTCCCAAAGTAATCAGGGTGTCTACCAAGTTGACATTTCCAAATTCCCTGAGTTTTCCAGGTTTTCCCTGAGCACCTCTGCGAAATTCCCTGAATGAGCCAGAACTTGTTTTATGTCAGGACAGGCTGACACCACGTTGCCCGATGCTGTCACTCTCTAGTAAGCATGCTGAAACAAAAAAAATGCCTTAATCCAGTTGGAATAGTATGGAGTAATATCTATTTTATTTAAAAAGAAAAGAGAAGGAAGGTGTTAGTAAAATGCACAGTGAAAGAAATGGTAAAGCCCATTCCAAATTGAGTCGAACATTTTCAAATACGAATGAAAAGGAGATGCACACATAAGTAAATATTTTTTAATATCAGCTATTTCTATCAACTGATAGCAAGCTCATCTGTATGAGGTCCTGAACTTTGTCACAACTAAGGTTCTCTCTCAGCAGCTGGGAAGTCAACCTCAATTGTCCGGACATACTCTCAGCCCGTACACAACATCTCAGTGTTGGGTTTCACTGCTTAAACAATTTATTTTGGTTTGGATGAGGAACACCTGTGTCTCAGCGTCAGCCAACACTCGGTTTTTTTAGCTCAAGCTCCTTCAAAAAGGCGGCGGCACCCTTCCTTTCCCGTTAATTCCTCAGTGCGTCGGTCCTTTCTGTTCTCATCCTCCTTCTACCACGCTTTCACCACATGAATCATCTGAAGCATCCTCTTGGTCAGTTGTACAGTCAACGTTTGATTTTTCGGACTTCAGAAGGGCCGCAAAAAAAACTGAAAAAAAAAAAGACTGGCAGTCTGAAAAAAATTTATGCATGTCTTTCTCTGCCTTTAAGGGCTAAAATTACCACAGGCACGTCTGAAAAAGCTCTGAAGGCCTGCCAGTACGCTTATTAGGCATATCAGGGCTTGTACTGTGACAGGAGATGGGGTGCACGCATGTGTAATTAAGGAATACATACTGTGTCCCGTCACAATTGCCCCCTTCCCACGCTTGTTATGCTTCACCGCGTAACACTAATGTACTGGGGCGAAGCTAAATTTCGGAGACTGGCATTACGTAACGCGCTGTGCTCTGCGAGCTTCAAAGCCAATCGCGAGGATTACAAAGGCGGAGTCGGCGCCATTGGTGATAGCAGCAAATTCTTTCAATGAAAAACACGGCACCACAAGGCAAGAAGCTTAATAGAGAACATAGAAGCAGCTAGGCCTAACGTTGCGGCAGTGGTGGTTACGGCTGCCAGCGGATCTGCCTACAAGAGTGCCGGTTCGAGGCGGCGAGATAATCAAAATAGCAGCGGTGGTGGCTTTGATTAATGCCATTTCAGACCTGCAGTCAAGACAATATACATTGACTATATGGAGTACGTGGTGGTGCCGCAAAACCGTGCAAATTATCGGACATGTCCGAAAAATCGGGCGTCTAGAAAATCGGTCGTTAACTACTCTGGCAATACATCGTGCTGATGACACGGCGTCAATGACGATTCGTTGCGATTCCTCTGTTACTGGAGCCAGCATCAACACGACTTTCGTTCCCTTTCAATAAAGTTACAGCTAATTTTCCCTGATAGAAGCACAAATTCCCTCAGTTTCCCCTGAGTTTTTCCAGACTGTTCAAATTCCCTGAGAATTCCCGGTTTGTAGACACCCTGGTAATCAATGGTGCCCGCGTGTCTTTGAGAGTGTACTACACCATTTGCATTAATATTCAACATTTGTTAGTTGGTGTAAAGCAGTCAACCGAGAAAGATATACAAGCACACATGCCAATATGTTTCACATGTCAAGACTGCATTTTTTTTTCAGGATTCTTGTGTGAGCCCTAACTACAGTTCAAATAGAACTAGGTCACCGGGTTATACCTTAGTGCATACCTGACATTTTAGTTTTCTATATTTTAACCACTGTGTGTGTTTTTATGTTGTTCTCTTTCTCCAAACAAAAGAACCCAGATTTTACGGTATATCAGGAACTACTTGTCAAAGGACTAAAACAAATACATTTTTGGAATCAGCACATAGGAATGCCACATGTGAGTAAGATCTACCATAAATAAGAAAGTTGGTTTTGAAGTGTAGCTTCCCCCCTTAAATAACCACCAGAGATGTTTAAAAAGCTCACCTCGTGCCTTCAGCTCTGAAAGCAAGCTTCCTGGGCCTTCATGTCCAATAAGGTGGGCAACATAGTCTCCAGGCTAAAAAGATAATGAAACATACTATCAACACAGTATCGACACAAAACCTCACACAGCTTGAAGTGTTGTTCTGGCAAGTATGATAGCACCATTCTGCAAGCCTAGTGACCTAACTGTGGCTTTATCACGTGCAGCTTATTATTTGTTTCCGCGTCCCACAAGCGATGCCAGTGGCTTCACAGTTCCTTTCGTAAGAAAGGCCTCAGATCTGTGGCAGGGACATCAGCGATAGGATTACCATATTTACTCAATTTTAACGTGCCTTCGATTGTAATGGGTACCCTTTTTTTGTGAACAAAAAAAAGAGGGGGGGGGAACGCCCTCGATTGTAACACACACCCGTTTGCTGTGACCTATAGAAAGGAAAGTCCTTTGCAGCACTGCGCACCTCATTCATTCATACAGAAATACAGCTTTGTCTCATTTGGAAAAAACAAAGATTTACTCCCAATGCATTAAAGTTGCGATAAATAAAGAAAGTTGCAGTTTCGCTCGAAAGTCGAAGCATAGATTACGATAGCAAATTAGTAGACAGCTATACGAAAAGTAAGGGTAGTAGTTTTATCGACCGTATAAACTTTCAAACATTCGCTTGCTAACTAAATTAACACACATAGTGCCACGCACACACAAGCATGAACACGTCTCGGTCAATGACCGCAGAAACTCTAAACACTGGAGTGAAGAAGTGCAGTAGCAGGAGCAAGGGAATTGGCCTTTGCGTGGCCTCTCACTTCGACGCGAACTAAACGACGAGAACACAGCACGGTGAGTCTAGATGCAAAGACTCTTGTCTCCGCCGCAGATCACTTTCAAGATAAGGGCCGCGCAGCCGCCAGTGTAGAATGCCTCTCCTGTTTGCGCCAGTCCCACACGCAAGTTTCGAAAATTCAGAACACTCGTGATGCGGCTCGATTTCCATCCATCTCCGCACATGTGATCGCTTTCCTTTTAATTGCGGCATCGTGATGAACTCGGCATGTCTTTGCAGTCGGCACTTCCATGCTGATAAGCAAACACAGAAAACAGGAAAACGGGAGGTGCACTAACCTAAGCCAAAGGAACAAGCATTGCCTAAGCACACGTACTACAGCACATGGAGAAAGCTATGGCAGCTAGGCTCGAAGCACGTACAAGGCCGCCATATTGAAATGTCAATGATGATATGGTAATGTTGATTTAGGGCCGCATTCAATTCTAACACGCAAGCAATTTTTGGACCCGTTTTATTTGAAAAAAAAGTGCGCATTAGATTCAAGTAAATGCGGTAATAGCTTATGATGCAATTGGTGTAGCCATCTGGTCTGCCAGAACATTACCCTCAGTGCCCCTATGGCCAGTGTTAAGAACAGCCAGCTGCAGTGCAAGTTTGCCAGCCATTTACGCCAGCGGTGGCAACCTCATCTTGGAACGCCGCCGCCAACCTCTAGCCGCGGCGTGACTAAGTCGACTTTGTGTCGGGGACAATGCGGGCATCCTCCACTCTCCGTCGCTTCAGCTAGGATGTGTTTGACGAAGCAGGCTTTGTGCTGAAACCGCCAACGTGACGCTCTAGCCTCGTCGCCGTAGTGACTGAAGGAGTTCGACGAAGCAGGCTTTGTGCGCAACACGACAACACGGACCTGATCTGCTATGGGTGGGGGAGTTGCCACGGGAAAGCCGACGAAGGCTCCTTCCCACGCGCCGACCAAGACACAAGACAATGTGCTACCCGGCTCCGAGTTCTACGAAATTCGTGTGGTGTCGGTTTCAGACCGTGAACATGTGTGTGTGTGCATGTGTGTGAGCCCTCATCCTCCTCCAAGTCGAGAGCCCGCCTCCTCCAAAAGGGCGGGTCATCTACAATGACGTCGAACTATGACGTCGAGCGGAGTACATATAAGCAGCGATTGTCGGCTGTTAGTGTGTGCTCGTTGTCGTGCTAGAAATGTACTCGTGAGCTGCATGCTCATAGTCGTGCTTGAAATGTACTCGTGAGCTGTGTGCTTATAAGCTGTTTGCTGTATGTTAGTCTTGCGGGCTCCAATTGGGAGTCACGCTAGACTGTCGATGTATGTCTTGCCTAAGATCTAAATAATGTAAATAAATCCTGTTCACCTAGTTCCTTCCAAGTTCATCCCTACAGCTACAACTGCCAAATCTTACATCTGAATGGCAGCGGTGAGATCGGCCTACAGCTCGTAGATCGTCCGACAACTCTAACAAATGGTGGCAGCGGCGAGATCGTCCGACGACTCTTACGCCAGGCACCCAGCATATGATGACATGCTGGTTAGATATATACGCTTTACAGAGGATGGAATAAAGCTCAATAAGTACGAGATTTTTGTGTTTACGGAGTGACATCAAGACCTTTACGACGCTTAGGGATTCTCCAATTTTCATTGTTTTTTTAAGTTTTGATTTCCTTATATGTTTCACAGCCGAAAATAGCGCATAGGCCTCAGCCGTAAAGATACTTGTATCCAGATGCAGTACATCGGATTCCGAGAAGGATGGACCGACGGCTGCATAGGACACTCCAGCATGTGACTTCGGAACGTTTGTGTAGAACTCTGTGCAGGAGTGCTTGCACTGGAGTTCTAGGGAATGCATTCGGATTTCGAGCTCTGGAGCATGCTTTGCAAGTTCTAGAAAGGATATGTCACATTCTACCACCTGCCATTCCCAAGGAGGTAACAGCTTGGTTGGATACATTAAGCGATGTTCAAGGAGTGGGACATGCATTTCATTGCTAAGCTACCTCACAAGTAATGAGAAAGGCCGTCTTACAGAGGAATGATTACAGAAACGTGTAGCACACATCATATCGTTAACGGTATTGGAACACTGGCTCATGGCTCATGATTAGAGTGTATTTTGAAAAAATATTCGAGGCTGATGTGTGTTCTCTGGCAAAGTGCCTAAGCAGACACCTAGATGATGGACAGGATCTGTCATCTTAAGTGCGCTCGGGACAGCAGAGTTAAACATGACGGCACCATAGTCCAATCGTGATCGAATTAGGCTCTTATAAAGATTGATCAGACAGTTCCGTCACTACCCCATGTTGTGTGGTATAGAATTTTAAGCAAGTACATGGTTTTTAGACATTTTTCTTAAATTATGCGTGGAATGAAACTAAGCCTAGAGTCATTTATATTACCTAGAAATTTGTACTCTTCGTTGACAGGTACTTGTTGTCCTTACAGTTCTATACAAGGATCTCGAACCAGGCCTCTCTTTCTTGCGAAAAGAACACAAGAACTTTTGTGGGGATTGATTTTAAATCCATTTTTGTTTGCCCACTTGGACATCTTGTTCAAGTCCTGCTGTACCTGTTTCTCGCACACTATGAAGTTACAGGATTTGAAGCCTATTTGAATGTCGTCCACACAGACCGAATAAAAAATGGCAGGCGGTAATGAAGCGCGGGGTGTGGTCATCTTGACGATAAACAGTGTGCAGCTGAGCACACCTCCCTGGGGTACACCAGTTTGCTGTATAAATGAATGTGACAATATTGTGCCGATTTTGACGCGGAAGGTGTGATTGGACAAACAGCTTTCTATTAGGTTTAGCATATTGCCACAGATGCCCACTCCCGACAAGTCTCTCAAGATTCCATAACGACATTTTGTGTTGTACGCCTTCTCCATATTGATATCATGAAAAGCCAACAAACACTGACACCAAGGACAACATAGGGGAAATTACTCGTGCTTCATAAATGAAATAAAGAAACGATAAGTTAAAGGTAATTAAAGTGGATGAAAAAACAACTTGCCGCATGTGGGAACCGAACCCACAACCTTCGCATTTCGCATGCGATGCTCTACCAATTGAGCTACCGCAGCGCTGTTTTCCCATCTACTTTTCATGGGTATTTATGTGTCCTAGTAGAACCTTGGGAGTGTTAGCCAGCGCCACCACTCACAGACCTTGGAGGCGGACGTGGAACGTCGTTTTTGCCGCAGGCGTCACGAGAACGTGATTGTTTTGGGTGAAGGCAACTGGTCAATAAACCCACATATGCTACCTGAAGGCATCAATGTTGCCGGAGTCAAGACCCTCGTTATTTAATAAACGAGAAGAAAGGGGGTTAACAGAGGGGCTCGATTTTTATTAGTGATACCATAAGAAGCCAACAAATACTGACACCAAGGACAACGTAGGGGAAATTACTTGTGCTTAACCCTTTCGCTGTCACGGACGTACCGGTACGTCATCGCGCTTCCCCCCCAAAACTGTCACTGACGTACCGGTACGTTCTCTATCGTGCGTTCAAAATTTCGCGCCAGAGCGCAAAGCTGGCGCTCCTGGATTGGCCACGCACTCTGTTGACTCTTTCTACAAGTTCGTATATTCGCCCCGACCTGTGTTACTCCATGTATTGAAGAGTAGGGCGCGACGGCCACTCCCCACTTTCTCTTTGCTGAGTGGCGCGGTGGCTCCGTGTTCGCTGTATCATGCGTCGCGCGCGTGTGGTTATAGGTTCAAGGGTTGTTCTGCCGTCTCCGCTGGTTTGAAGGTTTTTTTTTTCTTCTGTTGGTGTGCCTGCTACGGCGCGTCAAGTTCAGGCGCACGTGCCGTTGCCTCTCCGAAAAGAGCGACTCGTTGCTGCTTTCGCTCTCTCGCCGCACCCTCGCTTTCGACTTGCAGCAGTAAACGTAAAGCCCTTCGAACTTTGTTTAGCCTTTTTCCATCTCTCTCTGTCATCTTGATCACGCAACGTCCCATTTATCTCCGTTGTGCGGGCGACTGAAAGCGCATCCTCCCTGCGCGCGGTTACTTTAATTCGGATGGCTCAGCGCGCGGGACCTTCGTCTGCTCATTGGAGCGGTGGCTCAATTCCGATTCAGAATACGAGCCGAGCTCGGATTCGGACTCAGACAGAGTCGCATGCGAGGAAGAGGGTTCCGCATCGTCAGATTCGGGTGTTCAGGGGATTTTATAGTCAGGCTGATGATGATGATGATGTTTACTAACAACAGCTGCAGAACACTGAAATGCGTATATTACATTGACTATGTTATTTGTATACCAATCATAATCAAAAATAAATTGCTATGTTCATTCCCTGTTATGCTCGTTCCCTGAAACCAAGCCGACACTGGGGGTGCGTCACGGTCAGAAAGGTCCGACAGCGAAAGGGTTAATAAATGAAATAAAGAAACGATAAGTTAAAGGTAATTAAAGTGTATGAAAAAACAACTTGCCGCAGGTGGGAACCGAACCCACAACCTTCGCATTTTGCGTGCGATGCTCTACCAATTGAGCTACCGCGGCGCCGTTTTCCCATCCACTTTTCATGGGTATTTATGTGTCCTAGTAGATCCCTGGGAGTGTTAACCAGCGCCACCACTCACAGACCTTGGCGGCGAACGTGGAACGTCGTTTTTGCCGCAGGCGTCACGAGAACCTGATCTTTTTGGGGCTCGATTAATAAAAAAATAAAACACACCACTGTTTTATTTGGCCATATTAACTAAATTCTAACACACCCCGAAATCTAATCCACACCCAGTTTTAATAGGTTCAAAATACAACACTGATGTGCACCCACAACTAAAATTCGCACATTTCTTTTTCTTTTCTAAATTTATCATGGCGCCGATTGTGTCAATTGGAAAAGGATGAAACCTATAGAGTTTACCCCCACAGATTGGAAATTTATTTTGAATTTATGTTCGTCTTCGTCACTCTCAGACAGCTCTTTGCTGCTAGGCCATGTCATCCACCGTGTGATCCATTGCATTTGATACTCCGCATTTTTTAACTTCATAACCAACATAAATGGGATAGTGGCCTACACCCAGACATACCACACTGCCAGCACATCATGCGATGCACGATTCCAACAGGCCAAAAACGTGATGTGGTTCTATTGCAGCTAGCTTAGCACATAGCTTTACATTTGAATGAGTTTTGTTTTGTAATGAGAGCTGCGCCATCATCAGCTAGAGAAGGACTGCACAAGAGATGGCCACAGGCAGCATACAAGCAGATTTTAGCGGCCCCCAGCCAAAATTAGACTTCTATGGTGTGCTGGCCCTGCAATTGGGATGTGGCCATACAGTAAGGAAAATGAAAATTTGGTCACCAACATGGCATGAACCAATGGCAGCGTCAGGCACAGCGTGGAAGCATAGGATCACTTGTTGGGAGTAGATAAGAAAGGCACACGACCACCGAACTTATCTGTCAAATCACCAAACTCAAGACCACATTGTTGACGCAGTGTCTGTAGGGTGTATTCAGATAAGGTCAGACTAAGGGGTGTCCAGATTATTTTTAGTTTTCAGCAAAATTTTTTATGAAGTAAGAAATGTCTGCAGATATAAAGCAACAAACTTCACAGAATCAACCTTTGTATTGCGAAACATAGCAAAAATTTCATGAAAAAAAAATGTTCATTTCGGTAAAAGTGGAAAAGAGCGAATTCAAATACCTATCCACTCTAAAATTAACGCATTGTACTCTGCCAAAATTTTTAGTGGCAAGAGCATCGTGTGGCTCTTGTTTCTTGCGCAGCACTTCCGGTTCACCTCCTGAGACGATCGGAGAGGATATTGAAAATAAATTGAAAAAAATATATATATAGAAAAGAAATAGAACAGTACAAAATTCATGAGTTTCATTATACATATGATATGAGAGCATAAGTTTAGTTACAAGCTGAGTTACTGAAGTGTCTTGAATAATTATAATTAGGAATCTCTGAGATGACCGGAGACGCAATTTTAAAAAATCACAATAATAGCAACAAGAATATAGTAGAGTAGGAAATTCATGTTTCATTACAGATATGATATCAGAGCATAAGTTTAGTTACAAGTTGAGTTAGTGAAGTGCCGGGAATAATTACAATTAGAAATGACTGATTACTGCACATCAAAGCACAGAATCGTAGACACATGAGCACGACTTTGGCAAAATTCCTGGAAACCCGGAAGTAGAAAGTGGAAGTAATGACGCCACTAATGACGTCACACAAGAAGGTGGCATGGTATTTAACCACCTAATTAATGGAAAACAGCTGCCTTCGTGTTCGGTTTGTGCATTGCATTCGCCTAAAGTAAACCCAAAGAACACCAACGCCGAGGTGCGAGTGCCACTAAGAGACACCTAAGTCAAAGATCAGGATCGCCTACCATATTTTGGTAAATCTCCACCACTAATACTATTGGCCTATGGGAAGTTGAATTTATGTCACTCATAGGATGTTTTTAAAAAATTGCCAAACTTTGGTTTTTGAGCAACTGCCTTTGACTGACCCCGAAATCGTTCTTTCTTTTTGGTGGGGAGGTGGGGGGGTGGGGGGCTATTTGCCTGAGGCGATGAAGCTGAAAAATATTTGTGACAGTGGAAGTATGAAACTATACCACGTATATATTTCATTATAAAATGCCAAAAATGCTAAAATTGCAAAAATAGGAAACATTTGACCTTTTTAGAGACGTTTAAAAAATGATCATCAAGAAGTTTTATGAAAATTTTATAGAACACCCACCCAGGAATAATAAATTTAGTACTGCAATGACATGTTGCATTATTTTATTTTAAGTGAGAAAATTGAGCCTATCTTATGACCCACGTATGGACATCCCAACGGTGTGTCTCGTTCTAATAATAAAATAAAAAAAATCACACTCCTATTGAATTCTGAATTCTTTCTTTTTGTTGTAGTAAAAAAGAGTGACTTAAATTAAGTCACTTTTACCTGTTTTTTGCCATGAAATAAGTTGAGCTTAAGTTCCCAGGCCTCCTGCATTCGTATTTCTACTACGGTATGTTGAGGTAGCAAGGCACGCAAGAGTGCATATAGCAAGTTTTTTTAAGTCTAGTCGGGGGAACCTATCTCTGGTATTGATCTCTAATTACGTCTGTCTGAAATGCTCTGCTTTGCATGTTAACTTGCACTTTTCTATTAGGCATAAAAATCCTTCCACATAGCGGAACTGCGACTACTTTTCCAACACTTTTTTTTTTTTTACATACAAGAAATCTTCACTGAGACAAGGTGCAAACATCTTGGTTATCGAGTCGCAGAACATTGCAAACTTTCCAGACTGATTATTACTAGTTGTGGATAACACACACTCTTTCAGAAATCCTAAACCTGAAGCTATGGTTCTTGCGCTTTCATACGAGTTCCTCACACCCTCCCTTTCAACCTACGTTACAAATGATGATTAGTCAACCTCTTTTAGTCTCGTGGCAGCTTCTAAATAACCCTGTATTACAATAATGCTTAGGCTTGCTGTGTATTATTGCAATCAAGTCCAGCCACCGTGCAGCTCGTTGCTTTACAAACAAAATCAGAATAAGTACGTCATTGGCCATGATAATTACCTAGGCTGTTGAATAGTGAAGCGGATCAAAATTTCTAGTCTACATAAGATACTGTTACTATCAATAAAGTATAGCAACACATTTTTTGCAGGAAGTTCCTTAAGAGATGGTCCTCAAGTAATTTTACAGAAATAGGAAGTTCTCTTTATTTAAAAAAAGAATGAATACCATAAAATCTGGACAGATGCCACACCCCCGAAAGATAACCCACCCCTGAACTAAGCTCCTGGCTTAAAGAAACTGAAAGTTGCCCATCTGAAAGTTACCCACCACCATGAATGTTAGCCCACCTTATATTTCACTCTGTTTTCCCTTGGCTATCTCTTGGGATGTTACAGTAGGTGCAAAACTTATTTCTCAAGCCCTTGTGTTCTAATTTTCCAACCAGTTCACAAAAACAAGAAATTGGTGAACACACTATGTTGTAAATTGTGTAGCACTTAACAAGCATTGAAGCACACAAAAAAATTTTTTTTGAAGTTTAACTCTTTAGTTTAAAGGCCTCAAAAAAATATGTCCAAATAAGCCTCTTACTTTCTTGCGTATTGTCGTAGAAGATTAATTAAATTCCATTTGCCTTAATTCCTTGTGAGAGGTGGTATAGATGTGGAATAAAAGGGTTAACCTATAGAAAACTGTTCTCTATACCACATGCTTTTAATGTTTGGAATGCTTTGCAACTCAATAAAATTTTAACACCTTGTCTCAGTCAAGATTTCTTGTGTGTGAAAAAAAAAAGTGTTGGAAAAGTAGTCACAGTTTCACTGTGTGGAATGATTTTTATCCTTAATATAAAAGTTTAAGTTAAAATGAAAAATAAGAGTGCTTTAGTTGAGCATCTTCGCACTCCGCTCCTCTCAGAGTTGCCCCGCTAAGCCACAGTGGAGCGGCGGACGATTTTCGCGTTTTTGTTATACATTTAGCGGAGTGGAGCAGATCTTTTGTAGCTTCAGTGCCCTCTGGCCAAGTTCAGGGTAATGAAACAAAATAAAAAACACCTATTGATCACTTTTACAAAGTAAAATGAATATATATAAACTATTTGTCCACGAAGTATACATATGTGCACTTACAATGCGTTACCGGTCCATCCTATCCAGTGGAAAATAAAGTGCCATCTTGGGGAACGCCGCGTGATAGCCAGTGAGCTTGCATTCCGCGTCCAATCCAATCCTTTCTGACACCAACGCTAGACAATGCGTTGCACAGCATGCACCCCATCCTACCACGCTGCGGGATATTCAAATCAGCCAACACTTGCAACTTCTTGTAGCAAAGATAAATCTTCATCTATGCGAAATCGCTTTTGTGGCTTGTGCTGCATAGATGAACATAAAGGTGTGGTTGAAATGCACGGCATGGTGGAAAGAGGGAGGTGCTTCGATGCACGCACGAGAGAGGGCGCGCGCATCGACCACCTTCACTAGCGAAAAATGGCAGCGGCGCTCCATTCAGGCAGCTTCTAAGTGGACCATGTTTATTGCTCTGCTAGCCCGCTTGTGGCTAAGCGGAGGGCGCATGCGCATTCGTGCTTTCATTTCAATCAGCTGCTGACCGGAGCGTAAAAACTACAAACTAAAACATTCTAATATTCGGGACCTGTTCTGTTACTGTCCTCATCTGAACATACCCAGCTGGCTCATACACTGCAGTGGCGTCATCATGCTTTCCCGCTAGCTGGTGCATCGTTCACGTACACGGGGAGCATTTCACATAGCAGACGTAATTCGAGATCGATGCCAGAAATAGGTTCTCCCAACCAGGCTTAAAAAACTTGCTGTATGCACTCTTGCGGGCTTGCTACCTCAACATACCATAGTAGGAATACAGATGCAGGAGCCCTGAAAACTGAAGCTCAACTCATTTCATGGCTAAAAACAGGCAAAAGACACAATCTGCATCACTCTTCTTTACTACAACAAAAAGAATGAGTTCAGGATTGAATGAGTGCGATTTTCATTTTATTACTAGAACTACACATTATTGGGATGACCATACATGGTTCTTAAGACAGGATCAATTTTCGCAACAGTGCAACATGTTTTTGCAGAAATAAATTTACCAGTCCTGGGTGGGCGTTGTATAAAATTTTCATAAAATTCGGCAAAGATTATTTTTTTTAAAGATCACTAAAAAGGTCAAATGTTTGCTATTTTTGCAAATTTGGCATTTTATAATATAAATATGGGGTGTAGTTCAATACTTCCTTTATTAGTTTGAGAGAGACCTTTTGAAGATCTGTCAGAAATATTTTTCAGTTTTATCGTCTGAGCTAGGATAGCCTAAAAAACCCTGATTTCGAGGAAAGTCAGGGAAGTTGCTCAAAAACCAGTTTTGCAATTTTTCAAAAACATCCTGTGAGTGATAACTTTAACTTCCCGTGGGCCAATAGTATTAGTGTTGTAGATTTATAAAAAAAAAATGGCAGAGTACAATACATTAATTTTACATAGTGACAGGCCTTCGAATTTGTAAAATCACTCAATTTGTAATAAGAAATGTAAATTCTTATTACACCATTAGTGTAATAAGAATTTTTTTCAAGAAATCTGTGAGAAGTTTCGCAACACAATGGTTGATCTCTTTCTACAGGCATTTTCCAACCTCATAATAAAAATTTCGCTGAAAACCAAAAATAGTCGGGGGCCCCCTTAGTCTGTCCTTATCTAAACACACACCGTAATGAATTGAGTATACACTTTTCCAATATGATTCGAATGAATAACGCTAAAGTGACTGCATTTCGGCAAGCAAAAGCTGCGTTTCCCACTAAAGTGCAATCCGTATGATTCCCAGGAAAGTTGATTCTAGCCCTTGCTGGTTCTCAGTACTAAACTAGACTTTACCAGAATATGGTCAAGTGGACTGAATGGTGCTTTTCCACTGAGGTGCCCCATAATAAAAAATGGGCCGGGGGCACTGCGAGCGAACTGGATTGGTGGGGAGCTGTGCTCTATGGCATGTAATAAGGCATTGGCTTCTTTGAACTCTTCACTCCCATTCATTAATAAACGTGATCCACCATCACAGTTGTGATGGAGGTATCGGATAAGTAACTCCCGGGTGATCCCAATGAAATACTGTCCACTGACAAACAACGGAAGCACAACAGTTTGAGCTTCACTGCAGCAACCAACTCACCGGCCTTGCAGAGTTACCCCAAGAGATGAACCTGGACGAAGCCCTCATCGCAGCCCTCATTGTCAAGTGAACCCTGGCAATACCCCCATGGCCCACAATCCTTCCGAGGAAAAGTTAGCAAAGACATTGACGAGTGGCTGAACTATTACCAGCGGGTGAGCCCATATAATCACTGGTATGCTGCTTTCCAGTTTGCAAACATTGTGTTCTTTCTGCACTGGTTTAGTCTGAGAGCCATGAAGACGCATCAGCAGCTTGGGAACACTCTACAAAACTAAGGAGTGCTTTGGAGACCCAACTACCGAGAATAAATGCACTCAACAGACATTACTGCCAAAGGCTGAAGTCCAAGCAAAGCATGGACAACCTATGTAGAGGTCTTCAAGTTATGCAAGTTTGTCTTCCACATGATGGAAGAAGCCAAAATGGGCCCCATTCGAAAAGGCATCACTGAAGACTATGGATGTTTGAATAGTGAAGATTCTGAATTGAATTATATACAAATGTTTGATAAAGGTGACCTTTAAATATTGAATTCACTATCAAATATTTTCTCATTTATCCAATAAAGTAAAATATAAAGCTTGTGTGAGTGTTTGGCCAAAGAATAAGGCTTACTTACATTAGTTGGCACATGCATGTAGTGCATTTTGCAACTCGATGTCTGGTCAACAGAGGAGCTTGAAACTAAGAAATAATGACAGCAATGAAATAAGAGAACCGGCCATCTCAACCGTACACTGACCAACATGCTTTCCATGTATGTTTCTGATGATCACCACGATTGGGACGTTGCCCTTCCATTTCTCACATTTGCATACAACTCATTGTGTCGTGACACTGCCTGCTACTCACCCTTCTATCTTCTCTTTGGCCGCCATCCCTTATTGCTCTTTGACACCTTGCTTCCTTCTGATCTGACGTCCATGTCCCCGACTTCCTATGCGCAAGATGCCATGACGCGTGCGCGCAGTAGCCCGCGCTCAGCTCTTGGCATCGCAAACAACACAAAAGTCCATTTACGATCCTCGACACCGGGATACTGCTTTTCCACTGGACTCACTCGTCCTTCTCTGGCTGCCACCTCGTCGTGTCGGCCTCTGTGAAAAGTTGATGTCGCGGTATGTCGAGCCCTACCACGTGCTGCGCCAGGCGACTCCCGTCACCTCTAACTCCCATGGCATCCACTTCATCGAGGGCCACACCACGAAGTGACATCGTACATGTTTCCCACCTCAAGCGTTACAACTGAGAACCCATTTTGACCACAACCAGCACCGGGACGGGGACAATGTCATGAACAGTGGCGAAGACAAAGACGTAGTGGGGCTGGGTCAGAGTCTCTCCAGTCAGACTGAAACACCTGCTAAAACCTGTGTGCCCTGTTCAGTCTTGATTAGTCAAGTGGTCAAGTGGATTAGTCAAGGGGTCCCCACCCGTTTACTGGGTGGGGACCCCTTTTGGACCTCTATTTCCTGTTCACGTGTGACTTGGGCCATTCGCCCGCACGATCGCTGGAGGCACGAAGTTCCAGCCTTATTTTGTATAGCGTACATTCCGCACGGCCGCTGGCACCAGCGTGATGCAGAGCCTGCTGCGTGCGCACGTTACGCCGTGCGCCACGCATAGGAACAGTGCCTGGGGAGCAGGCCCCTCTCGCCCTCTCTTTGGCTTGTCTCTCATTCAGCATTGGAGGTAAGCGGGCGCCTCCGCCCGACAGATTGACCTTCAGTGCTCTTGGCTGTCGGACGTGCGGACCCACTTGGTCCCACGCCCCTCTAAGCAAGGTGGCCCCTTCCTGAGTGGCAAACCTGCTCGGAAGAGCCAGTGTGGTGGAGCAGACTTCCCGGGAGCTTTCACCCGTAGTCTGCGACTGCCACCCTAGTGCCGTATTCCTGTATTGTATGTCCATTTTGTACATAATAGGGAATAAACCCCCATTCGTCAGTACCACGGGTGGAGTTGCCTCTACGCCTTGCTGGTGAGTCAGCGAACCCGCCGCGGCGCCCCTTTGTGGGCACTGCTGAGCGGGGACGAGCTACGTGTCTCCTTAGACCTTAGCTAGCCGGGTCTAGGCACGTTAGCCTGAACATCCACAACTGTTGAGTGAATACTGCCGGTAACAATATTGTGACACTGGTTAAATAATAAACTGATTTCTGTAAGGCAAGACAACAAATTCGCTTTCAGCATCGCTCCTCTCACTGAAGGCTCCTAAAAGTGTTGCTAGTTCTTATAGTCTAACAGAAACAAAATTCGACGATGTTGAATAGCAAATTCTATAATTCAATACAAATTGAATAACAACAACTATTCGATTCGTATTCTCTTGTTGGGTCTTCAAGGCCACTTAGTAGGTTGCTTGGTGCAGTGGGCATTGTATTTCAAGAGTTTGACTTTGTGGTACACTACAAGAGTGGTAACTGGCATGCTGATTCTCATCACGCCTTCCTTTATCAATGACTGAGCTTAATGCTGACTATTTTGACGAGTATCTTGCCACCATTGACCCTCCGTTTCCCGATCTCCTAACTTTCCATAAAAAACAGGACAACAACTGCAGTTTATATTCTTTAATTGCTTCCGCTAATAGACATACTATTCAAGGCTGTTCTGAGGTACATGACAATCTCCATTACAAGAAAAATTGTGATGGCCAAGACACCTGTCTACTTCTCGTTTCATGGACCTTACTTTCCCACGTGTTCTATGTTAAGTATTCTAAGGTTTACTGGCCTAAGATGCGAAACAATATGGAAAACATGTAGCAGGTTGCTAGGATCGCCAACATCATACAGTGAAACCTCACTGCTATGAACACATCATTAACGAACTTTTAATATTAACAAACTTTTCAGAAATCCCCTGTTGACTTCTTATAGTTTCAATGTAAAAATATTTCAGTACTGCGAACTTTAGAATACTGAACTTTTAGGAATAATGATCATTATACAGCCTCCCTGCAATGTTAACAATGCCTCTGTACTACAAACTAATATTCCAAAATCTGGGGATTCTTAGATTTCCATGCATTCTTCACGGCAGCTGAAGCAGTAGGCTAGCAGACAACAAGGCACAGAGAGTGAATGTCGCGGCACATGGGTTTGGAAACCCATGTTGGAAGAACGCGGCCAAACAGAGGCAACAATGCATCAGGTTTTGCGAGCGCATGCTCCGCCCAGAAAAGTGTCACCTAGCACGGAGGCGCGCCTCTACGTTTTTTCTTCTTCCTGTGCATGCCTCTTTCATTCGTACTTCTTTCTGCAGCTGTACTAGCTACGCACACGATGAAACGTAACCTCTGTACGTGCGGGGATGCCACACAGCCGCACTTTGCACTTTCCAGACGGTGTCGTTTACACACGTTTGCACTTTGGCATAGTTCATGTGTCCACCTCAAGTGAGACAGTTACGGTGACCACGGCATGAAAAACAAACACAAACTCACTGCCCTTCTACTATGTGAAGAAGGATGACCAGCGAAGCTGTGTATGTGGGACCCTTGTGGGGATGCGTGACTCTCACGCCTCCCCTGAGATCTAGTTTTCCTGCATAGCTCGTCTCCTGCAGGGCGGCTTCACCCGCCACATGGCCTGGCGCCCGCGGCAGTCGGAGTGGTTGAGGCGCAGTGCGAGAGATGACGCGAGTGTTGCGCTGCAGCGGGGTTACTTAGGCGCGGGTAAGAAAGGCTCTACCTCTTTCTCGGCGGGTCGGCGAACAGCGTGGACGTCCCGCGCGCGCACCGACCGCTGCTTCTGCGAGACCACCTCGCGTGGCCTGCCTTCGAACGCGACACCGTTCTCGTGACCGTAGGCGCGAACGACCAGGCGTTGGGATCCAGCATGGGGCGAACATATTCGCTCACTATCCGGTCGCGGTGAGACGGAGTTCTAGATTTGTCGCGCGCCCATCAGCATGTTTTATGGATAGCAACTCGGCGACCAGGCATTGATCTATGAAAGGTGCAATAAATGCCCTTGTGATTGTTTGCACTACTGTGTTGTTGTTCCTTTGTCCCAAGAGTACGGGGTGAGAGACCCCACATCTTGCGCCCAACGTGGGGCTCTTGGGGCATCGGACGATAGTTTTAACAGTTTTGCTTCGTTCGAGACCTTTGGTTGAATCGAAGCGTAGGGCTAGCGCGGATTTTGATCGCTAGCGTTGGCGGCGTGCTTTCTTGAGCGAGGCGACGGTGGCTGTAGTGTGTTTGAACATGTCAACATGCTAAGCCTTTTCACAAGTGTTTTTTTTTTTTTTTTTTAAATGGCGTTCGTCGGTACGAGAGCAACGTGGTCTGCATCCTGGGAGAGCGAGGCTCAGTGCCCGCGGAACAACGCCAAGCCTGAAGAGAGTGAGCACAGAAGCCTCGTGGGTGGTCCGAATTTCTTATGTAAATAGCTTCTATCTCTGACTCGGATGAAGTCGCGGCTCTGGGAGCCAGGTGGCCGCGGGCCACGGGTGCCACCACGGGCTGACTGGTATTGCGGCCTGGAACCAGGCGCCCCGACACCGTCTGGAACGGTGGGCGCCGTCAACTCGGATGCTGTGTGCACCGAGCGGAGTAGGACCACCTAACAGAGCTGACGTCTCCTCGCGGCTGCCTGTATTGCGCCCATTTTGGGTGTTGTTTTTGGATGCCGGTTGTCGTCAGGGTAGTGACGCTTTAGGCCTAAGGCATTACGAAGCTGCCTGTCGCACGTGGAGAGTGTTGCATCTGGGTCGCAAGCCCCAAGGGTAGCGTTGGCCTGGCGGCCTGGGGCACAACTGGAAGCATCCGAAGGTCCTGGCAAAGCATGAGTCGACTGCTAACAGAACAACTTGTTTATTATAGCATCGCAAAAGAGCGGCCGGTCAGGTCGACCGAAGTGGAGAGATGGGGGAGCACGCTACTCGACGGAAGAATTCGGAGCCTCCCTCTTGGCGTTCGGGGGCAGCTGCTTTTATACTCTCGGCATGTTTTGTGGATAGCAACTCGGCAACCAGGCATTGATCTATGAAAGGTGCAATAAATGCCCTTGTGATTGTTTGCACTACTGTGTTGTCGTTCCTTTGTCTCAAGAGTATGGGGTGAGAGACCCCACACCCCTAATGGCAAACTGCACCTCTGCCAAAGGTCGGCCCGGCATTGCACTATTTTCGTGATTGGCCCACATATGGCGAGTGCTTAACGCCTGCTTCACCTCCGCCGTGGGTCAGCCCAGCATTGCATTACCTTCAGGGTCGGCCCACGTATGGGGAGTTTTGTGTCTACATACAGACATGATCCTAGTGGAACTGGCCCTCGACAGCTTCAGTGTAAAAGCAAGAAATATTGCGCTTTGGAGGCAACATGGAACTACCTTACTGTAGGTACAGTCGAACCTCACTACAACGAAAGTCATGGGATGAGCGAAAAATTTTGTTGAAGCGAAAATTTCGTTGTGGCGAAATTTGCCCCAAAACACTGTCAAATTTGACTACACACTCAAAAACTTAATTCATTTCCGAAAAAAAGTCGATCATCTTTGTTTGCCTCCGTCCTTTGGTCATCATTGCCGTGGTGCGATGTTCGCACTCGGTCAGCAGCTGCACTGCGACGTCGTCATCGTGGGCGCCAATGAAATTACAAATGACGTCAAAAGCGTCCATTACATCCAGTGCACGAGGCAGGGCCGATTCATCTTGTGCATCACTTTCATTGTCCGATGACGTGTCGTTGATGGCGAACCTCTTCAATGATAGACCGCGTCAACGGCGATGTACTCATCTATGCTGACGTCTGTCGGTACATTTCCGGTGTCTCGAAGGGCTGCTCACGCCGCAGTAACTTCTGTAGAGGGTGGCTGCACTCCAAAACGGTCGTCTTCGTCGTCTGTTGTCAAGTTGGCGGTCAAAGCCGGCGTGCGCAAAGCAATTTTCAATTATGCTGTGCCGGGTTGCCATTCACGCCGCTGCAATCATTTGTAGGGCCATAAACAAGTCCACTTTGGTCTCCCGCCTGGTGTCAATATTCAGCAACAGTCGCTGAATCAACCGCTGCCGATATGCACTCATCACACTGTGAATAATGCCTTGGTCTAACGGCTGAATCAAAGCAGTGCAGTTTGGGGGGAAGAAGCGAACTTCCTCATTTTCCAACTCAACGTCCACAACGTTATGCGCTGAGCAATTGTCAATAAGCAAGCACACCTTGCGGTTTTGGACCTTCATATCGCGGTAGAAAACTATGACCCAATCAGAGAAGATGGCCCGCATCATCCAGGATTTCTTGTTTGCTAAATAACTTACCGGCAAGCTCTTGCCGATAACGAGCGGGCAGCGCTTGTCGGTGCCATCCATGTTAGTGCAGAGAAGCGGAGTCGCACGCTTTTTGCTGTGCTTTCCTCCGTTGAATGGTTGGCCCTTCATAACCAGTGTCTTTGTGGGCAGCAGCTTATAAAAGAGTTCCATCTCATCTGTGTTGTATATGTCGAACGGGGCATACTCTTTCATTATGTCCGGCAAAGCAGATGATGCCCAAGTCGCTGCACCATTGGCGTCTGAAGCAGCAGATTCGCTGCACAACACTTTCGCAACGATGTCGTGTCGGGCCCTTAAGTGGGTCAGCCAACCTGTACTTGCCTTAAAATCGTCGATGCCGAGCATGCAAGCATAGTTCAGTGCCTTTTGCTGCAGCATGCTTCCGCTGATTAGCATTTTCTTGGCATGCATGTTGATTAACTATGTAAACAACGCCTTCTCAAGATCCTCGTGTGCAGCTTGAGTCAACTTCTTCCCGTTTAGCGGACGCCCCCGCAGAAAGAGCACTGGTGATCACGTCCTTCGACTTCGATGCTGAACTCTGCTGCAACGTCTCCTTTCTTTCTGCCGCTCGAAGCCTTGCTGATGATTCACGCCTTCACCTCCAAGGAAAGAAACTTCCGCTTTGTCGCCATGCTGGCCGAGCGCACAAGCACAAATGAAAATCTGCGTCGCCGCATAGCGCCAGCGATCACGTGACCTAGGATGGATACAGATTGGCTGTAACTTGCGCTTGGCAAAGTGGGCCTGCGCATTGTCGCAAGGTAGCTAGCCACATCGTCATTACCACCAAACAATGGCGCCCCTCCACGAGTTTGTTTATCAGCGATGGTGCAGTGGGCGCACGTTTTCGGTGAACCTAAGTGGCGTGGGTGTACGAAAAATTGAAGACAGTTGGGGGTTATGTTTATTTTATTGCAAAACAAATTTTAAAGCCCAGCGCAACCGAGCGAAAATTTCGTTGAAGCGAAAACAAGCCCGAAAAATTGTTCGTTGTGGCGAGAACTTTTTTGCATCGACTCCTATGGCTAGCTGGCAGGGAATTGGAAATATTTCATTGAAGCAAAATTTTGTTGAAGCGGCATTCGTTGTAGCGGGATTCGACTGTAGTTTCCTCAGTGTCAGTGTCTGTTTTTCATGCGGCACTCTTATTATGTATACGGTGCTTCGGTGGTGCATGGCGGCGGAACGTATAGAAAATAGCAACAGCGCATGCCAAGAGCCAAAGCGACGTTTTCGTGGATAGCTCATATGGTGACAACTTATGAACTGATGGGTTGATGGGCAGAATGGTTAATTTTGGGGATTTCATTCTAGCAATCTTTTAGAATAACAAACGATTTATTGCAGTCCCCTCAAGTTCAGCATATAGAGATTTCACTGTAAACACCCCCCAATTATGCTGCCAGGACTTCATCCGGTGCCGCCTCAGTCTCTCACTTTGAGATTCTTGATGTCGATCTGTTCAAACAGCCCATTTCCCCAATCAAACCATGTTAACTGTTGGATCAACTACCTGCATCAACTACCCAATGCACTATGCACAGAAACTTCAGCAAAAACCCTGGAAGTATTGCAGTTCATGCTTTGTTTCATAAGTCTCCACTATAATCCTCCACGTGTCATAATCAGCGATCAAGGCAGTCGATTCATCACTGACAAATTTTTTACTGATTACCTTAACTTTCTCTCGAGATTTTACTGATTACCTCAATACCTCATGATGCCATGAGGTAGCACACGAAGGTTTATTGGCCAGTTGTCTGCTCCTTAAGCTTACGTATTGCATGATGCCTGTAATCAAAAAGGATGTTCCACATCCACCACCTTAGCCGTGAGCAGTGTTGGCTAACACATCCAGGACCAATCTCGTACACATACACACTCAAGAAAGTGGACGGCCACTGCAGTAGCTTAATTGGTATAGTACTGCACACATAATATGGGCTCGGCTCCTACCTACGGCAAGTTATCATTTTGCTTGTCCCTTTGGCTTAGTATTTCTACATTTCAATTAAACAATTAACTGACCCTATGCTTTCTATGGCTTCACTGTCTGTTTCTTTATATAATGGATCACCTGCTAGATATTTGTATGGGCTTGACAGTTATTGGCTTGGAACATTGGAAGACTCTGCAAAAGTGGTCAAAATGTTTGCCCAGATGGTGCGTACTCGTATACGCTGCATGATTATGCAGCGTCAGTCGCAGAGTTTTTAACACAAATGGCCACTTCAGTAGTTACACAGCCTTTCTACTCATGTTGATCAGGGTGCGTTCATTCTTCTCCCAAAATTTAAATCAAAGATAAAAGGTCACCATTACAGCAGTATCCACAACACGTAATGAGATGTGCATCACTTGAGCACACTCATACAAGACTGCTTGCTTTCAACAGTTCTACCATGCATTGCAGACATGTCTACAATGATGTGTCACTTCTGAAGAAAACTACTTTGAAAGAGACAATGTGAATTTGTGAACATCTGGTGAATGGCCTGCTCTAGGTGCTATCTCATTGGTTTTCTAATAGACTTCTTACGTTATAACTTAGTTGACTACTATTAAAACAAATTCAGTATGTACTTTCATACAGTAAACCCCCATTAACTCAAACTCTGATATCTTTAAATATTGGTTAAGCTGAAATTTTTTTCCAGCTATGGTGTCAACCCATGTGTTTTTCACCTCTTATTTTGAGAAGCTCTTGCATTGGACTCTGGATAAATCTGACTCCAAAAACACCATGAGAAGAGCAACAGCGCAGTGCCAGAAGCATCGCTTGCACTCACTTTTCACCCAATGGCAGCTTGCTAGCCGAGCAAGACGCTGATGCAGGATGCACTCCCCGCTTATCTTTCCCCCTTTTTTCTATCACTGCTCACACACACTTGCTTTACTGCTCACTGCCACTTTCTTGTGGCCTCACACAGCAACAGTGATCTGGGAGTGAAAGCCCTCTTTTTTTCCCTTCTCATTTAAGACATTGTCAGTGATGCATCAATGCAGTCACTCCATATTAATGGTGACCTTGAGCAACGTAATCAGCACTTTTGAGGAGGTGCAATCAGCCCAGTGCTGTGCCTACTGTGAGATCATGGTTTGATAAGGACGCTCGCTTCATGCTTATGTGACTAGTGAGCCATAAATGCAGTGTCACTTGTGCATGTCTGCTAAAGGCATGATAATTGCGCTCATCCCCAGTTTTGGTTCTCAAAGTGAAATTGTTCGGAATTCCCTAGGATGCAGAAAGTAGCTGCGTCAGCTGTTTGGATGTCTCAAACCAGTTATGATCAAATGACTGGCTTCTAACTGTGCATTAGGATCATTCGTCTTGACTCTGTGCCGAGTAAGCTGTCGTGGCACAGTGCCAGTGATACCACTGCCTGTAGACGATGTGTCTGGCGCCAATGCACGCGTAAGTGAGTGAGAATATTACTGCCGCCATTTTGGAATGGCTCCATGTGGTCTATGCGGAGCCCAGCAGGCTTCCATTTTCAGGATTTCGCTGATTCTCAAAACTCTGCTTATTTCTAAATTTTTCCGAGTTTTTAGTGTTTCAAGTTAACAGGGGTTTACTTATTTACACGAATAATTTAATAGTTTCGCACTTTTGAAATGAATATTCAGTGCACGGCCTTTCTGGCAGCCAATACAGCCAGTACAAAAAGTTGCTTTAGTTCCTGTAGTAACACGTGCAAAATATAGAACAGAGTGGTGGCCTCATGCATTTTTTTTTTTCCTTTCATTACAGTTCAAACAGTATCCATTAAAACCTACATCCCCCAACATATGCAGGTGGACAACACTCTGTTGTCGGCTTTCCTCTTTGTGGCAAGCCTTCTGCACACAATATGTTCGATTCTGGGAACCTATTGAGTCAAATACATCCAATAGAAGTAGTATTGTCTTCCTGCACACAAACAGATACCGCTCCCAAAGTTTTTGCAGTACAGACCCAATTTCTTTACCGCATTACAGACTTGAAAAATGGCCGCCCTCTTCAAAATGAACCCATAATTATGGGTCTTACAAGTATTTTCTCTTAAAAACCGTTTTCTGCCCTTGCCAGTTTAAATTAAAACATGTTACCCTTATGCAACTGAAGATTACTGACCACCTTAGTTTTCAAGTAACACCTTGGTGTATACAGTCATGGATATGTTCTATGCTATCACGGTAGCATCACAGCGTCAATATATAAGATATGGCCACTTTTGTCACAGGCAACTGTGCACTAAAAGGCACTTGGTTTTCAATTGCATCTACAGGACAGCATCACAGCAGGAACGATAAGCAAGCTCTTACTCCAGCTTTGTAGTACTGCCTCAGATCTGGAGTGGGAAATGTCATGTACAGGAACCGGTTGTCCTTGACAGGCACCACATGTGCCATCAAGCCCAACTGTTCAGGACCATAAGGGTGTTGTGGCCAAGTTGGTCGTTCCACACCTTTGTTGGGCACAACTGAGAACAGCGGCACCACCATGCGCGCCAGTTCATCCAGGGACTCTGCAAGCATTACCGTGACACTTTATTTTAGGTAGGCATGGCTCAACACTTCATTAATATTGGCAACATATGTGAAGAGAACGCACTAGAGCTGAGGCACAGTGCACTAGTTTGAACCCTGTAATCAAAACTGCTTTCTTAAAAGGAGCATTAAACAGCAGCATAAAATTAGATCAATCACTTATTCTATTATAGTTTTCGTCCACTTCACAAGAGGGTGTCTACCAAGTTGACATTTCCAAATTCCTCGAGTTTTCCAGGTTTTCCCTGGGTGCCTTTGCACAATTCCCTGAGTGATGCAGAACTATGTTTAATGTCAAGATGGCCTGAAACCATATCGCCCAATGATGTCACTCTCTAATAGGCATACGAAAAAAAATTTTTTAAACGATTTAGTCCCATTTGAATACTAAGGAGTAGTGTTTATGTTATTCAAAAAGAGAATAGAAGGGAGGGGTTAGTAACATGCACAGCAAATAAAATGTCCTCGAAAGAAAATTGCAAGTTGAGTCGGACATTCTCAAATGCGAATAAAAAGGAGGTGCATACAGAAGCAAATATTTTCGAATATGAGCTATTTCTATCGACTGATAGCAAGCTCAGCGGTATGAAGCCCGAACTTTGTCACAATTGAGATTCTCTCTCAACAGCTCGTAAGTCAACCTCAACTGTCCTGACATACTCTCAGCCCGCATAGGACGCCTCAGTGTTGTGTTTCACTGCTTTGAGGAGTTTATTTTGGTTTGGATGAGGGACACCTGCATCTTGGGATCAGCCAACGCTGTTTTTTGAGCTCAAGCTACTTCAAATTGGCGGCGGCACGGTTCCTTTCCCGTTCATTCCTCAATGCGCAGGCCCTTTCTGTTCTTGTCTTCCTTCCGCCACTCATTCGCCCCACAGACCCCTTGAAGCATCTTCTTGGTCAGTTGCACAGTCCAGGTTCGATTTTTCGAACTCCCTAGGGGCCACGAAAACGTAGGAAAGATCGGCCAGTTGGAAAAAATAAATGAATGTCATTTACTGCCCTTAAGGGCTCAAACCGCCACAGGCACATTCGAAAATGCTCTGAAGGCCTGCCGGTACACGTATTAGGCATATCGGTGCTCGTACTGTGACAGGAAATACCTTTCAATAAAAAATTTCTTTCAATATTTCTTTCAATAAAAAAACACGGCACCCAACAGCAAGAAGCTTCATAGCGAACGTCGAAGCAGTTAGGCCTAACGTTGCCGCAGTAGTGGCTATGGCTGCCAACGGACCTGTGTGCGACAGCGCCGACTCAAAGCAACGAGGTAATCAAATGCTGTGCATTTGATTACCTTGCCGCCGCCAGTGGCTTTGATTAATGCCGTTTCAGATCTGTGGTCACGGCAAAACGTCCGGAAAACCGGATGGCAAAGAGTTCTTGCGTCCAAAAATTTCAGACGTTCTGATACATTGACTCTATGGGGTACGTGGTGGCGGTGCCGTGAAGCCGTCCAAATTTTCAGGAATCCGGGAAGTCGGTCGTTGACTGTACACTGGCAACTCCTCCAGCCGACGACAGGGCGTCAAAGACGATTCATTACGATTCCTGTCTGTACTCGAGCCAGCATTACCGCGACTTTCAACCCTTTCAATAAAATTACAGCTAATTTTCCCTGATACAGGCACAAATTCCCCCGAGTTTTCTTTGAGTTTTTCCAGACAACTCAAGATCCCTGAGAATTCCCGGTTTTCCCGGTTGGTAGACACCCTGCACTTCACTAAAAAGGTTGATTAACAGAGGAGAAAACAAAGGCCAAACTTCCTGTTTGGCACAAAAGAAGAAAATAATTGTGGGGTTTTATATGCCAAAACCACGATCCGATTATATAGCACAGTGTAGTGGGCAACTCCAGATTAAATTTGACGGCCTAGGGTTCTTTAACACATACCTAATTTAAGTACACAAGTGTTTTTGCATTTTCGCTCTACCAAAATGTGGGTGCCGTAGTCGAGATTGAACCCATGGCCTTGCTCTTAGCAGTGCAGTGCCACAGCCCTTTGGCTCAAAAGCAGTTCTTGAAGCTCTTTAGTTTATTTAGAATAAAATGCTCTACTAATCAACTCAGCCAAAGCATACAATGCCAAAATTAGTACCATCACGGCATGCTGGTGTCAAAAATTCAGTTATAGCACCACCATGCGTTTGTTTCCTCATCTTTTCTGGCTTAGCAGGCCTCCTTTCATGATAAGAATGGCTACATTGCTATTGCTAAAGCATATTTTAGTAATGAAGCTGAACTTATTATTGCTCTTTAGTGTGTTTGTTTAACAACTTGCAAGAAAGGAAAACAACACTGCTACCACAGCCTGTACAACTGGTAGTAGAAGGTCCTTAGAGAATTTAATGCCATGCTCAATTCATTTGGTTTGTCCAGTGACAGATTCCCTTAATAAAATCCACTGAGTGTTTGTACCCTCTATGACAAGAACATTATCAATAACCAAGGTCCACAATGTGCCTAACCTGGGCACTCGAACAAATGCTACTGCTCACTAACATTGCTGCATAGCAATGAGACGACTACCTTACTGGCAGTGTCGCAGTACCAGCAAAAGCCATGCGCACACTGCATGGGAAATTGTGAGATCTGTCTCTTGAACCACACTTGCAACATAAAGGTCTCGGCCCTATGCAAGACACACATGAAACACGGTGGCATATCCCTTTTTGTTTGCTTGGAACATTGATCTATTATTCCAAAAAGGTATCGCCAGGACTGAATAGCACGACAGAATTGCTCAGTGAGACAGCCTCACCTTTGCCAAGAACGACAAGTGACATTATGTTGGAGGAGTACCACTGTTGGTGGAACTTGAGCAGTTGGTCCCGCACCATCAGCCCTTTCGACTTGGGAATTGTGTCAAGTGTAGTCAAGTTACCTGTAGAGAATTATTACACAACTCACAAGTACAGCCAATAAACATTTTAAAAGAGCTTCTTTCCAATTTGCATGCCAACCTTTCTTTTTTGCTAACTACTGAACACAACCTCTACAGTAGCACTAATAATGTGGCACAAGAGGGTACAGCTGTGTACATTGAAAAATTGGTTTTTTACAACTTTCTACATGGTCCAATGCTGCCTGGCAGTAATCAACTTCATGATAAAACACCAGCCCTTCATATTGACAAAGATGTCATGCAAGGCTGCTTCAAGTAGCATTAAAACACAAGTCCCTACCGTAACCAATCTCTACCTGAGATGTCTCATTTTCTTTTACTTTCTTTAAATTGATTATGCTAAGTAAGAAATGCCCAAAACTTACAGGCTGCTTAAACATGCATGCAGCTGTGTCGTTTTTTTAGTCTTCTCGGTTATACCTAACCACACGTTGGTTACCCATTAAAAGGTGGCACATCAAACTGCGGGATCATACAATCAAGATGATTAAGGGGAGCTTTTTGTTAGTAACAACCACTTAAAGCCAAGAGATGAAGCCAACAAAAAGCATAGGGGAAATTAACTGCTTTTCAAACTGAAATGTAGAAAAAAGGAAGGGAAAGTGAGAAAAAAACTTTCTGCCGGTGGAGGTCGAACTCGTGTAAGTGTTCAATGGCCTACAGCAGCAGCTCTCCCCTCATCCACTTTCTTGAGTACCTGTGTACAAGTACTAAAAAGTTATATAATGCATTTTTTTTTACAGTGAAGCTGTCTATGGCTAGGATCTGGGAGATCACGTCTGCATGTAGACCAACTCTTTTTCATACGCGGGCTGATCACAAAGATAGTGCAATACTGGGCGAAGTTGAAGCAACGCACTCCTCATACGTGGGCCAATCTCGAAGATAGTGCAATACTGGGCCAGCCCGCAGCGGAGGTGCAGTTCGCCATTAAGGGGGCCCACATACACAGCTTCTCAGGTCATCCTTCTTCACAGAGTGGAAGGGCACGGAGTTCTTATATTACTGTCTTAATGTTCAATTTTTGCTGTTTAGAAGTTCCCATAAAATTTACCCCACATAATAAATGCATTCCCAACTTTGCTCTCGCTTTTCGAAAAAAGAAGTGCATTCATACAAGAATACCAGAAATCACACCATGTGCTACTAAAACCACAACATAAAGTGTCCTCTCGACTCAGCCATACCAATGCAATAGCGTGTGTAAATGGCCACACTGCATACATTAACTCATCTTTGTTTCCTAATGCAACAGTGTTGTGGAATTTCCTCTCAGAAAACACAGTGGCATACACCGAACGCAAAGAATTCTGCGAAAAAGTAAGAATGCACTACGCAGCCTCTACATGCTCAGATATTTTTTTTTCTACTGTTTACCTTTATATTTTCAATGTATCATCAATTATATTTTTTTTACTTCACGGACTGTATTTCTGCTGTATCTTCTGCATTTTTGTTCAAGTCATTGAAGTTTACACGTCTTTTGTCCCCCCTTATGTAATGCCTTCAAGCATTTAATAAGGAGAAATAAATGAAATGAAATGAAATATTGACACATGTACTTGTTTATCTTTTTTGGGCAACTACCTTTTACCAGATAACAAATGTCAAACATTACCACGCAGCGCGGGATGCACCGGCATGTATTGGAAGTATCCCAAATGTTATTGATGGTTCTCCCAGGTTTGTAAAAAGTATCGGGAAAGGTTTCGGAAAAATAGATTTATTAGAGACATTGCTAAAACGCCTCAAAAGTCTTCTAAGTACATCCCTTGAGCATATACACACATCTGCCAACAGCTTTTCCACAACAGGCGGACTCCGGAAGGTCCTTAAAGGCAAATGAACAAGTTTCTTTGATGGCACTTAAGGTCCTATGGCGGTGTTTTTTGAGGGAGGATTTCACTTTTGGGAATAGGAAATAGTCTGCTGGTGCCAAGTCGAGACTGTAAGGGGGTTGGGAAATTGTCACGATGCCGTTTATCGTCAGGTAGTCGCCGCCCTTGGTGCAGATATGGATGCAATTTCCAATTTGCAGCGATAGCTGGCCTCACCCGGCTGATCCTTCTCTTTAGTCTTCTTAGCACTTCTAGGTAAAAAGCACCATTCACTGTCTACCCCTCAGGTACAAATTCGTAGTGGACCCCCCCCCTTTGCGTCAAAGAAAACGATGAGCATGGCTTTCACTCTGGATTTGCTCATTCGAGCCATTTTTGGATGAGGTGATGCCGGAGTGTGCCATTCGAAACTCTGCCACTTTGTTTCGGGTCGCATTCAAATATCTAAGTTTCGGCTTCCATAATTATGTTGTCCAAAATGCCAGGGTCTTTTTCAACACGTTGCAGGTCTTCACAAGCAGACACTTGCTTCTGCTTTTGCTTGTCTGTCAAGACCTTCAGGACGAGTTTAGCACAGATCTTTCACATCGCCAAATTTTCAGTGATAATGCTGTGCACTGTGATCTCATCAATGCCAATTTCATCTGCGACCATTCGAACACTTAAACAATGGTCTGAATTCAGCACTTCATGCACATGTTGCATGTTGTCGGTCCTTGATGTTGACGGCTGTCCAGTGCGGGACTCGTCCTCCACACTTACTCCGCCATCTTTTAAGAGCTTGTGCCACTTAAAAACTGCAGTTTGTGACATGCTTTCATCCTTGAACACTTGGCGAATCATGCCGAACATCTCCGTACTTGATTTCCCCAGTCCAACACAAAATTTGGTGGTGTACTGTTGTTCAATCATTCACTGCATTTTGCGCTTGCACCTTATCACTTGACAGGGGTCCACTAAAACCACAATCTAGCCTGAATGAACGCTCAGAGGCAACTGGCACTTGGTGCATCTTGAAGGTCACATCCCCTACCACTGCGCAAGCGCAGTGCAAGTGCGCTGCGATATACAGTCACGTCAGGAAACAATTGTTGCCTGATAATTTTTATACAAGCCCTGTATCCATTGTATGTTGTCACCGAAGCTTGTGCAATCTGAATGTATGAACGACACAAATTGTGCAGAATTTTCTGAAAGACACGCGGGCACCAGCGATTACTCTGGAACCTTCGATGACCCATGTATAAAAGACGACGTGCTTGGCCGGCAGATCAGATTTTCGCTCATCGCCGACTGTGCTCCCTACTATCGGAGTCATTCAAGTGTAACCTGTTTTTGAAGGTACAGGTTTGCCCAACAAAATGCTAGTTTTGTCATTTTAAGTTTTGCCACTTTCTTCACCATCACTACTGCTAACATCTGGTGGAGGTGCTAGTGCATTCATGTACCGAAGCCCCCGCAAAGCCGAGATTCAAGCCCGAAACCCTAGGACAACACCAACGTCACCAAGGCCCAGCGAGCAAGCCGTAGGTGGCAAGGACTGCTACCGGAATATGGACCTCTTCCCGAGAAGACCAGAGGGATCAAGCCCAAGTTAGCAACCCCAATGGCTGCACCCATTCTGCTGCAACAACGTCTGGACCCACCAACCCACCGTGGATTATCGTCTGAAGACCCAGAAACCTGGCTGGAGACCTATGAACGAATCGCAACCTTTAGCAACTGGGACTCCGACGACAAGTGGTGGCATGTATACTTCGCCTTAGAGGATGCCGCTAGAATATGGTTTGACAACCAGGAGTCAACCCTGACAACATGGGACCTGTTCTGTAATGGCTTACTGCAGTCCTTTGCGAGCATCGTGCACAAGGAAAGTGCCGAAGCTATGCTAGAAGCCGGCGTACAATTATGCAATGATAACATCACGATTTTCACCCAGGAGATGACTCGCCTGTTCAGACACAACCGCCCTGATATGCCAGAAGAGAAAAAAGTTTGCTTCTTGATGAGGAGTGTCAAGCAAGAGCTCTTCCCCGGATTGATATGCAACCCGCCCAAGATTTCTGCTGAATTCGTTTCCGAGGCAACAACCATTGAGAAGACGCTCGTTATGCGGACAAAGCAATATAACTGCCGAACGCTGTCTGCAAACTTCACCAATGTTCAAGCATTTGGCAGCGACAACATGCAAGAGACCATCACAGTGGTCGTTTGCGAGGAATTGCAGAAGCACTTTTCAAGGTCACAAGGCTTTAAGTGGCCTTAATCGATATCGTCAAGGAAGAGGTTCAGCAATCACTTGGGGTTACTAAAGTGCAGCTGCCATCACCACAGCCCCAAGCAATGACATACGCCTCCATTGCCCTCCGCCAGTTTCCCCCTCTGCACCCACACCAGGGCATGGTAATGCTGCGGTTCCGTCATCCACCAGCCGCGCCGCTAGCACACCAACCCGTTACCCTGTGCAGTATTCCAAGGAAGACTGATGTTTGGTGAGCCCCGGACCGCAGTCCACTGTTCTATCACTGCAGAGAAGCTGGCCACATCTACCACCAATCTATTTACCGCGAGAGGGGATTGCGAGGGTTTGCTGTCAACGCACCGCACCCTCAGGAAGGCGAACGCCCTCGTGATATTGCCGACTACCTCGCCGCTACTCAGTGGAGCTCTCGATGACCGTCCCGTTCGCTGTCACCAGGCTGCTACCTGTCACCACAGCGCCGACCATACACTGGCCAAGCCCGCGGCCGGTCTGCAAGCCCATATCCTGAAAACTAATAGCAGCAACCGATGAAGGTGCAGTTGCTGTACGTTGAACTGTCAAAGATCCTCCGTCGATGGCAACAACAGTTCAAGCTCTAGCTTGATGACGTAGCCCCTCATGCCGCCAACAAAGCCTGGAGGTCAAGAATGCACCGACAAAAGATGACCCAACGACACCACGTACCAGCCACAGGTCAACGCGATGCAGCCATGATCCAACGCCAAGACCTAACTGCAAGGGAAGACTAAAGTACCACCGACCTCAATGTGCTTCTCAACGGCCAGGAAGTCACCGCACTTGCAGACACCGGAGCCAACTACTCCGTAATCTGTGAATCATTCGCCGTCAAGTTGAAGGAAGTCAACACTGCCTGGCACGGCCCTCAAATTTGGACAGCTGGATGACACCTCATAAAGCTGACGAGAATCTACACGGCAAGAATTACAGTACATGACCGGACCTACCATGCAATGTTCATTGTCCTGCAACAGTGCTTGCGAGACAATTCTCGGCATGGACTTCCTGGACTAATACGGCGCAATCACTGGCCTGAGGTCAAAGTCCCTAACACTGTCCACAGACCAAGTGATACCAACTAAAAGACCTTCCAGTCAGCATGCCTCGAGTGTACTTGAGGACCAATTCAGCATCCCGCCTCACTCCAACATTGTCATTTATGTCAGCAGCGGAACACCCGCAACATAGAAGGCATCATCGAGGGTGACCAACACCAACTGCTCGACCGTTCAATTTGCATTACAAGAGGGATCACTCAACTGCACTGAGGAAAAGCGAAAGTGATGTGGTGAATGTTCGATGACTTCTCCGCACAGTGCGGGCAACTGCCCGTGAAAGAACGATCAAAATGTTTGAGTGCCGCCGGGCACAGCAAAGTGTTCGTATACAGACCGAGTAGAAGCCACTCATCCGTCTTAGATAGTCCTTTACTCGGGAGAGGGTAAAGGCTATGGCCAGACTGATAATGCAGGACAATGTCATTAAAAGAATATGCGGGATTGAATTCGAGATCCTGATCTAGGGGTTCGAGAAAGGAAGCCCGGAGAGAGCGCGCGCGGGCGGCGGCATCCGCTGCCTCATTCCCCTCGAGACCCATATGAGCAGGAGCCCATACTATGTTCCGGTGAGCGGGGTCCCCGGTGTAGGTGCAACTTTGAAATAGTCGGTAGGCTAAGTATGGAGCCCAGCCTTGCTCGACGATCCGGCAGGCCCCTCGCGAGTCGGAGAAAATTGTTTTGGAATCAGAGTGGGTAGCAGCCAGTGAAATGGCGACCTCCTCCGCATGAGTTATGTCGCGGACACGATATGTAAGCCCGTTAACTGTTTTGGACTGGTGCATGACTGCGGCCGCGTACCATCCCCCATGGTGGGGGCCGGAAGCGTCCACGTAATAAGTGCCGGGTTTCGACCCGTAATGGCGGCCCAGGGCTTCCGCCCGAACCAGGCGCCGACCATTATGGTCCTCACATGTCATGTTGTTAGGAAGAGGGCGTACGTAGAGAACACACCTCCACTCGAAAGGGAGTCGTACTCGCTCTTCCATAAGGGTGGTGTGTTGGATGTGTAGTGGGGCAAGGAGGTGGCGACCCGACAGTGTCTTAGAGAGGCGTGTGTATTGGTAAGTTAGTGAGCCTCTCGGAGCTCCCGGAACGTGTTCACCATGCCTAGACCCAGGAGACGCTGGTTGGAGGTGGTCGCGGGGAGATCGAGGGCTCTCTTAATAATTTTGCGGAGGATGACTTCGAGTGGATCCTCGTCTTGTTTCCGAAGATGGAGGTAAGGAGTCGAATATAAGATTCGACTGGTCACGAATGCATGCGCCAGCCGCAAGGCGTCTTTGCACCCCAACCCCCTGCATTTGTTGGAAACCCGGCGGACCATGCGGCCCACCTGGTCCCCCACCTTACGGAGCTTGGCCAGAGCAGTGTTCGACCGTCTATGTTGATCAACGAAAAGCCCCAGTACCCGGACTTCTGTGTGTTCAGGAATTGTTCCTGTCTCCAGAAAGAGCTCAATTTCGGCGGTACACTTTGGTGAGGGGCGTATGGGTACAAATTCAGATTTTTGAGGGGAGCAATGCAGGCCACAGTGGCGAGCATAACGGTCCACGACTATGGTCGCCGCTTGTTGCAGGTTGGCCTCAATGTCTCTGAGTGAGCCCTGCGTGGCCCACAGGGTGATGTCGGCATACAGTGCATGCTGCACACCAGCGATAGCGCCCAATTGGGCCGGCAGGTGCATCATAGCCACATTGAATAGGAGAGGAGACAGCACTGCACCCTGTAGTGTTCCTTTGGTGCCAATTCGGAAGGGGCCGTTTTCAGTGTCCTGGATTTTAATGTAGGAGTCACGATCTCTCAAAAATTGCCGAATGTACCTGAACGTATTGCGTCTACAGCTGGTTTGGGAAAGTGAGTATTACCTCGTGAGTAACGTTGTCGAAGGCCTCCTTCAAGTCTAAGGCGAGTACGACCTTATCGTTGTGGGGCATTCGACTGGGTCAAGGATGTCCCAATTTAGTTGTAGCAGAACATCTTGTGTGGACCTGTGCGGGGAAAATCCAAACATGGAGTCTGCGAAGATGTGTTGATTTTCCATGAACTCGGATAACCTGTCACGCACCATCGTCTCCATTAGTTTGCCCACACACGAGGCGAGAGAGATGGGGCGAAGGTTGACCGTGTTGCTGGCCTTGCCAGCTTTGGGAATGAAAGTGGCCAGAGCGGTTTTCCAATCGTTGGGGAGTGGCGCGTCCCCGAGCCAGATTGAATTGATGTAATCCAATAAGGACTGGTAGGCCGGGTCTGGTAAGTTAGCGAGTAATTTGACTGCAATTTTGTCCCGACTCGGGGCTGTGCCACGTTTCATTTTCACCAGGGCTGCTCGCAGATTGTGGAGCTGGAATGGCTGATCCAGCTCAGCGTTCTCCGAACCTGCATAAGAGTATGCCCATCCGCAGGAGTACTGGGCAGTGCACAAGTATTGGTCGCGCAACTTGTGCGCTAGCCGAGTTGTGTTGCCGTGAAAACTGTGTATGGCACGTTGTAGATGTTTATGAGTTTCTGTGCATGTCTGCGTTGGGTCGATAAGGGCGCGGAAGAGCCGCCAGGTATTGCTGCTGGACATCTGCCGCGCTACCGTGTTGCAACGATCCACACAGTTGGCATCTGCGAGTTGGGCTGCATACTCGGCCGCCTGCTGGGTGAGCTCGGCAATTCGAGCCTTAAGCTTGCGGTTATGCTTTTTTCGGTGCCACCGGCGGACTAGGCAATGCCGCGCTTCCCAGAGGTGGAGGAGGTGGTTATCCCCGTCTGATACCGCCTCGGAAAGCTGAATTTTGGTTTCGGTGGAGCAAAGGCTAGAAACCAATTGTTGGGGTAGCCTTGCCCGAGTATAGATGTCGTTGTGTTGTAATTTTGCCTAAACTTGGACCAATCTGGGAGTCAGGCCTGTGTTGTGGGTTTTGCTAATGGTTTGGTCCGAATTGTAGCGTTTAGGATGCAGTGGTCGCTACCGAGGGTTTCCTCGGTGTTGACCCAGTCTGCATACTGAATGTTGCGGGTAAAGGTCAAATCCGGACACGTATCCCGAGTCACAGAATTGCCTATACGGGTTGGGTGGACGAGGTCCGTGTGGAGAGTGAGGCCCAACGTTGACGCAAGCTCCGCCAACTTGCGTCCCCGTTTCTCTTCACGCCGGTACCCCCAGACTCGACCGGGGGCATTGAAATCGCCAACTATCAAGAGGGGGTCCCGACCCGCAACTCTTAGCGCTGTGGGGATGCGCGACTCTCATGCGTCCCCTGATATCTTGTTTTCTCGCATAGCTCCCGTCTCCTGCAGTGCGGCTTCCCCGTGTAGTCTGGCGCCCGTGGCGGTCGGCGTGGTTCAAGCGCAGTACGAGAGATGGCACGAGTGTTGCACTGCTAACGCCACCTGCAGGCGGGGTTTACTTGGGCGCTAGACGGATAAGGCGCTTCCTCTTTAGTTCGCGGACGTGGCGCGTGTGCGCCGATCCATGCTTCTGCGAGACCGTCTCGCATGGCCTCCTTCGAACGTGTCACCGTTCGCGTGACTGTATGCGCGAATGACGAGGTGTTGGGATCCAGAATGGGGCGAACATATTCGCTTGTTATCCGGTCGCGGTGAGTCGGACTTCTAGATTTGTCGCGCACCCATCGGCATGTTTTGTGGATAGCAACTCGGCTAGCAGGCATTGATCTATGAAAGGTGCAATAAATGCCCTTGTGATTGTTTGCACTACTGCATTGTTCCTTTGTCCCAAGAACACAGGAGAAGAACCCCACAGCGCACGGCTAAAAAGGTCGGAGAATGATACATTCGGCAATTTGGGTGTGCAGTAGACATTTAGAATGTGCAATGGTGAGTCCTGTTTGTGGAGGGGGAGAAGAGTCGCCATTACATGGGAAAAGTCAAGGTGGAGGTCTAAGTCGACCATATTTGCGGTGTAATTTTTATAAATGCATAGACAAGGTGGGGGGTCCTGTTGAAATGTTGTATAGTTTGTTAAGGTGGCGCCCCTTCCTGGCTCTTGAAGTGCCACCACGGTGGGCATATGCTCGAAAGTTGAAAGGAAAAGCCGAAGGTCGGCCCGTTTAGTACGAGACCGTAGTCCTCGGCAGTTCCATTGAGTTACAGTGGCAGGAGAGGCCAATTTAGATAAGGGGAAACGCCTACACCGAGGTTGCCCTGCTATGTTCGGATTTAGGGGTTAGAGGAGGGAAGGTAGGTGTCCCAGAGCCAGTAACCAGGGGCTGAAATTCAGCTCCTGATAGGGGACAGCTGTCATCATCTTCCAGATCAATTGTTCGACGCAACGATTTGGAGGCCCGGCCCGGCGAGACGTGCCTCTGAGTCACTGAAGATTGACCATTGTCGAGGCAGTTCGCGATTGACGAAACAAAGTGCAGTGCAAAAAGCAGCTAGTTCTGCAGATGTCGATGTCGTTGGGCCGCCAGAGCACCACCAGCTCAACGTGGGTTGGCGTCTCGTGCTGTAACAATCCACACGCTTTACATTATGTAGACGTCAACAGCAGTTGAGTCTCAAATATTTTTTAGTTACTTCAGATCATGCGTTTTGCCAGTTAGTACGTTTTTTTCTCGCAGTTTTTTCCAAAACGTATGAACGAGGTTCTACTGTTGCACCCATAGCCATACCACGCACTTGCAGCTAAAAAGTTCGCTTAGAAGACTAAGTATGTGTTTGACAAACAGAACCTAAAGAGTACGGATAGGTCCGGAACATCAAAATGGATACCTGTCGGGTAGCTATCAGTCAGTTTCAAGGGCAGCGGTGCAAACCTTTATAGCAAATTCTACTGGAATGCTTATGAACAGCAATTTAACATCAAATGAGACCATGAAGTCATCATAAGCAGTGACAATGTTTCGTACTTATTCAATAAAGTCGCCGAAATCGCACACATGGGTAATGCTTCTGACAACAAGCAGTGAAATAACCTGGCCTGAGAAACCGGATAGCTTGCACAAAGTCGAACAGATGTAGTCGAGAATGGGCTGCATAGGAACAACTTGCTTGTTTATTTTTGATAGGCCATAAAGTGCAGGAGCTGATTCGATGTGACAGAGTAGTAGGTAATAATGTGGCTTGTGCTGCAGCGAGATCAATAGAACACTGGTTTTTCTTGTGAGCAAAGCTCCTGTAGGGGAAGTCGAAACATCATTAAATATCAGTTTTTTCTTGGTTGGTGCATAAATGTACATTTTTCCAACGTGCAGTATTTTTTTCTTAAATCATTTTTCTTCTATGTTGCTGTCTGCTACCTGGTTCACATAGCTGCTGTGAACAGATTTACTAAATAGTATTCCTACCAGAATGTCATTCAACTTAAAAAAATAATAACCTTCAATTTAAAATAAAGTCCACACAGCCCCTTCAGCTTTAAGGAAACCGATCAATGAATGTGGACCAAATTTACTTGCACGTAAAAAAAAAGCCATAGCTGAAAGGATATCTAAAATTTACTTGTGCTATCTTTTCTGTCGATAACTGCTGGCTTGTTTTGCTAGTCTCTCTTTGTGTGAACAGTGGCTCCAAAATTGTTTTTCCATGTCGTTTGTGCCTGCCACCACAATGTATGTAGAGCTAGCAGCAGCACTGTTTCCAGTGAAAGTGCACAAAAAGCTACTATACCCTTGTTCATCTATCTGTATGAGGATGCATGCAAGAAACGAGTCTTTTGAACTATTTACTTGTTTTTCATGCATCTCTAGTATGCTTTTAGGTTAGGAATACTAAATAATCAATTGAAAGTAACCAAAAATTTACAGGATAGTGCCAAAAATGAACAGGTAGAACCCAGCATTCCGCCAGTCACATCTCTGCACTTTTTCTTGCTTTTTTTTTTTTCTTACACTCTGGAATATGATTTTCACTAAATATCAACTAGCCCAACCTCGTTCCTTAAGGAGTCACATCAAAGCTTTCTTACTTCACCAGAAAACTTTTTTTTTTCAACACTTACATACAAGTAAACATAAATGCAGTTTAAGAAATATGGCGTCAAAATGAACAATTGAAGCATTGCCTCATTACACCTAATTACCTGTGCCAAATTTGCAGAAGTCATGCTGAGGGTCTGCGGTAGACATTTCTAGTTGTTTTAAGCGCCAGGAGTCATTCTGGATGTTCTTGACATGCTCAGAGTGAATGGCATTTACTTCTCGATCAGTTGCATCTTCATTGAATAAAGGGCACACAAAAAATGCAGCAAACCTGCAGAGACAACCATCATCAGCCGCCAACAAAAAATGACACAGAAGAGTGCACTACCTGGTATGGCTCATTGGGGCACGTAAGTTTTGAGTAATGCTGCCCACGTGTTCAGTGCCAGTGAATTCAGAAAGTTTACTGGCTTCCGTTCAGAATTATCCTACACCTGAAACAAGTACTCATGCTGTCTGTTTGAAAAGTTGCACTATGAATCCAAACATACTTCATGCCATTGTTTCTATCAAGTTACCTAAATGGAATTAAATGTCAAGCAGCATGCTGATGTATTTAAAAAAATATATTTGTTCTAAAGTTCAGTAGCCTCTGCTACATCCAGGCATACCCTTCTACCTCTGAAAAAAATTCCTGCAGTTCTTGTCATCAATACCCATTGCTTTGCTGCTTGGTTGTGCACAATGCATCATTTGTCATGATTTAGCAGACTTCCACTTCACTGTTGATGTTGACAAGATCTTATAATACAACCAACAATGCCTCTCCAATGGAATCAACATGTCCCAAGCCATCAAGAGTTCCTGACTTCTCCAAATAACTAGAAGTCTACTGCACTATCACTTTTTAAAATGATACAAGTTATGTAAAAATATGGCAGATCAGCATAATACATACACGGCATAGTGAGGATAGGAAATAAATAAAAGGTGCACACAACAGCTCTTACCTGTCCAAGGCTGGTTCCAAGTTCTCAGGTGCAACATCAAAGTAATAACATGTGTGGTCACTGGCAGTGAATGCATTACTGCTACCCGCATGTTGACATAAGTACTGAAACCACAGAAATCAGATTAGAGCAGGCCTTACACTAGAAATGCCTTAAAGTACAAAATTACCATACTTGCACAAATATAATGCATGACGTTCTTTTTGTTTTTCAGAGTTCTCAGCCTGGAAAAAATGTATACTCCTCGATCCTAGCACAAGGCGTGATTTTGCTTCCTCAATTTCGAGCTGCAAGACAACCTCAGCCACCACATGACTAAGCTATGCAGAAAACTAACCTCACAGGAGGCACAGTGTGTGTACAGTTAATGCAGTGACAGTGAATGAGGGTAATGGTGTGAATTACAGTTAGGAGCCTCATTTCGAGACTTGCGGTCAATGATCTGACCAGCTACGGAAATGCACATCTATTTGGCACCAAAGTGCTAGAGCACATACATGGGCACTTATGCAACTGTTGCATGACACCTGAGGGTGCAGAAAACAGTTTGTGCAAATCTTTCCCGATGCATTAGATGCAGACATCACTTGCAAAAAATATTCCAAGCACAGTGGACCGTCAGCATACCATATTCTTTGCGCTTATAACCCATACCAAGGAGGAGTAATCTTTAGTTGTAGAAATGAGCTGAAAATTCAAAACATTTAATAGCAAAAACAGGGTGCGATTTATATGAGAGTTTCATCTTGAGGTGTGGCTTCATGTTGGGCTTCCTAGGAGACAACAAACTTTGAATGGCAGAGAACCTCGCTTTGAGATGTGGCTTCACGGCCACATCAAGCCACACCTCAAAGCAAGGTTTTTACCATTCGAAGTTTTGTTATCTCCTAATAAACCCAACCCTCCCTCTCCCCACCCCCTTGCATTGAAGCCCCCTTCTCTCCTCCTTCATAATTGCTAATTCTCATTTACGGGTCCCCATTCTGCATTAGAGTAGTTAGCCAATAGCGCATGCAGCGCCAGAGCAAATCACGACTTAAGCTTGCAGATTATGCATCATGTGATCATACGTCAGCCATTCCCGCGGTGGTCCTTCTGCCCGCACGAAGCGCTTCACGGTATGATGGAGAGATAAATCACCATTGGGATTTTCAGCTCAGTTGCTTTGCTCCATTGTCGTTGCCCACATGAGGGCTGCTCTGTCCATAGTGTCCTCCTCCATCATGTGAATGCTAGCTGCGAAGTGATCCGATTCATGTCACGTCATGTGACTGGTTTGTTCACAATCCCATTCCTCATGCAAGTCCAGCTATATCAGCATCGCGAAAGAGGTGTGGAACAGAGCCGTTGGCTCAAGATATAACTTGGACGAGTTCTGCATCCGCAAATGGAGACTGTTTCTGCAAAGATTTGCGTGTTGTTGTGTGCAGTTACTTGTGCGAGTTATACACCCCCCCCCCCTTTTTTTTTGCAAGGTTGTTGCAATCGGGGGTGTGGGTTATGCACATAAAAATACGGCCTTCTGCTATGGTTTAGAAAGTTTAGAAGTTAGTTTCTGGAATATAATGATGTATGCATGGCTCATTGTCTATAGAAGATCAGGCCAAGATGTGCAAGAGCCATGGAATAACACTGCGAGCAGAAAATCGCATAACAATTCGAAGTCTCAAATGAAGAAACTGAAAACCTCCTCTCTGTACTTAATTAGCACTTTTAGCGTATCAGAGGCTTACATGCTGCAGTTACTCTGCAACTGTTTTCTTTGGCAGTGGTCTTGCATCAGGGTGTCTACCAAGTTGACATTTCCAAATTCCCTGAGTTTTCCAGGTTTTCCCTGAGCACCTTTGCGAAATTCCCTGAATGAGCCAGAACTTTGTTTTATGTCAAGACAGGCTGACACCACGTTGCCCGATGCTGTCACTCTCTAGTAAGCATGCTGAAACAAAAAAAAAAATGACTTAATCCAGTTTGAATAGTAAGGAGTAATATCTATTTTATTTAAAAAGAAAACAGAAGGAAGGTGTTAGTAAAATGCACAGCGAAAGAAATGGTAAAGCCCATTCCAAATTGAGTTGAACATTTTCAAATACGAATGAAATGGAGATGCATAGATAAGTAAATATTTTTTTTAATATCAGCTATTTCTATCAACTGATAGCAAGTTCATCTGTATGAGGTCCTGAACTTTGTCACAACTAAGGTTCTCTCTCAGCAGCTGGGAAGTCAACCTCAACTGTCCTGACATACTCTCAGCCCATACACAACATCTCAGTGTTGGGTTTCACTGCTTAAACAATTTATTTTGGTTTGGATGAGGGACACCTGTGTCTCAGCGTCAGCCAACACTTCGTTTTTTTAGCTCAAGCTCCTTCAAAAAGGCGGTGGCACCCTTCCTTTCCCGTTAATTCCTCAGTGCATCGGTCCTTTCTGTTCTCATCCTCTTTCTACCATGCTTTCACCACATGGATTATCTGAAGCATCCTCTTGGTCAGTTGTACAGTCAACAATTGATTTTTCGGACTTCCGAGGGGCCGCAAAAAAAAATTGGAAAAAAAAAACGGGCAGCCTGAAAAAAATTAATGCATGTCTTTAACTGCCTTTAAGGGCTAAAATTACCACAGGCACGTCTGAAAAAGCTCTGAAGGCCTGCCAGTACGCTTATTAGGCATATCAGGGCTTGTACTGTGACAGGAGAAGGGGTGCACGCATGTGCAATTAAGGAATACATACTGTGTCCCGTGACAATTGCCCCCTTCCCACGCTTGGTATGCTTCACCGCCTAACACTAGTGTACAGAGGCGAAGCTAACTTTCAAAGACTGGCATTACGCAACGCCTTGTGCTCTGCGAGCTTCAAAGCCAATCGCGAGGATTACAAAGGCGGAGTTGGTGCCATTGGTGATAGCGGCGAATTCTTTCAATGAAAAACACGGCACCGCACAGCTAGAAGCTTAATAGTGAACATAGAAGCAGCTAGGCCTAACGTTGCCGCGGTGGTGGTTACGGCTGCCAGCGGATCTGCCTGCGAGAGTGCCGGTTCGAGGTGGCGAGATAATAAAAATAGCGGCGGTGGCGGCGGCTTTGATTAATGCCATTTCAGACCTGCAGTCAGGGCAATATACATTGACTATATGGAGTACGTGGTGGTGCCGCAAAACCGTGCAAATTATCGGGCATGTCCAAAAAATCGGGCGTCTAGAAAATCGGTCGTTAACTACTCTGGTAATACATCGTGCCGATGACACGGCGTCAATGACGATTCGTTGCGATTCCTCTGTTACTGGAGCCAGCATTAACACGACTTTCGTTCCCTTTCAATAAGGTTACAGCTAATTTTCCCTGATAGAAGCACAAATTCCCTGAGTTTTCCCTGAGTTTTTCCAGACTGTTCAAATTCCCTGAGAATTCCCGGTTTTCCCGGTTGGTAGACACCCTGTGCATGTATTGTCAGCATGTTTTGAAGGAGCCCATTTATTCTGTCATGGAATGAGTGGCGAGTTTAACCCATTTTGGTCACAGCTTTGTAAACTCAAACACTGAAAGCCTTGAATAATCATTTCTTACTGCCAAAGGTCCATTCATGCAGTTTAATAGCTATGTCTTGGTCAACTGTTGCCCAATCACAATGTTCATGACATGGTTGTTAATTTTCATAGTTATGTCAGTCTTTATATATCCCATGTACAAGCACTATGCAGGGCTTTGGATCTGAGGTGAAACTTGCAACAAAGTGTGTGACATGTGTGATAGTATAAAGGTGCACTGGGGCGAGCCACATACTAGTTGTAGTTGACATTTCTGCGAATGGCTATACCCAAAAAGGTAGCAAGTGATGACAGTAAGAGCCGACACATAAACCACAATTGAGCATGATGTATCTTAGAGCATCAGATGGCTGACTGACATTTCCGAAGCTTGAGCAGACATAGTTGGACCAGGACATGTTTTCAAGAAATCCACAAAATGCTGATCTGGGCACTGTCTTGCAACATGGACAGCATTGCCTGGTTCTTAGGCTACTGATCACGGGGGAGGATGAGGACCACCAGCAGAAGTTAACGAGAAGTTCAACGAGTTGTACAAGACCTTTAAAAACAAAAGTTCAAGACACTGACCAAGTCAATGAAGGAACACACAACAAGAACTACTTGGAGATTCTGAGGGTGCCCCATCAAGGGCTCCACACTCAACAATGGGACAGCATAATGACATCAACGCAGATGCAGTGCACCACACCAGAGTGCATTGACTGGATGTTTGAGAGCTCCACTCTGCAAGTACTGCTGTCAAAGCTGATAACTTGTGTATCATGTAAACTTAGTATTCATGTAAACAAGTTCCTCTTTTTTCCCAAAAATCATTTTAGGTCCCCTATTGTGTTGTATTTGTGCAAATATGGTATGTCAGGAGCACTTTTTGATGCACCATACCTTGTGGTATTCATTCTCAGCTTGGTACTGCAAAAAAAATAAAAAGAATAACAGTGATGTCCACATGCTCAACAGGCCTCAAAAGCCTACACTAGAAATGAATGAAAATAACAAAGCCCACCTTTTCAGTGCCTAAAAACAGCATGTGCTCGCAGAAGTGAGCCAATCCAGGCAGCTCCCAAGGGTCTGACATGTAGCCTAGACAATAAGCATTGAATGTCAAACTCATTTGTTAAGACAATGCTATACAGCAATGTTTATTCATTACATCATTTGCTACAGAAATTAACTTACCATCCAAAAGTGTAATTATTGGCTGCAAAATAAAGCTGACTAGGTATATCCCACAGACCTACTGGCAATAGCATTTTAGAATATGGTCAATATAGCGATATATGTATTTGGCTAAGATGACAATGCATTATGGCATGTTCAACAATTTCACTACTTATCCCTTGCAAAGGACATACAAGCATAAACTCTTTCAAAATATTTATTTCATAATACTGCTATCTCATTTGAGGCCACAAGAGGTGACATTATACAGGAGATTGTTATTAAATACAAAAAAAAAACATCCAAATAGTGAACAAAAAAAGCAAAGCACACTCTTTTAAATTTTTTCACCCCCACAAGTTACTGGTTATAATGATACTACAACAAATACATAGCAACACACACAAACACATAGAAAAATCTGTTAATTATATATTGATCACTAGCATGTACATATGCTAATGCCTTATGCAGTACCATGTAATGCAGGGATAGGCTCTGTTTTAAAAAAAGTATGAAATAAAGGTGGCTCATAAGAACTTAGTCTCAGTCAGCTTGTTGTAGCGCCTTCCATTTTTATGCTGGTGAAAGTAGATAGTGACTCGGTACTAGCAAGCCAGTTTCATTTTTTTTTATTACAAGAGGAAAAATAGATATCTTAGCCCAGCATTACTATAACACATACGCTCAGAGTGTACGTATGTTTGTGGCACGTTGTATGGGAATGTGGAAGATAATTAGACTTTGATGGCTTAATCTTAAGACTGTGACAAGTTACATTTAGGACGTTTTGTTGAGTTTGTTACGCTATAAGATATGCAGAGTCCCATTTGTGTTAAGCTGCAACATTTGTACTTATGAATCTGACAGCTTTTTTTTTTTTACACACTTTCCCAATTGTGTCAGTTACTGTACAAAGGAATCATGCTACAAAATAAATATAATCTAGAATGGGCCTTTTTCAGATGTGCCTTCTACGCTGCTGATTTCCATGCCGTGTCTCATGGGAAGAATTGTTGGCCCTCAATCACTTCGAGGCCACATTTTGTGGCTTTTTGTTCCAGTGGCTTACCATGCATTGCCACGAGAATAAATAAATAAATAAATAAAATTCATTCATTCATTCATTCATTCATTCATTCATTCATTCATTCATTCATTCATTCATTCATTCATTGCAATGCCATTACTACTGTGCAATTACTATTGGGGGTAGTCCACTCTACCAGCACCACTGTTCGCAACAAAATCCACTGCTGGAGATGAAATGTATACGTCTAATGGTTAAAGTAACTTGAATGTTTGTGACAAAGGAGCACTCATTAACACTTGCATCAGCAAGGGTAGCGAGGCCCCTTGTCAAGTGAAATATTTTGATCTACACCAGTACCTGCCTTATCAATGAGGAAGGATTCGGTTTAGTCAAGACACTGAAACTACCTTTAAAAAGCCAACAGCCTTCAGAAAGCCATAAACATGTTTAACCATTTATTGACGACACATATAAATACCTGGAAAAAAATCTTCATTTTCTATCTAAGTGTGCAGAACACATCCGAGAATAAGCATAATCACAGAAAAGAACAAAATATTTTGCCAAAACTTTTTTAGCAATACGGGAGAAACACCCCGCAGAAAACTGCAAGTGTTCTTCACTCCAAGCCATCTGTGGCTTCGTTTGGAATTTGTACAGACAGCTCTCATCAAACGTGAACTATAAGTATACATTTAATTTGCTTTACATCATGTGTACAGCAGCACTGCACCCGGAGATCTTGCATTAGTCTGCCTCCTCTGACCATGCTTTCAAGAGAAAGCGAGATGTGTGCAAAACTTATTCCTCATCCTGTGTTCCTGCTCTAAACCAACAAATGACACTTGCTGCCTGTCATTCAGTGTTGGCCAAAGACATTTAGCCAGAAACTTTGTGCTTGATACTGAAACTCAGCAAGAAAATTTTTTTCTGGTATGTTGCGTGTAGGCAACACTCGTCAATAAAGGGTCAAGAGAGACCGGGGGTTCATGGGATAAAAACATAGATGACACAATGGTGTGTGCAACTTGTGGAGGGAACTAAAGAGTTGAATCCTTTCTTGCTCCATTTTGTGGCATTCAATCATCACATGAAAAACAGTGAGCAGATAATCACACCTACTGCAGGTGGGCGGATCAGCTGCGAGGAGAAGGTGAGAGTGCGTACCATTTTCACGCAGCTAAAAATCATTTCATTATGTGTCTGGCAGAACAGTGCACTTCCAGAAATAATTTGGTTGCATAGTGTGGAGCTTACTATTGATTAGGAAATCCCACTCATTCTGCCAGTGCATGTGCAAGTTCTTGTGCACTGGTCCTCGAAAGTCTTGGTATCGAACATAGCAAAATGCAAGGAGTCTGTGCTACCGACTGATCTATCAACTGAACTATATAGTATCGGCTTCTTCATTCCCAGCTATACCTCAATGGCCCAGGACCCAACAGATGGTTATGTCAAGTTTCTGATTGTACGCTGTAGAGACTACTTTTATGAGGGAGTTGTGCACAGGATTATTATGTGTTTTACATTTATTTATTTATTTAATTAAAATGCCCTCAGGGCCATATGGCATTGAAGAGAGGAGTGGTTAAAGAGTAGTAGTGTAAAGCAAACAAACAAGTCCAGTGAGTTCTGGTAATACAATGATTCTCTTGATTATACAATGTTAGCGGAATGAATGAATGTGTGATGTTTAGTGGCACAAGGGCCAGGCATGGCCAAAGAGTGCCATGCCAGTGTTAGTGATTTCAGCATGATGCGTTCTATGAAATTGATGTGACGTGGCTGTAAAGGGGCCTTAAAATTAGCCTCTGTAAAGTGCGTAAAATTTATGTGTACTAAGATTATGGCAATGACTGATGACGTGTACTATGAGCCTTAAAGTACAGTGCGAAAAAAGATATGATATGCAAAACATGTCAGATGCAAAGATTGGCCATAGCACTAAGGCTTCACCAGAGCCCTTGAGACACAAGGGCCTGGAGGCATATGCTATACAATACCGCTATCGCAGCGGCATCCTCTGATGAGAGGAGGCGCTACGAATGTATGGGACTTAATAACATGTAGGACAACTTCATTCAAGAAACCGAGCACTGCATTAGTGTTAAAAAACGGTTCTTTGCCAAGAAACATAGCCAGGTGAAGTGGGACACAATAACGGTATGCTAGAGAAAAATGTTTCCTTCTCTCAGCTTCGGCTTCCCGACACTCGAGTAGGACATGGAGGACGGTCAGCCTCTCCCCGCATCTACCACAGGTTGGGGGTTCATTTCCAGTAAGTAGAAAATCGTGGGCGCCAAATGTGTGTCCCATTCTTAGACGACAGAATAGGACATCTGGTCAGCGTGACTTTGTTGCAGAGGGCCATAAACCTAACTGTGGCTTGATTACATGCAGCTTATTATTAGTTTCCGTGTCCCACAAGAGTTGCCAGTGGTTCCACAGTTTTTTTCGTAAGAGAGACTTCAGATCAGCAGCAGGGACCGCAGCAGTAAAAGTAGCTTGCGATGTAATGGATCTGGCCATTTGGACTGCTAGAACACTACCCTCGATGCCTCTATGGCCAGGCATGACCCAGCATATAATGATATGCTGGTTAGATATGTACGCTCTACACAGAATGGAGTAGAGCTCAATAATTTGTACAGGGTTTTTGCGTGTGCAGAGTGACTTCAGGGCTTTTACAACGTTTCGCAGAAAAGTTCGTTATCAGTGACGGCTACGGTATTTGAGGGAAGGTGGGCCTATTCCTCAGATGTACGGGGGATGAAAGACAAAGAAACACTTAGTGTGACATGAATCGATTCCTACTTTACTGTGATGATCGACGCAGCTTGAAATGTGCTGAGGCCACAGGATGAAGCCATCGTGAAATATGGTGTGATTAAAAGTTTTATGAAATAGCAAAAGATGGGCGATTTTGCGGCGGTTAGGTAGTGGAATAAGTGCTAGGTTAGTTTTCATTAAGGTTATACTCGCAGCACGGTCATAATTAGACAGAATGAAATGGGTAGAGCTATTTTGAACTAGTTCAAGTGAAGTAATGAGATTAACGGGGGACGTGGGAATTGATGTGATCAAATCGTCAAAATTTTCAATTTTCTAATTTACTTAGATCCACGGACCTTTATTTACCTCATGGTGAAATAATATAACAAAATATGCGGTAGCAATCGAGAAAACATCACTTTCATAAGAGTGCTGTCATCTAAAATCGTGAAAAAAATCAGACTTCGGAAGGCGCCGTTGCACCACCGACTGCTCGGCTATCCGTTGATGCAGTGTTGCTGTCTTGGCATCATCGTAAAAAGGAAAGATCGAAGCTCAAGATAGCTGCAGCTAAGTTTCTTCACTAAAAAAAAAAAAAAAAACGTGACTGAAAAAAAGAAAGGCAAAAATGGCATTGCAATTGGGCGCAGTAATCACGTGGTGCACTGTGCGCGCTCCTATTGGCTGTTGTAGATTTGAATTGCTGACGAACCTTTCTAGCATGCATTTGTGCAGCAGCAAGCTGTGCATTCCGATCAATGCAATTGGCGATCATGGCAGCTTAACGCTCGTGTTCTGTGATGAGCCCCAAATGAAGCACGTTCCGAATGGCCCACATGTACGGAAGACCATGAAAGGTGTGGAACAAAGGGAAAAAAACTACTCAAAGTGGATGCCGCTGACCTTGTTGACAAGGCACGACCATTGTACATGGATAATCGAGAAAGCGCGGCAGCGTGCGGTGCTGACAACGCAACCATGGTCTATAGTGACAACGTGACCATGGGCTGCAGTGATGACGCGTCCAACGTGTGGTCGTAACAGCAATGTGACATTGGTGAGAGCAGAAGTTTTCGTGTTAAATATTCCACTATGGATTTCTGATCCAACTCTCACTAATATAGAGGTTGCGGAATGAGAGGAGACAAGAACGGACATTTTGAATGCATTGTTGTCTACCACTGCATGACAGATGGCAGCACGACGCATTAAAAAGGCAACTAAGGTGCACAAAACTGCAGCAAAGAAGCGAAAAACTACATCAAAATGTAAAGAAAATCTGTCCTCACAGGCAAAGGACTACATCCCAGGTGCGTTTTAGGTGCACAAAGTAAAGATTTATATATGTTTACAACAAATGAAACTTTGAGCTCCGTTTTCTCAGCTTTCATATTTTGTGCAGTTGCTTTGAGTCATTCCAGTACCATTTCACAATGAATCAACACAAAATCATTGTTTTTTGCATTTAGATCCTTAAACATTGATGAGTGCAATAAAGCTGTCCATATTTATGTGCACTTCTTAACAAAATTTATAACGAGCTTTCTTCAAAAGTCATTATTAAGACAATATGCATAGGAAAGTAAAAAAAAATTATGCTCATTTTGGCATTTAAAAAATGAAAAATATAGCTTGATCACAAAGAGTGGGCCTTTGTGAACATGCTGATGTGAAAATTTGTCAAACTTATGTGTAATTAATTCATATGGGGATGACCATTAGAGGTTGTCAAGTGTTGTAACTCAAATGTATAACAGATAGTACAAAACTGATTTCAGTTATATCAGCCTAACAAATCACACCCGCATGCCAAATTTAATCAATTTATTCCCATAAATAAAATGTTTTCATTGCCACGTCCCCCCTAAATGTGACAGGTATCCCATACTGCAGATGCATATTCAAGTTTCGAGTGTATTAGAGTTTTGTAAAGCTGTATTTTACAAGTATTCGGTGCTTTGAATAAGTTGCACTGTAAGTACCCGAGCATGTGATTAGCATTGTCAATGGCGTACTATATATGAATGGTCCAACTTAAGGTGTTTGTAATGTGTATACCAAGATATTTATATGACATGACGAAACCTAAAGGAACGTTGTTCAAATGGTAGGTGCGAGGAGTAGAATTAGATCTCGGTGGATTATTTTGCCCTTCTTAATATTTAATTCCATTAGCCACTTCGCGCACCAGTCATCTATATTATCCAGGTCAGTGGGCACGGAAACAGTGTACGTTGCAAAGAATCTAATCACAGACTTTTTACCATGCAGAATTTGCTAATGCTCCTGATCGCCTGGTCATCGACTGTACACGAATTCCCATGACGTTATCGCCAATGCAAATCTTTGACTACGGGCGTGGACAAGAACATTTCTACAGCATGGCTGCAACAGCGAGGCTCGTCTTCGGGCTTCCAGCTGCATCGACATCGCCAACAGTTCATGTGTATTTAAGCAACTGGCACATCAACTTGCCTTTCAGTAGGCACAGAAACGGTGCATGTGGCAAAGAATCTTAATCACCGACTTTTTACCATGTTGGGGTGTATTAAGCCTACTCTTTACGCTAAATAGTGTGACGACCCATACTTAATGCTGTTTCCGTGCTCATAAGTCTTGTACAAAATAGTATCTGATTGTTGTTCTATAACTTTATTGCTTTTACAATGCGGTGATGAAATTAACCCCAGCCCTAGCACGTTTTCAGAGAACTTAATTGACATAGAAACTTTACCAGGAAACCCAGCTGAACAGATGAAAGTCCTCTTTCAATTACTAAAAAATGTACATGCTTGTTCCCTCCAAATTTTGAAAGCACAAAATGAGCTAGCTGCTGACGTGAAGGCTAAAAGAAATGGGCAAAAGAACATAGAAACAAAGATCTCCAGTATACAAACAAAGGCTATTCGAACTTGAAGAAAAATCACACAACTTCGATCATCTTGGCAAAGAATTAACATAAATGCACAACGTATTGGCAGTTTAACAGACCGCAGCAATTCCTTCCATACACGCCTTGATGAAGTTGAAAATAAATTGAGGCCGGATAACTTAATCTTTCATAGCCTTGCTGACGCTAAAGAAACCTGGAGCAAAACAGAACATAAATTGTAAACCGCAGTAAAAAAGAAGCATTCAAATCCTTCAGCACTAACCCGATCACATGCACCATCTCAGTCCATTTTCACCGACCAAATGCCATCTCATTAAGTGAAATGTCGTTGATACGATTCGGCTAAATACGTTTTTCGGCATAATACGTTTTTTTTTTTTTCGTTCCCGGCCGATGCCCTATAGAGGTAAATGCATTTTCGTACGGCTAATACGATCGTATTTCCACGTCGGTTTGGATAATACAATCCCGGAAACGTCTTCTGTGTGATGATAACATCAGAGCCAGTCCTTTGAAGCGGGTGGGCAGAGCTACTGAAATTAACATCGAGCGAAACGACAGGCACGGCGGACTAAAGACGCGGCGACGCGCGCTTTGTATGCTCGAGGCTTGGCCTGGCTCGGCTCGGCTAGAGTCCGGCCGTGCTTCTGCACAGCGCCTGCAGCAGTGTGGCGGCCTCTGAGAGCAATTTTCGCAAGCTCGCACACCAAACGCACCGAAGGTTTTTAGCGCCATCTATCCTAAGACATAGTACTCATGGTAAAATCACGTGACCAAGAAGCAGTTATTGGTGCATGCATTGACGATGCTGTAGGCTTTGTTGGCTTTGTGCTTGCCATTTCTCGTTGCCATTTTGGTGTTTCGAGCGTTCAGCTTGCACTTCGCCCTTATCGTTTCTTCTGTTTTGGTGCCGCGTTTCACCCGTGCGCTTCACCATGTCTAGAAAGCGTAAAGCGTTATCGCTGAAAGAAAAACTCGACGTCCTAGCAAAAGTCGACGAAAATCCGCAGAAGAAACGTGTCGACCTGGCACGCGAACTTTGTTTGCCTGTCTCCACACTGAACACGATCGTCGGCAAGCGAGAAGAAATTCAGAAGAACATTCAAGTCTTCGGCGCCGGCGTGAAGCAAACAAGGGGCGCCCAGCATGGCAAGATGGAAGAGGTTCTTCTGGCATGGTTCAGGGAAGTAAGGGCGGTGGGCGTGAACGTGAACGGGACAGTTGTTCGCAAGAGAGCTGATGAGATAGCACTCTCGTTGGGCATCGAAGATTTTAAAGCTTCGGGCGGGTTGCTCCATCGTTTTAAAACACGGCATGGCCTGTCGTATAAAACCGTTTCCGGCGAAGGGAAGTCTGCCGACCAAGATAAGGGGTCTGTTCGATTCGCCTGCACCACTGTGAACCAGTTCACGGCGGTTCACGAGAAATTCAGAAACTGTGCAGCTCGATTCCGGAGGTGCAGGCCCAGCGAAACACTCGAAACGAATGCAAAGGTGCAGACGGGGTGTAGCCGTTATGCTATGTCAGACTAATGTGCATGGAGTGCGTAAGTTTAAGAGATCCTGAACTGCAGGTATGATCGGTTTCTGGGGCGTAAATACACACTACAGTTGCGTAGACACATCACACGTGTGTAAGCGGTCTTTTTACGGTGCTCGCACCCGTGTGCTGCGTCGTCTGCTGCGTCGCTGCTTCGCACCTGTATGCCTGCACCAAGTCGGCACCGACAGTGGAGCGGGTGCAGCAAAATCATGAACCAGCCCTGCACCTTTCCCGCACTTTTTGAAACGAACGTCATGGTTCTGCGGGCGCCATTGCTGCACCGCTGAAACGAATGGCAGGGTGCAGCACCTCGTGAACTGGTTCAAGTAGTGCAGGCGAAACGAACGTACCCCAGGTCTCCAACTGGCTTTCGACTCTGCCGGCGGTGATTGCTCAGTACCAGCCAAGGGACGTGTTCAACGCAGATGAAGCTGGGTTGTTCATCAATCTTCAGCCCGAGAAAAGTCTCAGCATAAAAGGTGAGACATGTCAAGGCGGAAAAAAAAGCAAAGAAAGAGTCACCGTATTGTTGTGCTGCAACGCTGATGGAACCGAGAAGCTCAAGCCTACTGTCATTGGCAAATACTGGAAGCCACGCTGCTTTTCGCGTAACCCACGCCTTCCTGTCATTTATAAAGCGAATAAGAAGGCATGGATGACCGGAGCCCTTTTCACAGAGTTCCTCACATTTCTGGATGCCCGGATGCGTGCCGCGAACCGTAGAATTCTTCTGGTTCTCGACAATTGTGCCGCGCACCCTGTCGATACTTCGTGGCTGCAAAACGTAGAAGTAATTTTCCTGCCGCCCAACTGCACCAGCCACTTGCAGCCCCTAGATGCAGGAATCATTAGAAACATGAAATTTCACTTTAGGAGCTTGTTGATCAGACGCTTTTTGGCCAAGATTGACCGGAAAGATGCCAGCTTGAAGGTGGATCTTCTTGATGCCATCCATTTTCTGGCGATGTCATGGGATCGCGTCAAACCTGACACCATCGCCAACTGCTTCAAGAAGTGTGGCTTTTTTTGTGCACCTGGCGATACTGAGGAAAATGGAGATGACGGAACAGAGATTGACATCCCGGACTGGGGTGACCTCAATGTCGACGCGTCTCCGGAAGAGTTTGTATCGGCGGACGACCAACTGGCGACATGTGAATTCCGCACCGTCCAAGACATCATTGCAGATGTTACCGCTGAAGAGGAGAGCGACGGCGCTGACAACCAAGATGCCGGAGATTGCAGCAGCGATCGTCGGCCATTAAATACTGACGGTGCTCTCGAAGCTTTGGACGGGCTTCGTGGCTTTGTCGCGTCTGCGGAGCTCAGCGAGGAAACTGCTACTCGTTTTTACGAGTTCCAGAAAAGCTTGCTGCAGGACCTCGAAAAGCAAAAAGTGCAGCGCAAAGTGACGGATTATTTTAAAGTGCTTTAATAAAAGCAAGTTCTGTGCCAAGTATGTACCGTATTTACTCGCATAATGATCGCACTCGCGTAATGATCGCACCCCTAAAATTTGTCGTCAAAATTCGATTTTTTTTATTTCCCGCGTAATGATCGCACCCCGAACTTGCCGCAGCGATATGTCGTGTGCTAAGTCTAGCGAATAATGATCGCGCTTACCACCTGTCGAATGCTGCGCGAACGACTCTTCAAGACAAGCCAAGCGGCCTGCACGCACTAAACATTCTTAAGTAGATGCCTCATTTCATTACTTTCATCACTTTCCGCACTTCCATGACAAAATGAGGTACAACCAAACTTGCCTTTATTATGGGTTGGCTTTATAATGGTTGATGTCAACAAAAACAATAAAGGCGCATTTCGATTCTTTTCATCTGCTTTTGCACTCGTGAGCACGCAACAAATCGCGCGCGGCAATGATAGTAGCCACGTTTACTCTGATACGTTAAAAGTGTACCCTATTCATACGCCGACGCTTGCAACACAGCTAAGATATTCGCCCACCCTTAGCGGAAAGTAGTGAAGACAGATGCCGCAGTTTCCGCAGCATGCCCGTCATGTGTTTCTGTCACTGGCAGCTAAGCGCGCCCACCTATTTCTGTCCCCTCAAAGTGGACATGGCTACGTTATTGCCGCAAACTTGCCGATATTAACGATATTATTCATCACTAATACGGAAGAAACTGTTTCAATGCACGTAATGTACTCACGAGAAGAAAAAAAAAAATCGCGTTCGGCGCGTTCGGCTCGCTCCGCTAGGCGCCATTTTTGTTTTGGTGTCCCGCACCCGCAATCTCGCATCCCGCAGCAAACGCGGACGAAAAAAAAAAATTTTTTTTTCCCGGGAAATTTAACCCGCGTAATGATCGCACCCCTGAATTTGCTTCAATTTTTTTGACAAAAAAAGTGCGATCATTATGCGAGTAAATACGGTATTATTCGCGATCTTTTGGAGTCCGTTTTGGATAATACGATTTTTGGATAATACGTTTTTATTTTCGGTGCCCGTGAGAATCGTATCAATGAGATTCCACTATAGCCAAATTTACAAGCTTTAAGGCCAAACAAAACATTCTTTTACTTTGCAGCCAGCTGAAACAACAGAACATATCAGTGAGCAAGGACTTCTCTCCCAGCACCCGTATCTCTAGAAAAAAAAACAAATAAATTTTGCTAAGAGCCAACCAGATTGCCCTGAGTTCAGATTGTGCTATAAAAGATTGTTCACGCATAACAAATGCTTTTAACTGCAGCCCTGATTTCGACCGCGTTCAAGAGGTGAATGCACATGGCTTTGAGGCCAGTCACCACGACACTACTGTGCCGCATGTTACACCTTAGGAAAGGCAGAGGGGCCGTGGCATATTATCGCAATCACAATCATCCAAAGTATCGGTACTCTTTACTGACGCCAGAAGTGTTCTTAATAAACGTAACACTTTCTCATCTGCGATAGATACATGCGGTGCAAATATAATCGCCTTAACTGAAACCTGGTTATCCACACATGCCCTGAACTCTGAGATATTTCGTGATACACACCACTTTACTGTTTACCACTGTGACTGCACCAAGTGTAGAGGAGGAGGCACGCTTCTTGCTGTTTCAAAAGACATACTATCATTACCTATCCAAGTTAACAGTGCTCTAAAAATAATGTGGGTCATATTAACCCTAGGTAACACTAAATTGATCCTTGGCATGTGTTATCGACCTTCTTCACCATCCACATTTATTAATGAACTGTATTACACTATGAACAGTACATGCTTGTTATCCTTCTCACCCTTTGTTTTTGATAGGAGATTTTAACTTTCCAAACAGTAATGTGGAATACCCTGCCATTACACCTTTCACCATTCTCGCAACAGGCTGATCACTTTCTTAATTTATGCTCTCGTTTTTTCCCTCGCGCAGTTAGTTACTCAGGCCACCAGGATTTCAAATAATGTAGCTAACACCCTCGACTTGGTACATACGACGCATGCTGACCTTGCATCTCATATCACATACTTACCAGGAATTAGTGACCACCTCTCGCTCAAGTGCATAATTAACACTTCTTTCCCTAAAAAGTCCAAACACCAAAAAACCATACACGACTATCAGAAAGCTAACTTCGTAGCAATAAACTATGAGCTGTCTCATTTCTAGCATGATTTTGTCAAAATTTCTGATGATTGCGCAGTTCAATCTAACTGCGATTTCTTTGCATGTATGGTTCACAGATTAACTGAGAAATACATCCCTAACCGCACAATAATTTCAAATGCGCAAGCGCCATGGTACTCCGGTCATCTAAAACACTTATCCAAGCCAAAAAAGTGCTTCTATCACTTAGTGAAATCATCCCTTAGCTTCACGCGTGGGCAACTTATAAATCCGCTCCAGATATCTGTATAGCAGCTCTAAAAACTGCTAAATACAGCTACTTATCTAGTACACTACCTGAAATACTAAAAACAAATCTTAAATAGTTTTGGCAAATAGTAAACCCAACAACTAACAATGCTATTTTATTAGAAGATTCATCTGAAAATGCTGTTTCCGAGAACATATGCACAACCATTTTCAACGATTCATTTACAAGTCAATTTTCGAATACGGGTAATGTTGAATTTCCTACTGCATACCAAGACGAATACTTACCAATGCATCCTGTGATCGTTGAGGTACATGGGATTAACAAGTTAATAGATAGTTCACCCTATCATTGGTCAACTGGCTATGACTGTATTAACAGTAAATTCCTTAACAGCACTAGCCTCTTTAGTTCCATGATACAAACAAAAATTTTCGACAATCCCTTAACTCATGTGAACTTCCAAAAGAATGGAAAATTGGGAAGGTGGTTCCAATCTATAAATCTGGCCCCAGAAAGTCACCTCTTAATTATCGACCCATATCCCTTACAAATAGTTGCTGTAAACTATTAGAGCATGTAGTTTTCATGAATCTGGCTAGCTTTCTAGAATCTAACTCATATTTGACTAACGTACAGCATGGTTTTTGAATATCATATTCCTGCAGAACGCAACTAGCATTGTTCACTCATCAACTGCATCACATCCTGGATCACTCATCCTGCACTGACTGTTTTCTTGGATTTTAGTAAAGCATTTGATAAAGTATGATGATAAGTGTTTGATGATGTGCATAGCATTCGCGCAACTCTCAAGGAGCCACTGATCACAACTGATCTCTACCTCGCATGCACGTGCAAGAGAGGAAAGCGGGGAGGTAGTGCGTCATCTTCCATCGTGCGAAGGCACCGGGGGTAGGTAGTTCTACGTCAGGGGCGGGCCCCATCTTGAAAGCCGTCTGCAACAGGAACAGAGTGTGCCGAGTGCTGATAGCTTTGCGTGCGCTGAGTTCAAGCCACTTTGTTCCCATTGGAATGAAAGGCAGCATGAAGATCAATTAGCTCGCTGCTGCTGCCGTGCTTCCTCGTTCCAGCGATTTGACAGCGAGTGTGCGTAGTCATCAAGGGAGATGTGTCCATGTTTGCTTGTGTGCGTGTGACACCATGCTTGTTAATAGTAAGTTAATGTTTAATAGTTTATAGGGCCAATACAGCTACTATCCTTACTTCATATAGCTGTCTACTAGTTAGCTATCACAATCGATGCTTCACCTTTCCGGCAATACTGTGACCTTATTGAATTCACGAAGGAACTTATTGAGAGCACAGCCAAAGCAATACTGTTAATTTGTAAATTTGCATTTCATCCCATGGAATCTACTCTAAAGCCCTGTTGTGGACAATACCCTGCTATGGATGAGTTCATATCATCAGTTGACGGCATAACGCAACTATCAGACTTTATAGACCACTCAAAGGCGACAGGACCTGATAGGATTACCCTGAGGACATTAAAAAAATTGTGCTCGCACAGTAGTGAAGCATTCCTATCTAAGTTACTATAACAAATCACGCCTAGACAGTAAACTTTTTGATGATTGGAAAGTAGCTAATGTTGAACCCATATTTAAGAGCAGTTCCAACAGTGGTGTCTTAAATTATAGAACTATTTCACTCACTCCTGTATGTTGCAAGCTACTTGAGGATATATTGTATTCGGCTTCATTTCATCATTCAATTATTTCCCTACCATGCCCATTGGGCATCATTAGCCCACTATCGATGGTTTGAAGCGCCGCTTTCAAGACCTTCTGTGCCGCTCACGGATGCACTGCGCCATGGGACATAAAGGGGGGAACTACGTATGTTTTTGTTTTCCAAGCAGTTCAATTTCTTGACATGAGGTGGTAATTGTTGAATGCGCTTTGAAGTTTCATGACTGTCTAAGTAGAAAGCAAAATGACTGCCTCCAGGAGCGGCACGCGCACTTCGATAGACGCAGGTCTCTCGATTATGTTGCGTCCGCGGCTGATTTTATCAACGGATCGAGCAGCAGCATGTCTGAGGATGTTGCCTTTCCATCAGACTGATTGAGAGTGACGATGGCATAAACCAGCCGGAAACATTGATGGCCACAGCCCAACACGCCCAACTGTATAGCTTGCAGCTAAATTTTTGCAGTGGAATACCTGTTCAATAACACTTTCAATTTTATTTGGAGATAGTGGCTATTAGACAGCAATACATTTTGTATATCTCAATTTTTTAAACATATATTTCTTTGCTGATACACATGTCTTTACAAACTTTGTCTATTTTATCCCACAATCTTGATTCTGAAAATTTGTACCTTTTTTATGGCATACATCTCGCTATCAAAACTTTTATGCGTGAAATGTGCATCAATTCTCATTTTTCTTTATGTATTACATAAAATATTGAGTGCAGTGGTTCCTTCAGAAAAAAACTGGCGTAACCTACAAAAGACACCTTGCTTAAATGATATTGCGCGACATAAAAACGACACGGACGTGAAAGAAGACGACACACCAAGCGCTCGGTGTGTCGTCTTCTTTCACGTCCGTGTCGTTTTTATGTCGCACAATATCATTTAAGCAATGGATTACCAACTTGCCCGGAATGCTGCTCTCAAAAAGACACCTATTTTCCCCAAGGCAGGGAAACTCAACTCCACTGAGTATCTAACCGAAAGTCAACATAACTTTAGAAAAAGCATTCTTGCACCATGCAACTACTTCAATTTTTTTCATGAAAATGTTTCCTGCCTTGATAACAGAAGTCAAATAGGTTGTCTATTTCTAGATTTCAGAAATGTGCATGACAGAGTGGGTCACTTACTCTTACTACAGAAACTTGCTAACATGAAATCTAACCCAACTGTTTTAAATTGGATCAAAGATTTTTTGATGTCTACAAAGCAAAGAATTGTTTTGAATGGAAGTTACCCGAATGATGTTGCTGTTGAGTCTGGTGTGTCACAGGGCTAACCATGTTAGGGCCACTCCTATTTTTTGGTTTCATTTAGACATCAGTTATGGTATCAAATCGCAGATATGATTATTTGCATATCACTGTGTGTTGTATGCATGGGTATGTGATGAGACATTGTTTTCAGCTGGTGACCAGCTTGAAGTGCATAGAAAAATGTTCTATAATAGCATGTTCCTGAACATAAATAAATGTGTACTAAATGTTAGCTTTGCAAGCAATATTAACAATATCAGACATAAGTACTTGTTAAGTGACCAAGAAATTAAAAACAATCCAACAGTCAAACAGCTGAGTGTTATGCTGTTGGAGGATGGCTCTTGGTCATAACATCTAAAAGTGATGGGCATGCCCTTGGTTCTTTGCAGTGAAGTTCAGAACAAGTAAGCATTGATATAAAAGAAGCAGCATATTAAACATATATTTTGCCAATTTTGGAGTATGCCTGCCTTGTGCAGGATCCATATTGTGAGGTGCATATTAATGCATCAGAAAAGATCCAGTCTGTCGCAAGATTTGTCCTGGTTATATCCAACCGCTTTCTAAGTTTAAAGTCAATGCAGAAAGAACTTGGTTGGATCCTTCAGTCTGAACGACTGAGCAGACTGCACCTTAATTTGTTTTATTAAATTTTTCATAATCATACGAGAAGCTGCTGAGCAGACTTTCTGAAGCCCCGCATTTTTTTCTTTGCGTAAAGGCTTAGGTTAGGTTGTATCTTTCCAGGATGGATCTTATTAACTATTTTTTTTTTTCAACTAATCATTGCCACTTAGAATTCATTACCTACAGATGTGGTGTAGTACAAGAATACGGACTTGCTTTACCGCAATTTGCCCCCACAATATTGCCTTATTGGCATTGCGAGTCATGAAGGAATAAAGAATAAATAAAGAACATAACGCTGTCAAAAAGCTTCGTACCAGAACCGCTGCAAAGCTGTCTGCAGGCTTGAGCTTATTGCACCCAGTTTGGCGACTGCCAATGGCATCACCGCCCAAGTTTACGCCAGTGAGCTAAGCAGTGCTACATAACAGACGCCAACTAACACACATGTGCAAAGGATGAGGTTGCTTGAACGATACTTGGAGCATCTTAGGCAGGCAACCCATCACATCTGCTTGCCACCCTGGCTACATGTTATCAATTTTCAAGCATAAGACAATTTGTGACATTGCTGTAGCTACATTGAGATTGGAAACCCCATCGAAACCGCCACAGCGCCAAGCGCAAGAGGGGCACCTCGTGGCTGCACTCAGTTATCGCCAGTGCGCAAGGAGGAAGTGTGGAAACATACACGCTTGCAGTCCCAGAGGGATCCGCATGCGCGCAGGCATCAGTCTCCACAACAGGGATGCGCCGCTAGAACACACGGAGGGCCATTTCACCACACGCTCGCACGCCCCACAATATTTTGTGGGCAAGTGTATATGCACCTGTGAAAGACCACTGCCATCAGACTTATTGCCATGTCCAGCATGTTCACGGAGCTGGCATTTTTAGGTGAAAGAAGTTCTCTGTAATGTGCAGGATTCACAGAGCCAAAGGCACATGATTATAAGATCACTGCCTTGCAGAAGAGATAGTTTCAGTGGACAGTATATTCAGTGGGACTAAGGATATCTCTCCTCTAAAATTTGAATGATTACAGAGTTGGAGGTTCAGGGAATCAAAATGGGATGTTGTGATGGCTTTGTAGAATTGTGGCGCACAAGCTCATTAAGTGGCCGTGTTCTAAACAGGGCTGAACTAGTGCATGCTCCTAAAAATTTTGCATAAGCAAGTGCAGTAAGAGCATATATGAACCAACGTGGAACAAGAAGATGCACGAACCTAGTCGCACACTCACAGCAACCAAAAAACTCAGTTGGAACCGTCAAGCCATGGCAGTCAGACCTAACAGTTAACAGATTTTGGTGGTAACCACTAGAGGTTGCATATCCAAAATAATAAGCTATACCACACGTACAGTTCTTCTTGATGTGTTCAATACTGCCGCTGTACACAAAGTATAAGAACACCAAAAATTAGGACTACCTATGGTCAGCAGCATATTCTGCACCAAGGGTGCGATCGGAGATGGTTGTTCGGCGCGTTCGTTCGGTTACCGGCGCGCGCGATTGGCGTACTCCGCGCCGACGTCGCCTGCCGCAGGGCGCCGCCCCGTTTTTGGTGACGTCAAAATGACGACACGGTACTGTCAATCATCCGCCCACCGAGCATTTCGTCCGAACGCGACGGGAGTTGAGAAGTTTGGAGCGATCATACGGCTTCGCATGGCGCGTCTGGTGGATTGGATTGGATCCAGCAGGCGGCCTTTTCGGCTGCGGAATGGCACGAATGGCACGTTTGAATCCGATCCATAGTTTAATTCTAGAAAATGGCGCTTCTGTTGGAAACTTCGGTTGTTTCGCTGGCGTGTCTAGAGGAAGGAGGAGAGTGGGTGGGGGTGCGAAACGCGTTTGAATTCCGGCGTTGTTTTTGTTTCTCGAAACAAATAATTCGTTGGTTGTACAGAGAAATCTACAACATCATCGGTGCCAGCGAGCCACTGGGATGTTGTGGCTGCCTCTTGAAAAGTGCGCCACTCTTCCCGTCGTTTTTTTTTTTTTTTTCCTTCTCGCTGTGCGTCGAGACCACCTAGGGACGACGCAAAGAAACTAATAGTTATAAATTGCAGTAGTCATATGTACTGCTATTTGAAAACGTGTTTGGGCTTGAGAAGAAAAAATACGTTTTTTTAGACAAAGATTTCATTCAATTGGAAGACGAGAAACATTTGGCTTTGTAGTATAATGTTTGCAAGCAGACGACAAAAGATGGAGGTAAACTTCCGGGGAGGTGACCGCTTCCTGATTGGCTGCTCTCTCCGCCCCGCTGTCACAAATTTTGCATACTGCAACTTTGTGACGTTGCAGCAACTGAACAGAACGCGTATCGAACAAAATATCTCCGATCGCGCCCCAAATACCCAGTCTGCTTAATAAACTTGACAACATTTTAGACCTAAAAAAACAAATTTCCAGAAATAGGTTTAAACAAATTCTTCTAGAAAACTGCATTGAATATGTTTAAGTACTGTTTAAGTGTTGATTATAACTTCCATGTGTATTGACCTTTTATCTTGCTCAATGTTCACTGGGTGCTTTATTTCTGAGCGCACATTACCGTATTTATTTTTGTTGCTGCCTGTCACAATATTTGTATGTCGATTTGCTTGTTTTCTTTACTCTGTGATATTTCTTGTTTTATATATATATATATATATATATATATATATATATATATAGAGAGAGAGAGAGAGAGAGAGAGAGAGAGAGAGAGAGAACGACAATTTAGATTGTTAAATGATTATCTTATGTTATATATCGTATATTGTTGCTGTTTGTCTACTTGTATTATGACTGCATGCTAAACTGTATCTCGGAGCAAAAGCCTCTGTCAGGCTGTATAGCCTTTTGCTTTGAAATCTGTTGATGTGCAGAAAGAAAAAAATCAATAAAGCAAACAAACAAACAAAACAAACAAGCAAGAGGTGCTCTCCAACGTGAAATAGGTCTACTGACCCTTACAAGTGACATATAGGCATGGAGGAAAGTAGTTTTCTTTCCTTCCTCCACACTTCTAGGCAAAGAAAGCTTTGTGTTGGTGCTAATTGTAAACAACTTTTAAGGAATAAGTTAATGCAAAGTTTTGAACTTAATTTTAGCTATTACAGCTCTCATTTCCCATCCAATGTTAATGTTACTTTGATACAATCATGCGCACAATGGACATGACTCACCGCGGTGGTGTAGTGGTTTTGGTCTTGCACTGCTAAGCCCGAGGGCGCGGGATCAAATCCCAGCCACAGCAGCCACATTTCGATGGCCATGAAATGCAAGAATGCCTGTGTACCATGCATTGGGTGCACGTTAAAGAATCCCAGGTGGTCAAAAATCCATGACTATGGCGTGCCTCATAATCGTATCGTGGTTTCTCACGTATTCTCACGTATCCGATACAGTTACGGATGTACCCTTCTTGGCCCTTTGAGGAAATACATCGACCACTCTACGAAGATTGTCCGCCATGAATGCCACTTGCGTTTCAACTACAAGTGCCTGGACAGCAACGTTGTTCCCAAAAGCCTGCACTGCCGGACACTGGTCAACACGCCCTACGGACGCAAGCTTGCAAGAGACTTCAGCCGGAATTGCTTAAAGGCCCGTATCCAGGAAAACAAGCAGCAAATTAAACAGGCACGACGTCAAATCTGCAAATTTGAGGCTTGTCTTCGCGCAAAACTGCACGTTGCTGACTTCAGTGAGGTCCTGGTAGCAAGAGCGAAGGCAGAACTCCTCGAAAGGGAAAAGTACACGCATGCCCACAACAAGAAACTGACTACCCTGATCCCCAGTCTACCGCAAGGAAAGTTTGAGGCCACAAGTGTGCACAACCTTTCTGAAAAACGGCTGTCGCAAGACCAAGTGAGTGTTTTGTCGAAAGGGATGAACTTTGCTATCGCACCGCGGTTTATTCCGAAACGTGATATTATAGTAGAAACGGAAGAATGTTTCCGCCACATGAAAGATACTGCAGCTGTATGCCTTGCTCGTGGCCGCATTGTGAACATTTTGGCAAATGCCCAGACGCCTCAGTTTAATTTAACCACTAAGGAGCGCGCAGCGCTTCATGACTTGAAGTCTGACGCATCGGTCGTGGTCCTCGAAGCTGATAAGGGCGGAGGTATTGTAATAATGAACCGCAAGGACTACGATAGAAAAATGCAACTGCTTTTGGATGATCCTCTGCACTTTCAGAAGTTACAGCACGACCCCACTTCCACTTGCGAAAGGCAGTTGGTCGACTATTTGCGCAGCTTGAAATCGAAAGGAAGGGTCGACCAGTCGCTGTACCGTCGACTCTTTTCGTCTGACGGAGCAACGCCGAGAGCCTACGGGTTGCCAAAAGTTCACAAAGACGGCTGCCCCCTACGCCCTATTGTTTCTTTTGTTGGGTCGCCGACATACAACTTGTCTAAGCTTCTGGTTGAAATTTTAAAGCCGCTTGCGGAAGGGAGCACGTTCACGGTCAAGAATTCTAAAGAGTTTGTTACCGCAGTACGCCAGCAGCAGCTTCGGGACGACGATGTTATGGTATCCTACGATGTAGTGTCCTTGTTCACGAATGTGCCGATAGCATTGGCTACGGATATTATTGAGAAACGCCTGCAGGAGGACTGTACGTTAGAAAGCCGTACTTCCCTGACTGTTGACGACATCATGATTCTGCTTAGGTTCTGCTTGAAGCAAACATATTTCTCGTTTGCCGGTACCATATATCACCAGATAGAAGGCGTCCCGATGGGTAGTCCTGTTTCTGTAATCGCGGCTGATCTGTTAATGCAACACGTGGAAACGGCTGTGATGACGTCCTTACCCTTCCCTGTCAAAATGTACTGCCGCTATGTAGATGACACCTTTGTGATTGTCGAAAAGAAAAACCTGCGTGCCATGCATGAGGCGCTTAATGCCGTCCATCAAGCCATTCAATTTACATGTGAGACGGTGTCAAGGATTGATGGTGGGGTTAATTGCACTCTCCGAACCGGAGGGGATGGGGCGACAACAAACCCACCCCGCGTGCGTTTAGGGAAGGTTCGACTGCTGACCGGCGATAAGGTCCACGCCTGATCGACCGTGAACCAGAGGCATGAGACGGGAGGCGACGTGTACAACACACACTCAATTTAATAAAGTGGAATCATGCGCGAGACATAAGGAAAGGAAAAGAACAGATAACTTCCAGTAGTGGGTCCTAGCTCGCGGAGAGCGTGCGGGTCACACAGCACACGCCCTGACGCCACTCGCGCGACACTAAGCCCACCATGTGGGAACCATTAACACTCGCGAAATACAATAAAATCCGCGACACAAATGAAAAATACACGCGACAATAAATACGGCAAACACTACACTAACAGAACATACAATAATTAACACTCGATGGCTAAACAAATGAAAGATTAAACGCGATTGGAAAAGAGTCCGGCGGAAAGTTTGAGAGCGGCCCGGAACACGAGGCTTATCTGGGGCGTGCTTGCCGAGGTCCCGATCTGAAGAGTGTCGGGCTGCTGCAACCTCGCTGCCGAAGATCCTGACGAACTTGCACCGTCTGTCGCTCGACCGACGAAGACTTCGGCCTGGAGATCTCAGCCTGCCGACCACATCTTCAGCTGTTCCCCGGTGCACGACCCCACTCCTTCGTTCCCCAAGCTGCTCTGCTGGCTTCCCGAGGCGCTTCGTCCCTCCGTCGCGCCCCGGCGACTCCACGTGATCAACCCGTCGGGCGGGTTCGGGGACAATGGGAGGCGCCCTCCCTCCGCCGTTCAAGCGGCGTTGCGGCTGTGGTGGCAATGTCGGCCCACTTGAGAGGAGCGCGGGCATGCAACTCTGTGACAGACGGAGAACAGTGGCAGCCTAGCCTTTCTAGACGTGCTGGTACAACGGAGCGAAGGAGGTTCGGTGGAGACAGCTGTATATCGCAAATCTTGCGATAGCGGGAGTGTGCTGAGTTTTGACTCTCACCACCCTATAGAACACAAACATGCCGTGGTACGCACTCTCCTGTCTCGTTGCGATGCGCTCTCGTCAACACAAACTTTGAGGGAGCAAGAATTAACGAATGTGGCCACCCTGAGCACTTTGTCAATGATACGCAGCGCCGCATGCAAAAACCTTGTGAGAGCAAGGCCGAAAGGCCAGCTTCCTTTGTGTGCATTCCGTATGTCCGCAGTGTATCAGAAGCAGTGCGCAGGGCTTTACCGCCTTTAGGTGTTCGAACTGTGTTTAAACCCTCGTACACGTTGGGAAACGTGTTCCCAAAGCCAAAGGACCGCACACCTCCGGACGAACAAAGTGGTGTCGTCTACAAGGTCAACTGCTCCGACTGTGATGCCAGCTACATTGGCGAGACAGGGCGGCGACGTCGCACCCGTATCAAGGAACATCTAAGAGATGCTACGAAAGCCACCCATGCTACACGTACCAAGACAGAATTCATTGATCATTGTTTATCAAAGGGACACATGTTCGATTTTAACAATGTAACCACACTAGCACGGGAACACCGATGGGGCCCAAGAAAGTTCGTAGAATCATGGTTCATCCGTCGTAATCAATCTTCATGTAACTCTAACCGTGGCCCCCTGCCGGATGTTTACGGCAGTTTCATAGATAAATAGGATGTATTTCTCATTTGTTGCCATTGTGTACTGACGATGCCACCCGCATAGGTGGCGAAACGTCTATGTTTTTGTTATTTGTCGTTAAGTAAAGCCAGTGAAAACAACACTTTGAAGCATGAGTTCCCCTGGCTTTTGGAACATTTTCTCACGTATCGTGGTTTTGGCACACAAAACTGCAGAATTTAATGTTAATTAACGAGCACAACAATCCTGTTAGAAGTGGTTGTTATATCAGTAGTTCGTTACATTGAGACTTGTGGACTATATCTGTATCGGAGCAATCACTGTAAGATACAATGAAAATGGTCGTTATATCTAAGCTGACTTCAATGGGTAGATTCTCAAATTTGTAAAATTATGAAAACATGGTCGTTATAACCAATTGGATAGACTGTTATACTATGCGGAAGTGTTATAAGTGGGCTGGACAGTATTATATTGTGTTGTTTAATGCTCATCAGCACTGTGCCATTTAAATACATAAAGAATGAAGAGTTTTTTGTCATATCCATGTGTTCATGTGCAGGCTCTATTATTATTAACAGACAACTGCCATTTTGTAAACCAGCCATCAATATTAGATAGTGACCCAAAGGGTACCATGGCTCTTCTAGATAGTGATACCATACAAAAGATTTGGTTGCCTGCAAAAAAAAGTTTGATACTATTACATTTATCCTAGGTTTTATCCTAGAAGTAAAGAGTACTTGAGTGAAGCCTGTTCCACAAGGCGCATACTGGCCGCACAAAGAGAACCCCACAGGAGGCAGTGCATGTGCTCAAGCTGATGAACTGAGCACACACGCTTTTTTGTCACGGCACATTGTCCCCTCCCTTCTCGGCAATCACCTACACCCCTCTTTACTACCTCGCATACAAAAACAACCGCCCGTTACTAGATGCCACGAGAGCAAGATAGAAATGTCTACACATTAACGTTCTGACGAATTCGTGTGGCATGGTGTTCCATCAGGACAGCGGCGCAAGCGCTCATGAAAACGGCTGATTAGCAGCGATATCACAAATAAGCACCAACACAGAGAATGACAGGGTAGGCATTCTTTTCTGCTGAAAGACATACACTTGTACTGGGATCAAAAACATATTTTGAGGCCAACAGGCAGCTGCAAAAAATCTTGATTTTGAAGAAAGTAAATTTTAACAATAAAGAGAAATGCGTTCACCATAAGACCATAAAGAAGCACCACTAACCCACTTGGACATTCAGTGCAGCAGCAGACTTGTCAGTGGTCGGATCGCTGATCAGCAGCACTTTCAAGCCATTGCTAAGCTCAAGGCCTTGGTAGAGGTTCTTGTCCGATTCAGACTGTGTAATATGGTCATACACACGAGCTCCATGGTCAGCAACAACGGATGGCATCATGAAGGTTTTTGACGAGGCTCTTCTTATGGGCAAAAACCTGGAAAGATACCAGACACTGTTTTCACAAGTATAATCAATTGCAGCAGCATTTTGATAAATGGAAATCACTCAAATGGAACAACAGCCGCTAAATTGATTGATCTTGTGTTTGGGTAATGCAAAAAAAAACCTTCTACTAATCAGAAGCAAAATTTTCACAATTCTCTGTAAACAGAACCACAGAAGCAAGCTCTAAAGAATTTTTTTAGAGAGAGGCAGGATCTGAAATACATTTTTTGCAACCTGTCTTCTATCCAGAAAGCCATCCTTAACCCTTCCAGTGTTGGGTATTTTAGGGGGTTATGCACCCCAAGCACTGGGTTTTGTTCTCAGATATAAAACAAACACACTGGTTCATTTTTGGTTTTGCAGAAATGAAAAAGTGACACGTATAATGGCAAATGCTTTCTTGGTGTGGTCATCACATTCCTATCTGACAAAAGGAATGTCAAAAGGAAGACGGCAGGACAGAAACGTGGAAACATCCTGTTACACGAGTGATGCTGAAAGGATAAAAAATTGTGGCAGAACCCATCTCATGATGACTGTCAATGGTATTGCGTTAGCACTGAATCAATATAACGACCCACCATATTTCTACTATCAAAATGAACAAGAAGAAAGGGGGTTAACCGAAGGGCCCGATTTTTATTAGTGATATCATAAGAAGCCAACAAACAGACACCAAGGACAACATAGGGGAAATTACTTGTGCTTAAGAAATGAAATAAAGTAACGATAAAGGAATGAAAATTAAAGTGGATGGAAAAACAACTTGCCGCAGGTGGGAACCGAACCCTCAACCTTCGCATTTCGCGTGCGATGCTCATTTCGCGTGCTATGCTCATTTCGCGCGAAATGCGAAGGTTGTAGGTTCGGTACCCACCTGCGGCAAGTTGTTTTTCCATCCACTTTAATTTCCATTACTTTACTTTATCGTTACTTTATTTCATTTATTAAGCACAAGTAATTTCCCCTATGTTGTCCTTGGTGTCAGTGTTTGTTGGCTTCTTATGATATCACTAATAAAAATCAGGCCCCTCGGTTAACCCCCTTTCTTCTCGTTCATTACATAACGAGGGTCTCGAATCCGGCAACATAGATGCCTTCAGGTAGCATATGTGGGTTTATTGACCAGTTGCCTTCACCCTAAAGGATCACGTTCTCGTGACGCCTGCAGCAAAAAAGACGTTCCACGTCCACCGCCAAGGTCTGTGAGTGGTGGCGCTGGCTAACACTCCCAGGGTTTGTGGGGATGCGCGACCCTCGCGCCTCCCCTTATGTTTTTCCCGCATAGCGCGTCTCCTGTAGTGTGGCTTCGCCGCACACGCGGCGGTCCGAGTGGTACAGGCGCAGTGCGAGATGGCGCTAGTGTTGCGCGGCCGCGAGGTTACTTGGGCGCCGAAAGGAAGGCGCTTGTCCTCTTGGCTTAGAGACAGCAAACGGGCTGCAGCAACGCTCTTCCCCGGCGGGTCGCCGAAGCAGCGCAGACATCCCGCGCGCGCGGCGACCGATGCATCTGCGAGACCGCCTCGCGTGGCCGCCTTCGAACGCGCCACGATTCGCGTGACTATACACGCGAACGACCCGGCGTTGGGATCCAGCATGGGGCGAACATATTCGCTCGCTTCCGGTCGCGGTGAGTCGGACTTCTAGATTTGTCGCGCGCCCATCGGCATGTTTTGTGGATAGCAACTCGGCTAGCAGGCATTGATGTATGAAAGGTGCAATAAATGCCCTTGTGATTTTTTGCACTACTGTGTTGTCGTTCCTTTGTCCCAAGAGTACGGTGTGAGATATCCCACATCAGACCCCACAGGTTCTACTAGGACACACAAATACCCAAGAAAGTGGATGGGAAAACGACGCCGCGGTAGCTCAATTGGTAGAGCATCGCACGCGAAATGCGAAGGTTGTGGGTTCAGTTCCCACCTGCGGCAAGTTGTTTTTCCATCCACTTTAATTTCCATTACTTTATCGTTACTTTATTTCATTTATTAAGCACAAGTAATTTCCCCTATGTTGTCCTTGGTGTCAGTGTTTGTTGGCTTCTTATGATATTACTATCAAAATGAGTTATGTATGAAGCAGTATAGCGGCACTGCTCTTTCGTGCTTCCCTAAGAACATTCAGCACCATCTAGCATTGCCACCACAAAGCCTGCGCATGGCCTGCGAAATGCATGGAATGCCGATGCGTGCGAATGCCAAGAAACATGTCATGCAGCAACCAGACTCTTCTTTGTTTCTTTTTGGATGCTCTGTCCCATCTAGTGGCATGGCCGTGAAGTCCACCAGGGACCCATGAAACTAGAAGCATGGCTCCAGCTAGGCACGTATCCAGGGGGGGGCCCGGGGGGGCCCACCCCCCCCCGAAATCAAGTGGCATACCCCCCCCCCCCCTTCCCCACCCACGCCACCACCTCTCACACATTCCTAAAGCGCCGCCAGATCAATGTTGAGACTTCGCAGCTGTTCATCGGTCAGCATTATGAAGCCTTTTTCACTCCTTTTAGCTGGCGGTAGTTATTGCCATCTCTTGTAATGTGAAGGACAGTTTTCTAGTAGATCCCGCACCCGCGCGATTAACGCGAGATGCGTTCAGTTGTCACCATTTATTCAACCGTCACGCGCATAGCTGTTGCTTTTGTTAGTTCAACCTTTTTTGTTTAGGCTGATCCTGGGACCAGGAGAGGGATACGGCTGTTACTCAGCTGGTCTGCACTCTCATAAAACGAGTTGCGGCCGGAGAAAACGCCAATTGCGTTTAACTCATCCCTTTGCTTCATTATTTCCTTGAGTTACGGCTCGCCGCGACGCTGGCAGATGTCCGGAACCATATACACGTGATATGGGTTAGATAAGGTGGGAAATAAAATAATGTGAAAGAGCGTCCATCATGGAACCCTGCAATAACCCTTAAACCCATAAGCAAGATGACTGTCGCCCGTTACCTCGTCTGTTTTTTCCTAACTGTATAGCACTTTTCGTGCAAGATTGGCAACTGGAAACAAAAATCGCAAGGAGTTGAGAAATTAAGCGATCTACTAAGGGAGAGAGCCAAGGCAACAACCAAACTGCAAGCTGTTAAGAATGGCGAGCTGCAAGGCAAAATTGCCACCCAATTACGACAAGGGGGCAAGACGCGCATTCCGCCCTCTCCGTCGCTACAGCTAGGAGGCGTTCGAAGAAGCGGGCATTGTGCTCAAAAACCGCTTCCATCTACCAGCCCCATCACCATTGTGACGGAACGAGCTCGTTGGGCGAACAATGGTTCCGGAGTTCCCCAACGCGGACCTGATCTGACACGCATGGACAAGCTGCCGCGGGAAAGCCGTATTTTGGTGCTTCTCATGCCTCGGCGTGACGCAAGACAGCGAGCTATCCAGGATTGGCACCGATACTTCCCGGAACGGCACCCCTCCAACGTCGGCGTCAGGCTTCGGAATGTGTGTGCCTTTGTGTATGTAAACTGATCTGCGGAGCAGCGGCGAGTTGGTGATGAGTAAACGAACAGTCGCCGCCTCGTATGGCCGGTGGACCGAGTGTATAAAAACTGTTGTTGTGCAAATGCTGGACACACTTCTCTTGAGCAGTCATGTTAGACTGAGACACTTCTCTCATGCAGTCATGTTGGACTGACACTCTTCTTTTTCTAGCAGTCATGTTAGACTGATTTAATTTCTGTAAATAAACCCATATTCCTCGTTCTCGATGAGAAGCAGTTCTTCACTTCATCAACGACCTCAGCGTAAATAAGTTGGACGACTGCATGGGCCAGCTACCTCCGAATTCATGCCGTACTCCAATCTTGGCAAAGGACTACGAGCGATAGGATTGAGCCCCCAATCCTGACAAAGCAAAAGCGAATAATAAAAAAGTTAACCGTTGTTTATGAGAATATGTAAGGATCAACATCTTTTTATTTAAAAAGGAAGTAGAGAAAAAACGCCGACGGAAGTGGAGAACAATTGTTTTGAATGACGCTTCTACAGTTATCGGTCGAACCGCCTCACGTAGCCACTTCTCTGCTGTGCTTTTTTTCTAACCTTTCGCCGTAAGCGCAGTACGTCTAGAATCGCAGAGTCCTGCGCTCTACACGGTTGTATGGGACTGGCGGCCGCACAGCGTTACGCAATTCGCGGAACTGTCAAAACTGATGAACAAGGCGAAAATAACTGATATTCGAAACTATAACATGAGAAAGACAGAAGAAGCCGTAAAAAATGAACGCAGCCTGAAATCAGTAAAAAAGAAACCTGGCATAGGACAAACCATGATGTATGCACTAAAAGATAAGAAGGATAATATCATCAGCATTCTCGAAGATATAGTAAAAGCAGTGGAAAACTTCTAAGCTGACCTGTATACAGTACCCAGAGGAGACACGATAGTTCACTTAGAAACAGTAATGAACAGGATACAGAAACTCTCCTATAACTAGCGATGAGGTCAGAAGGGCCTTGCAAGACATGAAACGATGAAGAGCGGGAGGATAAGGTGGGATAACAGTCGAGTTAATCAAAGATGGAGGAGACATAATGCTTGGAAAACTGGCGGCTCTTTGTACGAAGTGTCTATCGACTGCAAGGGTCCCAGAAAACTGGAAGAATGCAGACATTATACTACTATATACTACTTACTGTTATACTTACTGTTATACTTACTATTATACTTACTGTTATACTACTATTATACTACTTGCTGGATCTGCATAATTCACACGTCTCACGTGTCTGTTTGCATGGAATTGCAACATTTAAAGAATGCTTTGCATAATGTTGATTCTAACAAGCATGTTGGATCTGCTATAATCTTTTTTCTAATTTGTAGAGACTCTGTACACGCATAATTTCACTAAATTTCTGCATAGTCACATCATATCACGCTGTGCCCTTACTAGTGATGCTTTTAACATCACTGTAGTACATGCTACCATATTTGGTCACATTATGATGTGTCCATTCCTTGCATCAGCCAGTACCCGCAACAGTTGCTCAGTGGCAATGGTGTCGGGCTGCTAAGCACAAAGGTCGCGGGATCGAATCCCGGCCACAACCTTCGCAGGTTGTGGGATCGTTTCCTACCTGCGGCAAGTCACTTTCATCCACTTTCATTTCCATTAATTTATCGTTTCCTTGGTTCATTTATTAAGCACAAGTAATTTCCCCTGTGTTCTCCTTGGTGTCAGTGTTTGTTGGCTTCTCATGATATGACTAATAAAAATCGGGCCCCTCGGCTAACCTCCTTTCTTCTCGTAAACCAAAAAGGTTATATGATTGCTGCAGATAACCTATTCGGAGCCAAGTGCGCCTCTCCCTGCATGCGTCGATGGTCCCTCTTTCCTTCTTTCTCTTCTATATATATTTCTGAGCTGGAAATAAAGCGTCGTCTTTTTGCTCTGCGAATTGGCCTGGATTTCATCGCATAGCTGCCGGCCTTTGGCCGGTAGAACGGAACAGTAGCGACAAGGATTCTGCTGCAGCAAGGAAGCCAAGCAGAAGGAGCCCACCACCGACCATGGCACACAGGCTACCGGAATTTGAAGATGAAAAAGATAAGTGGCAGGCGTACCTAGTCAAGGTTGAAGCCTATTTCAAAGCGAATGATGTGAAGGATGATGCTAAGCAAAGAGCCCTGCTGGTAGCCTAACGCCCTGACCTACAAAGAAGTTGTGCAGACGTTAAACAGCTACTACGACCCGTTACCGAATGAAATTTCTGAAAGTTTCAAGTTCTTCCATCGCTGCCAGCAAGAAGGGGAATCTGTACATGCATTCATAGTGGCAATACGGCAGATGGCACACAACTGCAATTTTGGAACTATGTTGGACAGAATGATAAGGGACCGTACTGGGTGAGGCGTCAGATGCAAGAATGTGCAGAAGCAGCTGCTAGCGAAGAAAGATCTGAATCTTGAAGAAGCGGAGGCTCTTGCCCTTGCCACAGAGAGCGCTGAATACAATTCGCAAGGTATTGTTATGGACCAAGCCAAGCTCACTGGTCAATACGAATCGCGCGCGAAGTTGCAAGGCGTGCAACAATGCAAATGTTGCAGTAAGCGTGGTCACAAGACCAATGCTTGTCGACTAATCAAACGCAAATGTTACAAGTGCGCACGGCCAGGACATTTAGCGAGAATGTGTGTGGTAAATGAAACAAGCAAAATGCTAGCAGTCACTGCTCAGGCGACGGAAACCGAAGAGAGTGATAGCAGCACGTGACAAATCTGGTCCTTGACCACCACGCGCTCTCTCATACCGCCCATCAGGAAATCGTTTGCATGGAATGGCATCGAAATCATGGTGGACATCGATACTGGCTCCCCTGTTTGTGTTATCCCCAAGAGCATTTACAAATTGCACTCTCACCGATGGCCGCAGCTACAAAAGGCGGAAGTACAGCTTTTATGCTATCTCGGAAAGTTGCCGCTTCTGGGTGTACTGACAATGCCATTTTCTTATGAAGGTACAACAGTGCAGTGCAGTCTGACAGTTTTAGACTGCAATGGCCCCAGTCTATGCGGTCGGGACCTGCTGAAAAAATTAACAGACGAATGCATTCAGGTGCTGAGCATGTATTCGACGGCTCCTGTGCCAAAACAAGCCTTGGAGGACGTGCCAACGCTGCTCCAGCAACACTCCGACCTTTTCACTGAAGGCGCTGGTCTCATGAAAGGCCCACCCGCCCGACTGCACATCAAGGGCGGAGCAAAACCCAAGTTCTTCAAGGCAAGGAAAATTCCTCTTGCACTTTGTGATAAAGTGCCTAAGGAGCTTGACAGATTAGTCTCAGGTGGTATAACATCTCCAGTCCCTCATTCCGAATGGGCAACACCCATCGTGCCAGTTTTGAAGAAGGACGGAACAGTGCGCATTTGTGGGGACTTCAAGGTTACACTAAACCCTGTGTGCGATGTTGAGCAGTACCCCTTGCCTGTCATAGACGATATTTTTGCAAACCTGTGAGGAGGAAAAAATTCAGTATTTTAGACCTTCGCGATGCTTACAATCAGGTCGAGCTAGATGAAGACTCGCGGAAATTAGCAGTGATAAACACACGAAAGGGGCTCTTTTGCTACAACAGGTTACCGTTTGGCATCGCATCAGCTCCAGCAATATTCCAACGGAAAATTGAATCTGTGCTGCAAGGACTAAAAGGAACCCAGGCTTATCTAGACGACGTCCTGATAGCCGAGAGCAGCGATGCTGAAAACGTAAACCTGCAAGCTGTGCTACAGCGTTTCCGCGAGAACGGTATCAAGCTTCGTTCCGCCAAGTGCAAGTTTGGTGAACAATCAGTGACATATCTTGGCCATCGTATCGATGCTGAAGGGCTACACCCACTCGAGAAGCATGTGGATGCAATCAGGCTAGCCTCTTCACTGCGCAATGTTGCGATCCTTTGAGGGAATGGTTACATTTTACAACAAGTTTTTGCCAAATCTTTCCACTATACTTGCACCCTTGTACAGCCTTCTTGAAAAAGGTGCAAAATGGGTTTGGCACGAAAAAGAAGACGCGGCATTTCAGAAGGCCAAGGATGCTTTGTGTTCAGCCCCAGTGCTAACAAACTTTAATCCGCAGCTGGAGTTGATGTTGAAATGCGACGCGTCGCCTTACGGTGTCGGTGCTGCCCTTCTCCATCGAATAAATGGTGAAGACAGGCCAGTTGGTTTCCGATCACGAACGCTCACCTCAGCAGAGAGAAAATACTCCCAAATTGAGCGCGAGGTATTAGCCCTGGTATTTGGTGTGACAAGGTTCCGCGATTACCTGTTGGGACGGGAGTTCATGCTTGTAACGGACTACCGCCCCTTGTTGGGCCTTCTCAGACAGGATCGTCAAACTTCTGTCAAGGCTGCCGCCCGAATTCAGCACTGGGCGCTTTTGCTAGGGGCATACCAGTACAAGCTGGTCTGTAAACCTGGCAAACAGATGCTCATTTCTGACACTCTAAGTTGTTTGCCTCAATCGCTGCAGGAGCCGCTAGCGGAAACCGAAGATCTGTCGGAAATGGTGCTCATCATAGACGAATGGGACCAGCCAGCGGTTTCCCACCAAGAGATTCAAGCACTCGCAGCAGCTGACGGTTTTTTGCAAACGATATGCAGGTACGTGACTGAAGGGTGGCCCTCCGTCGTAGAAGATGACTGCAGAGAAATGGTGGAATTCTGGAAAAGGCAACACGAGTTGTCTGTAGAGAAGGGGCTGTTGTACTGGGGCCATCGTGTGGTGGTACCAAGTGAGGCGCATGAGAAACTTGAAGATGCTGCACGAGTCTCATCAGGGGGCACCTACCATGAAGACAAGGGCGAGGGCTAGATTTTGGTGGCCAGATCTAGATCAAGACATTTGTAGAATGGTCTCAGACTGTCGAAGCTGCATGCAGGCTCTGCCCATGCCACCTGCACGGAACCCCGTTAGCTGGCCGATTTCGCTAGAGAGGTGGTCACGGCTGCATGACGACTATGCAGGGCCTATTGCAAACAAGATGTTGGTAATCGTTAATGCACACAGCCATTGGATAGAAGCCATTCCAGTATCCCGAGCAACCGCTAATGCAACTGCCGATTGCATGCGAACCTGTTTAGCAGGTTTGGGTTGCCCCGCACCATAGTTACGGATAATGGTACGCCCTTTACCGGTTCAGAGTTTGCTGTATTTGTGCAGAAAAATGGACTTGAGCATATTCGCACCCCGCCTTATCGCCCTCAAAGCAATGGTCTCGCCGAACGGGCCGTGAGAACTATCAAGGAGGGCTTTACGAGAATGCCTGGTGTGGAGTTGGAAACTGCTTTGGCTAGAATTCTTTGTAACTACAGAAATTCGCAACAAGCTTCAGGGTTTTCACCGTCTGAACTTCTTCTTGGGTACCGTTTGCATACAAGACTAGATGTGTGTCTTCCTCCCAGGAGCAACGAAAAGCCCAAGAATCCAGCGGCTGATTCCGCCAGTTGGTACTTCGCCCCTTGAGATGCCGTCTACGTGCGCAACTACAACATAGGAGAAAAGTGGACACCAGGCAAAGTGAAATCGACAAGTGGTGCCCGTTTAGACACTGTGGCTACCGAGGACGGTGTCGTTCGACGCCATGTCGACCAGATCCGGAAACGTTCATCAGACACAGACGGAAGCATAGAAATATCAAGTCCCGAGGAATCGCCTCCGACAAACTTAGGGGCACCGAAATACGAGGCTCAAGACCTTCCCGAAGGGCCTGTTCCTGACCTACGTCGGTCCACAAGAACCAGAAAGCCAGTGGAGCGCTGCGGCTACTAGGGGAAAAGAATGCTGCAGATAACCTATTCGGAGCCACGTGCGCCTCCCCGCGCATGCGTCGATGGTCCCTCTTTCCTTCTTTCTCTTCCATATATATTTCCGAGCTGGAAATAAAGCGTCGTCTTTTTGGTCTGCAAATCGGCCTGGATTTCATCGCGTAGCTGCCGGCCTTTCGCCGGTAGAACGTAACAATGCTATAACCTACTTGCTGTAAACATTAAAAAGCACGTCCAAGTGTCGCATGAGACCTCATACTGCACACATAAAGAATAGCAAAAAGACTACGTGCAACATATTTCAAGCGGTGCAAGTACATGCAACTGGCATGAAATGCGTCGGCGACAATAATTAGCGTGCAGACATGACACCACAATTATTCTATGTACCTCAGCAATAATGAGACTCGAACTACACACAAATGTCAGTGCCACCATTAGAATCAGCCACGACAGCGTTGTTAAACAGGGTTGAACATCCAGTGCGCGTTCATTCATTCGTTATAGAAAATGCGTCTGTCCATGAAGGTACTGGGGATGTTGTGCTCTGAAGAATGATTACAAGCGCTGTTTAGCTCAAGTTCTACGCGACGACATAATGCACCTGAAAATCGCAAGAAACCACCGCTTGTGTCAAACCGCCGCTTTTTCAGCATTCCTTCAACTTGCTTCTTGGCAACTTGAACAAGGTATGTGTATCCCATCTGGCAGATGTGGAAAATCATTGAATCATAATTACAGATGCAATTCTATTTCTTATCAAAAGATGTGGCACGGTACCTTCGTTCACGCAGTCCGCAGCTGCTGTAGTGCCTTCGTAACGTCGAAGCTGCGCTGGCTGTGCGTCGGCTCAAGAAGCTCCAGCCGGAGCAAACGAACATCACAGGGGAGCCCGCTTAAAGAAGGAACGGGCGGACAGCCTGCCACACGTTCATTTATCACTGCCGCAATGCCGAAGCCTACAAGCAGCGGCAAGTAGCAAGGACAATTTGTAGAGAACTTGCGAGGCAGCCGGTCTGCAAAGTGCGTTTACAAGCTGACCGTTTACCCACTGCAACCGTACTATCCCACAGATAACTGGACAACCCACCACGCACGGTCCATCCACACCAATCCACACCATCAAGACAATAAACACGAACACACTTTGGCTAGTGGTGGCTACTTACGGCCACTTCAGTTGCTAAAATCCGAAGCCGCAAAAAGAACATCGTTTATTTTTTAGTCTAACAAAAGTCTGTAGACCTAATGATGATTGAAATAGTGAATTGTTAAAGAATGTTTCACTCGTTAGGTCCCAACTAGAGTACAAATCGATCCGATCCAATCTAGCCTTTATTCTATGACATATTCTATGATCTAGTCATCAACGTTGCCATTGCATCCGCTTTAGTAGCTTTTTGGCGGTAGCGGCTGTTGTGTGCTGTAGCACAGCAGGTGTTCTGTGGCACAGCCTCCTCTATTTTTCTGTAGCATCGGTTAATAACAGTAGATAACCACCGATGGGATGTTAGCTCTTGGTTCACAGATTTTCTTCATCGCAAAGCGGTGATCTGTAAACCGGAGTGCAGCGACACAACCTATGGCTAAATCTGCCTATGCGAAATGCTAACTCGATCAGCAACTCGGTTGAGGAGCACCTAGTCATTCGTGTGTTGCACTTACCAATGAAACGATGTCATCATTAAAGCGCTGCTTCTCAGAAAAGCGCATTGACGATTCCGCGGTTAATCCTGTAATTAAAAGGATATCTTCGAGAGTTCTGCCTGGTGCCTTAACACCTGCTAATAAAGATGCTGTTGACTGGTAAGTTCCCGGCATGCTTAAATGTATCCTTTTTCTCTGGTTTACACTAAGCGGTATATTGCTCGCACTTCATAACGAGGACGTGAAGACTTTGTGCCAATTTGAACAGGGTAGGTTTTTTATCGGCGTTTAAAAGAAGTGCCTTAGTTAACCATGTTTATACAGGTCATGCAGTGTCCCCCTAAGCTCCCCTCCACTATTTTATCGTTAATTTTAATTCTTTGATTTAATGAATGGTGTGAATAATTGTTTCGGTTAATTCGGTTTCAGGGACTTCCAGTCGCTGCTGGCGTATGGTTGTCACAAGCACGTAGTTGTTATCGACACAAGGTATACACAGGTAAATACGAAAAATGCCACGACTAGTAAATAATTTTCTCGCAAGAGGACTGCAGCATACTGAACAGCCTTCCTTGCTTGCTTGTAAATACTTACAGGTCTTCCAGACTCTTACCGGGCACAAGCACTATGTGACCAAGGTATGGCTGAATGAAATATGAGCATTCAGTTCGGTTCACCGAAAGACTCGGAAGGGATTAACAGTGGTCGAAGCAGCTGCGTGTCTCTTGAGCCAACAACACCCCTTGTTTGACCACTGTTGAGCATCAGTGCTGACACACCAGTTCATTAGATATTTTTGAAGCTCTTGATTCAATGATCACTGCACTGTGATTACTATGCTCTGCTCTGGTGGGCTCAGTAGAAGCAGAAAATCTTCATTGTAATTTTGTACACAACTTTCGAGCTTTTCAAGTCAAGCAGTTTTCATGCTATCAGAGTAGGGTTTTTAACTGAGCAAGTATTTTAAGCTCAAGTGCTTCACTGCTTTAGAAAGACTTGTATGAAACCTTGTCGCATCATCGCTCAGTACCTGGGCATTGTGGGCACATTTATTGTACATTAACTAGAAAAATATTCATGTGGTACTATTTTAGTCAAAATACAAACCTTTAGATTGTCAATGTGATATGTACACCTGTGAGCAAAAGCTTACTTACAGAACAGGGATTCCACAATAAAACTGATATTTTTCGCTGCATATGCATGTAACTTGAAATTGACAACTGCAGTCAGAACTTAGTGTTCCGAACGTCTCTGTGTGCACTTCTTAATTTCAGTTTGTGCATCTCAGTTTTTATTATTATTATTATTATTATTATTATTATTATTATTATTATTATTATTATTATTATTATTATTATTATTATTATATAATCCTGTGGTCTGTATACTTCTGCTCATTGGCATACCTCCGGGAGACATTGTGGCATTTCTGGTAGCCAAAGGTGTGTTGCTTTGGAGCCTAAAACTCTGTTGATTTTCACATAAACAGTTATTCAGACTGCCGACATGAAAAATAGAAGTGAAAGATAAAATTAATTAGCAATCCAGAAAGCTTTTCAGTACACTTATGCCCTACAAATAATTATTCAGTATAAGTCAGTAAATAGGATACTTAAAATCAGCACAGGAAATGACACCAACATGAAACCAGCACATGTGTATGGGCAAATTGTGCTTGTTCTTTGAGCCTGAGCATGTGTCTTGCGTGCAGTGAGGTGGCAGTAATGCCGTTTGCGGAGCAGCTAGTGCTGCTCGTTGGCAGAGCAGCAATAGCTGCTCCGCCGCCCTAGCAGAAGGGACCCTCGACCTCTAGGCCGGTTGCCTGAAAGGTCTCGTCTGCCAAGACGAAGCCTTCACGTCAAATGCAGCGTTCGCAAGAGCGAATGTCCAGCACCTCACAAGAGGCGATGGACAAAACAACCAGCCATATGGCGCCGCCGGAGCCTCAGGAGCAGCGAGACTCTCGCGATCGCTCCAAAAACGACACTCTCTTCACAGTACTTGAAAAGGGCCCGTGAGCTAATCTTTATCTCTTAAACATACAGTGCAAAACACATTTATCATCATGGAGACACAAATAATACAATGGAATGTTGGAGGACTTCATAACCTAGACGACATTACAGAACTTCTACACAAGCATAATCGAAAGTTGCTTTGTGTTCAAGAGACACACCTGAAACCCACGCACACAAACTTTCTTCATCAGTACACCATTTATCGTGAAGACCGCAACGAGGCGAACGCCTCGTCTGGCGGTGTAGCAATAGTTGTCAAGTCTGTAGCTTGTCATCATGTTGCCCTTCAGACGCTCCTTGAGGCAGTCTCAGTTTGGGCAATCCTTTTCAATAAATTAATCACTGTATGTTGCATATACATAGCTCCAAATTATCATCTCAGAAGAAGCGATATTTATAACCTAATTGATCAGCTCCCGGACCCCTACATACTCGTAGGCGATTTTAATGCCCACAACACCATGTGAGGAGACTCGCGATGCGACGCGAAAGGTTGTTTTATTGAAGATTTTCTTGTAAATTCCGGTGTCTGCCTCTTCAATAAGGAGGATTCAAAGTATTATAATATTCGTCATAACTCATATTCATCAATAGACCTGTCAATTGGCTCTGCTTCAATTTTCCCCGACTTGCAATCGCATGTAACCAAAAATCCTTATGGAAGTGACCACTTCCCTGTAATGTTAAATTTAATACGACAACACGAATGCCCTCCACATGCCCCCTGGTGGAAACTAGCCTCTGCCGAATAGAATAATTTTAAGGAATCCACTTACTTATCATGACATCTTATCACTGATTTTAGCTTAGATGAAGCAGTAGTTTATCTTACTTGTTTTATACTCGTCACAGCACACAAAGATTCATTCCACAAACAAAAGGTCTCTCAGGTAAAAGATGAGCAGGGCAGACTGGCGTGAATGAAACGAAACAAAGCGTGGGGTTTGCTGCATCGCACCCCGACTACAGAAAATCTCATGGAGTTTAAACTGGTAAAATCACAGGAAAGGCACATGCGGAGACAGGCAAGGAGGGCTAGTTGGAAGAGGTTTCTCTCGGGCATCACATCCTACATTCAAGAGTCTAAAGTATGGAATAGCCTGCGAAAGCTAAAGGAGTAGTAAGTCCACCCATTGCTCTTAGTTGACGACCAAGGGACTACCTTGGACAACCAGGCCAATGCCCTGGGCGAACACTTCGAGCATGTATAAAGCTCCACACATTATGCAAAATCATTCCTTAAATATAAACAAGTAGCTGAACTTCAGTCACTGGATCGTGAATGCCGTCCGAATAAACCATACAGCCATCCTTTTAATATTGCCAAGCTTAGAGCTGCCTTGAGCACATGTAGAAGCTCTGCACCGGGAGCTGATAGAATCACATATGACATGATTAAAAACTTACACACCAACACACAGATGACACTTCTGGCACTTTTCAACTCTATCTGGACGGCCGGATACCTCCCATCCTCGTGGAAAAAAGCTATTATTCCTGTCTTGAAGCTGGGTAAAGACCCTTCCTTGGCGGTGAGTTATCACCCGAGAGCTCGTACAAGTTGCCTGTATAAGCTTTTTGAAAAATGGGTAATCGTCAACTCGTACATTTCCTTGAACTGAACAATATGTGTGATCCCTTTCAGTGTGGCTTCAGAGAAGGGCGGTCCACAACTGATCATCTTGGGCACATTGAAGGAAAAATCCATGATGCATTTATACATAAACATTTTTTTGTTATCGGTATTCCTCGATATGGAGAAAATGGATGACACAACGTGGGGTTATGGGATCTTGCGAGACTTGTTGGAAATGGTCATACATGGAAATATGTTAAACAGTACTAGAAAGCTATGTGTCCAATCGTACCTTCAGCGTGAAAATGGGCAACGTATTGTCGCGACCTTTTATACAAGAAACTGGTGTACCCCAAGGAGGCGTGCTTAGCTGCACGCTCTTTATCGTGAAGATGAACATGCTTCATTACCACCAGCCATCTTTTAGTCTATCTACGTGGATGACATACAAATAGGTTTCAAATCCTGCAACCTTGCAGTGTGAGAGAGGCAAGTACAACATGGCTTGAACAAAGTGTTCAAATGGGCAGACGAAAACGGATTTAAAGTGAACCCCAACAAAAGTTCTTCTGTGCTTTTCGCAAGAAAGAAAGGGCTTATTGCAGATCGCATTATGAAAATGTATGGGCAACAAATACCTGTGAATAAAGAGCACAAGTTTTTAGGCATTATACTTGACACTATTCTTTTATTCCACACACGAAATATTTCAAGGTGAAATGCTTAAAAACAATGAACTTACTGAAAATTCCATCCCACACAACATGGGGCAGTGACAGAGAGGGTTTAATGAATCTTTACAAGAGCCCCATTCAATCATGACTGGACTATGGTGCCATGATCTGTGATTCTGCCGCCCCAAGCGCGTTAAACATGCTAGATCGTGTCCACCATTTAGGTATCCGGCTGGACTCTGGCGCTTTCAGAACAAGTCTCCTTGAAAGCCTATATGTAGAATCAAATGAGTGGTCACTCCATCTGCAGAGAGCATACATCAGCCTAACATTTTCTGAAAGTTCACTCTAATCATCATCATCCGTGTTCTAATACCGTTAACGATATGACATGTACTACACTCTTTTGTAATCATCCATCTGTAAGACAGCCTTTTTCACTGTATGTGAGGGAGCTTAGCATTGAAATGGATGTCCAACTCCTCGAATATCACTAATGCCTCCTGCAAAGCTGCTACCACCTTGGGAGTGGCAGCTTATAGAATGCGATATATCATTTCTACAAGTTACAAAGTACGCTCCAGAGATCAAAATCTGAATGCATTTGCTAGTACTCCAGCACAAGCACTCCTGTACGGAGTTCTACGCAGAAGCATTGAAGTCGCATGCTGGGCTGTCCTATGCAGCCATTGGTCTATCCTTATTGGAATCCGATGCACTGCATCCAGAAACAAGTATCTTTACGGCTGAGGCCCATGTGCTATTGTCGGCTATGAAGCATATAAGGAAATCAACACTCCAAAACGCAGACTCCCTAAGTGTCGCGAAGGCCTTGATGTCACTCTGCAAGCACAAAAATCCACTACTTAACAGACTCTATTCTTTCCTGTGTAAAACGGGTATATCTAATCAGCATGTCATCATATGCTGAGTGCCTGGCCATAGGGGCGTCGACGGTAATGTTCTGGCGGATGAGATGGCCACGTCATTGCATTGCAAGCTATCAATCCTACCGCTGCTGTCCCTGCCACAGATCTGAGGCCTTTCTTACAAAGAAAACTGTGAAACCACTGGCAACACTTGTAGGACACGGAAACAAATAATAAGCTCCATGTAATAAAGCCACAATTATGTTTAGGTTTATTATTAGGTGAGGCGTGCAGACATATGTCCTATTCTGTCGTCTCAGAATAGGACACAGATTTGGTACCCCGCAGGGGCGTCTGCGCCAGCAGGCGTTTGGTGCGTTGCGACACCACGGACCCGAGCACACGGGGGCTGGACCCTCCCGCGTGTAGCCGTGCGCGGCTTAGCCGTGTCCGGGGAAAGGAGGATCCTGGGGGTTGAGCCAATGCCGGGTGCTCGGACCTTTAAGGCCCCCCGGCGGAGGCAACACGCCTCTTTGGCCTCTGCTTCACGTAGACGGCACCCCCGGACTGACCCACCCAGGGGAAATCGGTAGTCGCCTTTTCCTGTCTCTCTCTTCGCACATCTTCGTCTTTCCCTCTCGCTTTTAGTCTTTCCTGTCTTCTTTTCACTTCTTCTTACTTCCGAATTTCCTGGCGGCAAGGGTTAACCGTGTGTAGTATATCCAGTCTTGGTTATATGCATTAGGTTATAGTGGCGGTGCATAGCTGGCGTGTGCAGGTTGCTCACAACCTGTAGCGTCCCCTTGTGGGCTCGGTGGTGGGTGGCTACCACCGCCGCCGAATTTCAAACCATATTATGGCAGAAGCTTTTCCGCGACTTCCAGATCGGCCTCTGAAAAGAGGCCGCACCGATGCACCTTTTCAATTCACCCTCCGAACCGACATAGACAACTTCCAACGTTACCACGTCTTGCATAGTGAAGGACCACAAAGTATGCGTAAGCTATCTCCTTTCTTGGTGGCGAAATGCCTCATAGAAAAAATTGGCAAAGACTATAAAGCCTCGAAAATGACCAGTGGAGACCTACTTATAGAACTGAGAAACAAAGAACAAGTGCCAAAGCTGTCCGAACTCACCAGTATTGGTGAAATCAAAGTCATGTTCATGTTCGGTTTATACAAATAAACCGAACATGATCAAACCGCTTGTCCTGCGATATGAGGAATATGTCCGGGATTATGACATTCCTTGCGAAGTCCTCGAGGTTGCCAGAAAGCCACAGCGTTTGCCCCCATGGTACAATTTTAAACCGTTATGTGACTGGACATTGACACATTTAAAGAAGAAAGACACCCCACGCGAACACATTACACAAGAATTCCGTGAACTTCAGGAGAAATATAAAAATAACGTGCAATATTACACTGATGGCTCCAAAACGAAAGAACACGTAGGTGTGGGGGTCATAACGGAAAATTGGGAAAAAAGTATTCGATTGCCACAACACGCCTCTGTTTTCACGGCCGAAGTTTTCGCCATATGGGTTGTTGTGAAAAAAATTATCGCTGATAAACACACAAATGCAGTCATATACACAGATTCTTTAAGCACACTGAAGGCACTACATCTCAAATCTGAGTGTGAACCCCTGATTGGAGACATTTTAAACATGGTGGCTTTTAACGAATACGGGAGGTCAATTCGTTTCTGCTGGGTCCCAAGCCATGTTGGGATACCAGGTAACGAAGCAGCTGATACATATGCATTGATGGCAGCACACGAAGACATTACAAACACAATGCTCCCATACAAAGATAGCATCCGCGCAATTAGAAAAGCCTTAACGGTAAAATGGCAACGCGAATGGGACCGTTGTTCCGACAACAAGCTACATCTCACGAAACCCATAGTTGGGGAATGGAAGTCATGCTATCATCAGGAGCGGTTCATCGAAGTAGTTTTGTGCCGACTACGCATCGGGCACACACACATCACACACAATTACCTACTTAGGAAAGAAGACACACCAACATGCGAGAAATGTCAACAGCCACTAACAGTTATGCACCTATTACTCACATGTACGCAGATTGAAACACACAGACGAGCACTCTTGCACAAATTATATGAACAACACATACCGTTACACCCTGCTCTAATTTTAGGCGATGATCCACTAGTCCCATTTTGTGACGTCCGTAAATTTTTAGACGACACTGGATTTTTACATAAAATATAGATTATTAACACAGTCTTTCACTTTATAAACTGTATTTTAGAACACCTCGTGTTTGGCGCAGCATAGCCTTAGCTGCTTTTGCGCCATTAAACCCCATTCAACTAACTAACTAACAGATTTGGTATGCATAATTTTTTACTCACTGGAAATGAATCGCCAGCGTGTGGTAGATGCGGGGAGAGGCTGACCGTCCTCCACATCCTCCTGGAGTGTTGGAAGCCGAATCTGAGAGAGACATTTTCCCCTATCATACCGCAGCACATCCCTCTTCATCCTGTCATGTTTCTCGGTCCAGAACCATTTCTTGATACTAATACAGTCCTAGGGTTCCTGAAAGATGTTGCCTTACATGTTGTTAGCCCCATACATTCGTAGCATTTCCTCTCCTCAGAGGATGCCACTGCTATAATAGTATTGTATAGCACATGCCTCCAGGACATTGTTTTTCAAGGGCCCTGGTGAGGCAATAGTGCTCTTGCCAATTTTTTCATCTGACATATTTTGTATATTGTATCATTTTTTAGCAGTGCATTTTAATGCTCATACTACACATCATTAGTCATCGTCATAATCTTATTAGACGTAGATTTTGCGCACTTTACAGGGGCTATTTTTAAGGCCCCTTTACTGCCATGTCACATCAACTTCATAGAACTCATCACTACACAGCGAAGTCACTGACACTGGCATGGTGCTCTTTGGTCATAACTGACCCTTGCGCCAATAAACAACACACATTCATTCATGTGTGCGGGTCTCTTGCTCTAGAGAAAAGAAAAAAAAACGCACTTCTTAAGTTACTTTTTGGGCCATTCAATTATTGTAAAACAATCCCATCACTTTCACTTGTATTAATTCCATCCGCACAATATGCCCGCAGGGTTTATAACAGTTTTCACAGTCAGCTTCATTGTCTCAAAGATGACCCGGCGCAGTGGCTTAGCAGCTATGGTGTTGTGCTGCTAAGCACGATGTTGCCGGATCAAATCCCGGCCATGGCAGCCGCATTTGGATGGGGGCAAAATGCAAAAACACCCATGGGGTCCCGTGCATTGGGGGCACATTAAAATCTCCTGGTAGTCAAAATTAATCCGGACTTCCCCGCCATGGCATGCCTCATAATGAAATCGTGGTTTTGGTATGTAAAACCCCGGAATTCAGTTCAGTTATCTTAAGGATGCAGGTTATTGTCTGCTTATGTAGTCCTTGATGTCTGAGAAACTGCTCAGAAATATCAAATCCTGTCCTTCAAATGACACATGTGGAAACAACAAGCAAAATGTTAGCAAAATAACTGTCCTGCCACACATCCATGGATCGTCCCATCAGGTTATAAAAATTGCAAAAGATTTTGATGTTTTTTTGTTTTTTGTTTTTGTCAGATAACCAAAAAATTATGTGTGGCTCTGCTATCACCAACACCAAAGACCAGTGGAGCTGCGGAAAGGCCAGTATAGTAGTGCCAAACCACACACTTAGTCATGCGTGGCTCTGCTATCACAAACACCAGAGACTAGCAGAGCTGGGGGAAGTTAAGGCTTCAGAAAAATCCATGCAGTCTTCCTCTGGGGGGGTTTCGGCTGGGACGGCGCGCCACTTGAAGCGCCCACTGCAACAGAAGGGATTTGTTGAGACGCCATTTGCGTTGGTGTCGTGTGCGACACGCTGCACCAATGTGACACGGCGGCCCCGCCGCGCCTTAGCTCTGATGCATGCTAGCTCCGATGCTGTACACCTGGTAGCTTCTTGTAATCCGTGGAAGCGAGTGCGCAAGTTTTTATCGGAGAGCAATGACGTCACACCACCTGTGTCCCCACTGCACCGCTCCTTCTCTCCTGCTAGGCTCCACCCACCCTCGTCCCATAGCTATGCTGCACGATGCTATTTTTATACTCTGCTTTCACTCTCTCTCAGATATCTCTGCCCCAGCTCAGCGAATTTTTTTCATGCGTGCGATGCTATTTTTATACTTTGTGAATGTCAAGAGAAACCCAGCACGGTTCTAACAGTTGCACTGTAAAAACTGGAAAGGGTTGTGCCACGATAGACATCTTCTAGACCATGTTACACAGCGCTGACGACATCACTAGCACACGTGTAGTGGTTGTAGTTGTTAAAATGCATCTGTTGCCAGTTCTTGGCAGGGTGCAGTTATGCAGTGTTTGGAGTGTGTGTAGATCATGAAGGCAAATTTGTTTAATTGTTTTCTTCCTTGAACCTTTACAATCATCCTGTCAGCCAGCTAAATGTGTGTATCGGAGAACATCAGTTTGAGCTGTGCAGGTGTGCGGTAAACTGCTTGATAAGGGAAATCGCACTACCAACTTTTTCTTGTGAAGTGGACCACATTGTTTTCAGTGCTGAACCTTGCATTGAAGAACAGTAATATCAGCTTCTTTGTAAATGCACCACACTTGTTCTTTAGAGTGCAACGAAAAGCAATTGGCAGACATGGGCACCCTTACGAGGGCCTTCCTCATCTGGCCACACATGGTGAGGTGAGGGTAATGGGAGGATCACCTTTGGGAAGATTGATGAAGGCGAGGTGCGTGCAAGGGAGAGTGCGGTGATGATGTGAGGTTAAATGAGGGAAAGGCGATTCATATTGTTGAAGTACAGAAAGGCACTCAGATCATATGCATGGTGGGTTTAAAGTCTGAAGTTTTGAAGTGCGCTGGTAGGAAGTCTCTCTAGCTCAGATGTAAGTCAAAGGCCACTTTTAACTGATTAAAGTCATAAATGGCTGTTCATGTTAGCTGTAGCTAAGCCTCTTGAAAGCTGTAGCAACTGAAAGCGGCAATGAGAGCTGGAGAAGTGATGGCGACTTTCTGGCATCACTTTAAGATTTCTTTTTCACTGATCACCACCGGTCAACACACTCCTTTATCTGAAGTAAACACCCTGGGATTAATCTTTTCTTGCTCTACTTAAATGGAAAAAAAATTGAGTTGGAGGATTTTCGGGCACTGATAACGTTTGTTGGCATATGAACTAAAGGAAACATCAAGATGAATAAAAAACATTTCAGTAATATGTTGGTAATAAATGTTGAACCTAAAGACAAAGAAAAGCATAGCTAAATTAATGGCCAAGATCAAGCTTGAGAATGTGTGGCTCTGTGCCGCAACCGCTATTTCCCCCTCCCCTTCAAAAACACGTGCCTCCACTTTTACCTGTGTCTTTCACGGAGGGCTGGTAGCGACAGTTTGCACTGCAGTGTCCCAACTACTGACGCTGCCCTTCCACCCACACCCCTCCATGTATTTACTCTGCTTGGCATTACGTAGGCTTGGAAGGGAAGTAGGGGAAAAATTACTGCAAGGCATGAAGCATCTAGGCACTTGTGAGTATAGTACATGCCGTGTAAGCATTCCATTTCTCTCTTGTGGCCAAGGTCAAACAAGGCGTGCCATGGGCTGCGTTTCAAGAAGTGAGTGGGTTCGACGCTGACAGAGTTCCTCCAGTTTAGTAGGTTTCGCCAGCGCACTTACCACTCCCATTCAGATTTCATTCAAACCCACGACTGTTTTGCTCGGCCACTCAAGCCTTCATGTGGAAGCAGTGGTGGCTGCCATTTAGCATGACTTGACACCATGGCACTGCTCATTCGCTGGTCGTGCTGCTAAACTATGCTTGTGGCATTGCCTATGATGAGTGGTACTACTGTTGCCCCCTGTGGAGCTACTGGTCATTCCAAATGCTCAGTGCAGCCTTTGAGAAGGACAAAGAACTTTCAGCATTGCTCTCCTGAGTCCTAGTTCAACTGAACGCCACTAATGTAGCTTTTGCGCATATGCTTGGTGCCTTAACGGCTAGAAAATGCAAATAGCCAAGAACATGATGCTGAACAGCTATCCTCGGCAAGCCAGCCTCCCACGATGCTGTCCCACGATGCTGTCCCACGGCATTCTCTCCACGACCAATCTGTGCAATGGGTCTTCAGGAGTATGCCCTGCACCAGGAGTAGGCCCTGCACGGTTATTGGGCTTTTTCAAACACTGTATGGTATGCATAGGTTTTAGTGGCACCCTTGTTGCGCATTCTCCATTCCATGCGCTGAGTGGCTAAAAATTACTGTTTTCACATTATGTTGTGAGAGCCTATTTTCCATGAGCTTTTTTAAAAATATTTTTATGACTATGCTTCAAGATAATCACATGACACTCCTGCTTAGATCTTTTCCATCCTCCGTGTTTGATGCTCATGTTCAGCTCGATTGACAGCAAGTACGGTTGTCGGCAGTGGCGCTGCCGACACATGGTATGTATACTGTGTACACATGGTACATATATGGTGTCATGGACGAAACTACGGTTGATTTCGGGGACTAAACAGGACTTAAGAAATTCTCAGCACCTAGCATTATGTGCAACGCATCAAAAAGCATTACAGTGAGCTGGACCTCCTGCGGTTCTATAGTAAATCATGGATAAGTGGTGTTACGTATTGTCAAGCTTCTTTGTGCACAATTCCAGCAGCAAAATCTTTTGTTTGCGAGGCATGCTTTCATTTGGTACATTGCTAAAAAGAAAGTACAGTGATCAATCCCGAACTGCCAAAAATGCGCATGCGCCACAGAAACGAGCATTCGTGCACCACACATGCGCAAACAAATAAGACGCCATATTTTTTAAAGATCCCTTTTGCACATTTTATCTTTAGGCGAAATAAAACCAGCACTGCCAAGGTAGAGCGCCATACTTATTTGGTTTTTACAATACATTGTGATGAACGAGGAATAAGGAATTTTCTTGTATATTAACGACTCTCGTGATATACTTCTCTAAATTATTAGTGTTTTTAATCCCTCTGCATTCGCTATATATTAGCCTGGTATGAAAGTATTTTTATCATTCATATGTTCAAGAGAAAGTCTCAGTTTGTGCGATCTGTGGGCCATGAACACCTTTCTCGGTCTAATTGAGTGAGCCCGGCTGAGTATAATTTTTATGAGTCTAAATGAGCCTGGCTGATTATAGTTCTGGTGAGTCTGAGTCCGAGTGAGCTCTACTGAGTAGTATTTATGTGAGTCCGTGTGAACTCAGCTGAGTAGAATTTTGGTGAGTCTTAGTCCGAGTGAGCCTGGCTGAGTTAGTTTTCATGAGTCTGCCTCCGAGTGTTCCCAACTGAGTGGGATTTTAGTAAGTCTTAGTCCAAGTGAGCTTCGTTTATATCGCCTACCTATGGTCAAGCGCCTAAAACTAAAAGCAGTGTGACAGACTTTGACAATAGAAATGGCACTAGACAGTCACTTTTGTAAACTAAGCTCGCAGGTTGAGCAAATTGTTTATTTGAAATTGCAGAAATCTAAAGGTAAGATAAGGATGGTAGCCTTTTCAGGGTAGGGAGGGTGGGTAAAGCTTTTTGCACTGAGAGTGAGGGTGTGCGGGTAATTCTTTTATAGGTGAGGGCGTTGAAATTTTTCAATGTGAGGTTGAGGTGAGGAAGAAAATGAGGACATTTGCCTACTTCTGATAGTTGGACATAAAGTAGCTTGAAGTCTATGCAATGAAAATCTTTCATCAAAAACCCACTTATTTAAAGGAAGTGTATGTTTGACACTAGAGATGGTGCATCTCCTATGGTAAAGCGGTCATTTTTTAAAAGCAATAACATTTTTGCGGTTGTGGGATTTGTTTGTGTTTGCGACAAAAACACTTCATTGTTATACCAGTAAAATGAGAAAGGTCCACTTTATAAGCAGTCTCCCATTTTCTCAACAATTTGTAGGTGGTATCACTTCAAGAAATAGCAATGCCAAAAAACTCAATTGCTGCAATTTTGATACAAGAATTGCTCCAATGCAGAGCGATCCAGCTGGCTGAACATTTTTTGCCAACCAGCCACCACTCCACCAGCCCAGAAGATGGGCAAGGCACTTGTAGTGTTATCATGCTGTTTGCAAACGGGGAGAGGTCTGTTGAGAGGAAGGCAGGCAGCAAGACAAGAGCCATTTTCACTGCAAAAGATAAGAACTTCTGTCTTGTGGCATTTGTGGCATTTACCTGATCACCCTCTCGTGTGAAAGTCTACATTGAGCAGACTGGCAGTTGCATCGCCGAGTGCCTATGTCAGCATAACAGTACATTAAAGGGAACGCCTACCTCACACCCCTTAGCATACTGTTCAGCATCTGATCGCAAACCTTCCTTTAATTGAACAGAAGTTATCACCAGGCACAAGGATTGAAAGCATGTGAGCTTATTGAATCTCTTCCTATAAGAAGGCAACATGATAACTGCATATCTGAGCTATCAATCTCTCTTCTTGATTCTGAGATACTCGCTGATTTACCCAGCTCAGTGGCTATGGTGTGGTGCTGCTGTTGAGCATGGGGTTTGTTTCCTGGCCGCAGTGGCTGCACTTTGCTGTGGGCAATAACTTTCATGTATTGTGCTTTAAGTGCATGCTAAAGAACCCTAGGTGGTTGAAATTAATATGGAGCCCTTGACGGTGTCCCGTGTAATTCACTTTGCAGTTTGGAGATATTAAACCCCATGATTTTTACTGATTTATTCCCTGTGTCTTAATGATGTGCATGCACAAATGTTTTTTTTTTTCCTTTATTTCTGTTGCTTCTTATGAAACCTACAGTTGTTAGCCAGCATGGTATCTTGTGTCCGTCCTTTCACATTGTTTCTATGTTGATTTTAAGCATACATCTATTCCAAATGGCCCGTTGCTCCACCCTACTGCATCAATAAATAGTCGTTTTGCTTCTGCTTACTGCAGCACTGTGGTATACTGTAAAATTTAGAATGAGTGTCCCCTTTCCCCTCATGTCTTCAGGAACTTCCACTTGTATTTTTCTTTGAATCTTGTTTTCTGAGCACTGCTGTCAAGCTTTTGATACATACAATTTTCCTTTGTTTTAGCATGCTCATTGCATCTGTTAGAGCAGTGAAAGAAATTCCAGCAGGAATCATCTCAGGATGAATGTCAACGTTAATGGGATTAGCATTTTCACAATGTAGTGACACGTTAAATCGCCATCTGCGAATGAGGCATGTACTGCAGCCGGGCTCCTCTATTGTGCACTACACGCTGCGCCATCTAATGCCGCTTTGAAGTCCATGCGTCATGTGTGCCTGAATATATATTCAGACTAGATTGAATATGCATGGCATGGACTCGATTCTGCACAGCACCAAAGAAGTTAAAAAGAAAACTATTTTGGTGGATAATTGAAGTGCAGCCTGTACCCTGTGGCACATAGCCCGTGTGACCCATATGAGTCTGACAGCTGGTTTTGAAACATTCCCTCAGCACAGCAGCCCCATGCTCTGCCCATTAGACCTTGGACTACCCAGTGACAGAAGTCAAGTAAAAGAAATTAGATACTAACAAACAAACAAAGACAGGCAAACGTACCCCAAACTGGATGAAGTTCCCAAAGAATACCAATCAAGTTAACACAAGGTTTCCTCCATTTGTCCATTCCATTGTGCCATGGCCTGTGTCGCCTTGCTGCTGTTGTCATCATGCCACCATTGTTGCTCTCATCATGTTATCGTCATGCCCTTGTTATTGTGTTGCCATCTTTGCAAACAGTTGGAGGAGTTTGCATAGGATTTCTCGAGCTTTACACAAATTTTGTGGTGCTGATGGGTGTTGGGAAGTACCTGCTATTACAGTAAACAAGTTCAGAACTATAGGAATTGCTGGAATATACTGATTCTTTGCCTCTCTGGGACAGTGCAGCACGAATAAAGTAACTTGTTTGCAAGGCGGTCTGTCTTCCACACCTTTATATAGTTTAAAGCAGTTTGGAAGTGGTGTTGACAGAATTATACTGAAAGGCTAGGAATTATATTGAAAGGATCATGAAAAAGATGTCTGTATATTTTGATAGCACAGATATGAAAGATTTCACATTGTATAATTGCATCACCACACATTGCCCACTGATAAAGGGAATTGAACATACACTAAGAGGAATATCAAGTTAAGCCTCTGAAATAGCAAAACAAGCACTCTTTCATGACAGGGGGCATCATAGGCCAGAAGGGATGCAACAACAAGAGACAGGCAGCAGCGTGTCACTGCAGCAGCTCATCTTGATATTGTGGATTCTGACAGCATTTGCGTGGGTAGCGTTCAGTATGTTTTGTTAACCCCTTTCGTGCTTTGGATCAACTGGGTTTGTCTACGCATTCTTGGTAAAAATGGCCGAGGACGAGCTATGCTCGTCGACAGCACTTTTAATTTTCTAGCAATGCAATAGATGAGTTGTTTTTATCTCAGTGCTTCTCATAGATGGCAGTACACAATCTGTGGGGCAGCGTAAGCAGGAGAGTGAGTTTATTCTGCAGAGGAATAAAATAAGTTGGCAACTGCAGTCTTTAGAAATGGAGCCACTAGCAACTTGAGCTTCATTGGCTTCTTCACAAAAAGAAAAGCTGAATTCAGAAATGAACTAAGTGATTTCAAAGATTAAGTGTACTGTTGTTTGAGTGAAGAAGACGCCGAGATTTTTGGTGTGCTCAGCTCGTCTTGTGAAAGTGACATAGGCAGTGGTGTGAACTTGACATAACCATAGCCTGTGTTCCTACCTCGCTTTCAGTTTTTGGCATCTCTAGTTAAAACGTTTGATGTGGAGGACGCAGGTGACCCATTGGAGTATTTCAAGGTGGGGAATGTAGTTTCATGTCCTCTTTTCATATCTATTGCACTGTATGTGGTACAGTGCAGTTAAGCTTCACTTTTGCAATAATGCTTGACATTTTGTATAAATGAACACCTAAATCATTGTCTGCAATGTTTTCCATTAAAAAAATCCACAATAAAAAATTTTCAGCCATTTTGGTCAGAATTCAGGATGATAGCGTCGCACAGGAGTGAAAGAAGGATTACATTGCATTCTAAATGAAGCAAAGACTCAATCTTGCAAGTGTTGAGTGCTTATTCCTCCATCAAACCAGTCAACATACAGGAAAATACACTGAAATCTGTGGCATTTTGCTGACATACCAGCAGTAAGATTTCAGTGCACAATGAAAGAGAAGTTCAGCTTTCATTTTTTTTTAAGTAACAGTAACTGTTTTTGCCAAGTCAGGGACAATAAAGTTTTGAAAGAGTGCTTAAGTAGCTTGAACTGATTTAGTGTTGCTTTTTAGAGGCCATTAATGTACAGTAAATTCTGGTTATATTATAACTTCATTTGGAATATTGCTTTAGTTGAAGTTATTTGTGGTTGATAATAGCAATGCATGCACCTTAGACTGGGTTATTCAAAGTAAGGTTAGTATGAAGTGTGAAGCAGAAAATCTGCGCAGGACTGCCCGGTACAGGATTGATGGCAACCCTTTGCTTTTCCTCAGATTAATCTGGAAAGGTAGAGAGCACTACGAAGTCTACTTCACCATGTGGCATCATCTCCTCTGGACTGACTGCATCCTGTAATCATAACCAACTGACAAGGCAGCACCTCATAGTTGTAAACAGAGTATTGCCACTGTCATGTTGCTACCACCAAGTACAGTTTTGTTTCAGTACATGTTTCATAAGCTCCCATGCTATTGATACTTTGGTTGGTACCAGCTTAATTCTGTTGATAGTGCCATAATTCAGTGCAGTGGGTTTTATCTACAAAGCATGCTGCAGTTTTTTAAATATTTATAAATACATTCAATCAAACCTCATTATAATAAATTGCATCCTTTCACAAAATTACCTTTATTACATTTTATATTCGTTATAGCATACATGCTGATATCGGTAAAAATAATCTTGATCATGTATGGGAAATGCAAGCGTAATGCCTGCAAGAGGCCAGCAAAGGGTCTCTGGCAGATTTTGGTAGCCCGCTGATGATTGGCCGTGCCAATAAATGGCACGACAGCAATAAATTACACACATTTGATCTGTTTGAGCTCATATTAGCAGGTTGGCTTGATGGCCACAATCCAACCAAGCCAAGCCACTGGCCAAAATGCACAAGCGCCATCCGAATGTTTCATTTAAAATTATTCCTGCTGAATATATTCGCCGGCCAGACGTGGACCCAAACTCCGCTAGTATGGCCAGCTGTATAGCTCAAGCATGTGATTTTGCACTCGATAGCTGAAGAGGTTTATAGGTATGAACCTATTGACAGAAAACTTCCTATGATGGCTTGGCAGCAATTTCCTGTGATGACAGGTGTTAATTGCAAGAGTCGTGAGGGAGGTAGTGGCTGAATACTGCACCAGGGAGGCCATTTCCTCAGTATATACTGCATTGATGGATGCCTTAATAGCAAAAGTGGAGAAAAAGCTGGCTGGTGAAGATGCAACTAGATTACGGCACTGACTCTAGGAATACTAGAGGAGAGATGTTGATAGAATTTGTGAAAAGAGATTGATTCTGAATAATGAATGCTTTCTTCTGAAAGCACAATAGCAGGGAGTAGACTTGTAAAAGCTCTAACGGAGAATGAGAAATGACGTAGGCTTTATACTCTGTGCCAATCTCAACATAGTGTAGGATGTAGAAGTGTTAAATAGGGTAAGAGACAGGGAAAATAAGTTACATCTATGATTACTCTCAATTTGAAGAGAGGAGGAGCCAAATTAGTCAAGAGGAAACAGGCCATCCTAGACACAGTCAGGGTAAAAGGAGGTAAATTCAAGCTGGTGCTCATAAACAAATATGCAGTTGTGAAACACTAAGATGAAGATAACACAGAGGTAATGAATGAACCCATAACTAGACTGCTTTGAGAAGCAGCAGTTAAAGGCACCAGGCAGCAAGTAGCTAAGCTACCCCAATAACAAAGGGCCTAATGAAGAAATGACAAATCATGAATGTGTCCAACTGAAGAGATCAGATATAATTTGCTGAACTGTAAAAGCTGATAAACAAAAAGAAGTAAGGGATATTGAAAATTATAACATTGCAAAGATTCATTAGAAAATGGGGGCAGCATGAAATCAGTGAGAAGGAAACTCGGTGTAGAAAGGTAAATTATGTATGCAGTGAAAGATAAGCAGGATACTATCATAAGTAATTTCAGTCACATATTAAAGGCAGCAGATACATTTTATACAGAACTGTACAGTACCCTGAGTAGCCACATAATTTTGATTCAAAGTGGTTGCATATAAGGGCTTTGCAAGACATGTCCCCGGGAAAAGTGGAAGAAATTGGAATAACACTAAGCTTGGTCAAAGATGTAGAGAATATTATACTGTAAAAGCTTGCGACCCTTTATTCGTAATGCCTCAAGCAAGTGTACCAGAAAGTTGGAAGAATCCCAGTACTACAATCCATAAGAAGGGAGACGGTAACAATTTGAATAATTATGGGCTCATTAGCTTGCTTTTCAAATTCGGTACTGAGCAAAATATTCACAAAAGTAACTTCCAATAGAACTGGGACAACACTTGAGTTCACTCAAACCAAAAAAGGGGATGGCTTAATGAGAGGGCATTCTATATTGGATCACATCCATGTCATCAGTCGGGTTATTGAAAAATCAGTGGAGTGCAACCAACCTCTTTATATGGCTTTCATAGATTACAAAAAGGTACTTGATTCAGTGTAGATAGCAGTAGTCATGGAAGTGTTATGTAATTAAGGAGTACAGGAACCATATGTGAATATCTTAAAAAATATCTGTAAAGACTCCATAGCTATCCTTATTCTCCACAAGAAAAGCATAAAAAAAAATATGGATGAAGGGTCAGGCAAGGAGACAATCTCTCCAATGCTATTCACTGCATACTTAGAAGAATTATTCAAGCTATTAGACTGGGAAGGATTAAGAATGAGGATCAACGGCAAATATCTCTGCAACCTACGGCTTGCAGATGACATTGTCCTGTTCAGCAACACTGGGGATGAATTGCAACAAATGGTTAAGGACCTTAGCCAAGAAAGTATAAAAGTAGGCTAGAAGATTAATAAGCAGAAGACCAACAGAATGAACAATAGCCTGGCAAGAGAACAAGAATTCAATATTGGTAGTTAGCCTTTAGAATCTGTGGAAGAATATGTTTATCTAGGTCACTTACTCACACGGGACCCTGATAATGAGAAGAAAACTTACAGAAGAATAAAAATGGATTGGGGTGCATATGGCAGGCATTACAAAATCATGAACAGCAGCTTACCGCTATCCTCGAAAGAAAAGTGAGCAATCATTTTGTTCTCCTGGTACTAACATATCGGCAGAAAATTGTAGGTTAACAAAGAAGCTTGAAAAAAAGTTAAGGACCGCGCAATGAGCGATGGAATAGAAATGTTAGGGATAACGTTAAGAGACTGAAAGACAACATTGTGAATTAGTGAGGAAATGGGAATAGCTGATATCAAGTTGACAGTAAGAAAAAAAAAAATGGAGCTGGGAACACCATGGAATGCTAGGGCAGGTAACCACTGGTCTATTAGAGGCCATAGGAAGAAAAGTGCAGTCGAGGGTGGGAGAGGGGTATGTGGTCTGATGAATTGCAAAAATTTGCAGGCATAACGTATGATCAGCTAGTGCATCATCATCATCATCAGACTGGCTACGCCCACTGCAGGGCAAAGGCCTCTCCCATACTTCTCAAACAACCCCGGTCATGTGCTAATTGTGGCCGTGTCGTCCCTGCAAACGTCTTAATCTCATCCGCCCACCTATCTTTCTGCCGCACCCTGCTAGGCTTCCCTTCTCTTAGAATCCATTCCTTAACCCTTTATGACCATCGGTTATCTTCCCTCTTCATTACGTGTCCTGCCCATGCCCATTTCTTTTTCTTGATTTCAACTAAGATGTCATCAGCTCGCGTTTGTTCCCTCACCCAATCTGCTCTCTTCTTGTCCCCTTAATGTTACACCCATCATTCTTCTTTCCATAGCTCATTGTGTCGTCCTCAATTTAAGTAGAACCATTTTCGTAAGCCTCCAGGTTTCTGCCCTGTATGTGAGTACTTGTAAGACACAGCTGTTACACACTTTTCTCTTGAGGGATAATGGCAACCTGCTGTTCATGATCTGAGAATGCCTGCCAAATGCACCCCAGCCCATTCTTATTCTTCTCATTATTTCAGTATCATGATCCGGATCCGCGGTCACTATCTGCCCTAAGTAGATGTACTATTCCCTTACCACTTCCAGCGCCTCGCTACCTATCGTAAGCTGCTGTTCTCTTCCAAGACTGTTAAACATTACTTTAGTTTTCTGCAGATTAATTTTTGGACCCACCCTTCTGCTTTGCCTGTCCAGGTTGTGTATTTCCAATTGCTAGTAGGTACAGCAAGGCATGGCGCTTACAGAGACGGCAGACACTTGCGCGCATGCGCGAGTAAGAGTGGTTGTGAGAGAGGAAATGTGGGGACTTTTGGTCCTTGAATATACGACTCTGCCTAGGCACTACGGAGGATATATGACTCTGCCTGGGCACTACAGCCATCTACTGCAAATACTATTTTTATGCATCCATTTCTTTGCATAGGAAAGGAAGAGAGTAGAATAAAGGGGTATTTCAAGATATTAGGCTCTACTGTGTGGCTGTGTTAGCAACAGCTCATTAAGTGTGCCCACGTGCTCATAAAGGAGTGGAATGATGAAAAGTATCAAGCTATTCCAGCTAATGTGTGTCATCTGAAGTAAGTGGCTTGTTTAGCTATCGTCAGATAGTTGTTTTCATGATTGGATGCACTCGAGTTAGTAACCCAAGTAGTCCGACTCGTAAACTGTTGCGTACCCATTTGTCTACGTTAATTTTTTTTAATCAAACAGCCCTAAAATCTTTTTCGTTCCTGGTGGTTTTTTCTGTATATGTATTATTTCTTTCACTCCTTTGCTTTATTTTGTTTGGACAATAAATGTTTAACTTCTCCTCATTACCCTGGAAATTGCCATTCAAATAATTGCTGTATTTTGTTGTGTAGACCATGGCTATCTAGCATGTACCAGCACTACTGCATAAATTAAATTGTGACAAAACACATGTACACACCTTCTACTGCATATATTCAGTTGACAAACAAAAAGCTTTACCATTGCAATGTCTTCATATTCAACCCCTTGCATGAAAACTGATGCCGGTACTTTACAGTGCTCTTCAAATTATTGAGATGTTTACATGATCAAAATGTTTACAAACTAGTGCTAAAAGAGGGACTCTTGCTTTTTAGTCGCTGAATATGTTTACGTCATTGCCCGCCACCCTTGTGAGAAACAGCATAACTGTTCCTGGCATACTTTTCTGTGCGCTGTTGTGATTTTCAACAGAGTTCTTGCCACTGGAACAAGGGCTCATAATGAAGCTGTTACAAACACATAACCTTTTTATAACATGGCTCTGCTACACCATGAACATACTGGTAGTAACTTGTTGGGCTGAGTTCTCGTAATGATTTGCACTGCTGCTAGAACTGCCCTCATTGGCTCTTAACTTAGAAGTGCACAATACCTACGAGGAAAAAATGCAATACACATTTTAATGCGGAGCATTTATAAGCGAACTCCCTGCGTTTTGTTACGTCGTCTGTCCAGGTAGCCTCTCTGTTGATCAGCGCCACACATGTGCGTGCGAGTGTTCGCTCGTTCTCTGTGTGCTGGTGTGTTGTGCGTTATATTCCAGATTGCATTAGGCATTTTATTCAGTACACATTACAAAGCTTTTAAATGACTACTTCAGATCACATGTGCTTTTCAAAAGATCGCTTTCTCTGCTTTCGAACGCCAGCTCACCTATATAACTTTCATCCAGACGAAACTTGATTATACCTGACCTATTGGAATGCTTACCAGAGTGATCTTATTAACTCACTAGAAGCAGTGCAGAATCACGCAGTATGTTTTATCACATCCTACTATGACTGGCATACAAGTCTAAGTAGCACTGGTATTCAACACAAGACACTTTCTTTGTTTCTCATGAATCAAGGAATAAGAAAAGGTGCTCAAAACAATTGCAATATTAGTCGTACAACATTCTTGTAGTTATCGGGGATCAATAAAACACCACTATTTAGCACATTGCAATATTTAGATTTGAAATCATAAGGCAGTATACAATCACACGTGCACTAGTGTCCAATCATTCAACCAACTCATTATCTTTAAACTACACGCTCAAATACTTTCATGAGCAACCAAAATATTGCTCCAATTTTGCGGCAAAGCCATCCACAGAATCTGATTCTACAATTTCCTTTGGCAACGCATTCCAGATTTCGATTGCCCATGGGAAATATGAATATCTAAACGTGTCGCACTGGGTCGGATACTGCCTGATGTGTTTATTATGACAGGTTCTATTGGAGTGTAGGTGTGTTGGCTGCATGTAATCTTGCTTATTTATATTAATATTGTCATTACATAGCATAAAAAGAAGCTTCATGACAGCCACACGAGGCCGACAAACAAGGGTAGGCAGTGCTACTTGGTTTCTAAGAGCACTTACGCTTTCGTGTTGAGAATACTTATGGTATATAAATCGCAACGCTTTATTTTGAATACTTAATTTCTCACATAATTTCTGTGAGGGACCTTTCTAGTACAGGTTCCACACTGTGCTACCATACTCAAGAATTGGCCTTACTAAAGTTTTATATGCTGTTAGTTTCACATAGGAGGGTGCTGCAGTTAATTTTCTTCGCAAGAAACTGAGTGTTCGGAAGGCCTTCGTACATGTATTATCGATATGGGCATTCCATTTTAATGTGCTTGTAAAGGTTATGCCTAAATATTTTACTGTGTCAGTTTGTATTAAATCATTACCCATTAATGTAAAATTGAACCTAAAGATAGACTTTCTATGACTTATGGTCATATACTGTGTTTTCCTAAGATTAATTTCCATTCCCCACATGTCACACCAGCGGGCTATATTGCTTAGTGTAGTATTTAGTCTAAGCTGGTCATCAATTCCTTGCACGCATGCATAAATTACCAAGTCATCGGTAAGTCAGTTGGTGTGAAACAAAGATAAACTTTACGCAAGACTCTTTGTGTGTTCTGTAATGCATCTCGTATGTCCAGCTTCCTTATTTTCTAGAATTTGTAGCATCTTACTGTTGCATTGTTTTTCATGTGACTTATAGACGTCCATACAAATTGGTAGTATTGGCTAGCAGTGCTGCTGCACATTGGGTTACGTTCCACGAAACTTTTTCTCCTCTCCATCGTGAAACAAACCTTTGTACAATGTTATATCACAGTAAAATAGAGTTGCAGAATCTCATTTAGATCCCAAACACAGTCGTACTAAATCAGTCACTATAAGAACGTGTTTGGAATAATGCTGCATATTTAATTCTTAACACATAGCCTAGTGCAGCATCTGTTAAAACGTCATTATAAGTTTTTTACATCTTTTCCTGCCAGAAATGTATACGTCTCGAGCTGTTTCACAAATATATTTCCGCAACTTCGTTCTGCATGCTAGCCTCATACCTACCCCACCTTATGTCTTGCCATGCACAGAGCATCATCACAGGCTGGCATAGTGTCGTGTTACTGTCAGTCATTTATTCCTAAGATTCCACATGAGTTTCCACACACTACCTTGGCTTGATTGTTGCTATCTAACACGACACCCAGTTTTGTATTGCTACAACACCCTCTCTTGTATTTATCTAGAAATTGTCTTGCTGCTTGATTATTCTCAATTAGTGTATCTGTTTCCCACTTTCTTTTTTTTTAATGCCACTGGTTTTGAAAGTACAACAAAAAAATTAACAAAATGGGCTTCCTGGCCTATCATCTCAAATATATGTGAATATATAGTCTAGCCACATTGTCTTTGTCAGCATATAAGGAATGTGGCTCCAAAGCTGACCGTCTTGTAGAGGAAGAGTAGGTACAGTTATAATGTTTATATTGGTGGGTGTAGTGGGTTTTCACCCAGATTTCTTTTAATCTACGAGTTGTGTTTGGCCTCCCCATCCTTCCACTCTCCGATTTTGGCAATGAAGGGCATTAGGTCTGTAGTGTGCATTGGACTATGTGTTGTTTTCCCCTCGAGTCTGCCAGCTTGCACACGAAGAGGAGCTTGTTATTTATTTATTTATTTATTTGTTTGTTTATTTGTTTGTTTACTTATATGTGTATGTGTACATGCATGTGTACATGCATGCATACATACTGTAGCCACACAGGACTAGCTCTCAGTCTTCAAGAACATAGAAGATGGACAAAATACAAAGTTTAACAACTCTTTAGATATTAAGTCAAGCAAGTCTTTGTCCACAACTGAGGTAAACGAAACGTCAAGGGTCACCATGGCCCAGTGCAGAGCATGAGAGAACTCCCATGACGAGCAACACTTGCATCGAGCGTCCACTGTGAGTGAGGTGCTTCAGCCGAAGACGGACAGCACGGCAACAGGAAGAGCAGAGAGGCTATGTTTCGTGCCCTGCTGGACATTGCTATGACGTGCACCAGCTTTAGACTTAGAGCTAAAGGCTCAGGAGCTCCAGATATAGGTGGGGGCCCCGATCTTAGTTCAGCATACTGCTTCTGCTGTCGTGGTTGCCCTCAGCTTTTGGCTTCTTTTTCACAATGGCGGCCTGCTCCCCATTTCTTACTTGTGCCACAAGGCTTTCCAGTGTCCTTTCTGCTTTTTATTTTAGGTCTTTTTTCTGTACTGTTTCATGAGTGCACACATTTCTTTATTGTTATCGCCTTGTTTGTGACAGCAGCATATGCACTCATGACAGCGTGGTAATGTGCATCAATAAATAGAGCAAGCATAAGTGACACAAGCGCAACAGTATTTAACTACTAAAAGAAATAAAGCTCAATAAGTAATTAGATTATGACTGTAATGTGTTTTTCAGGTGGCAGTAGTAGTATAATTATTTTTCGCATATGCAGGTTAACTGGTCCCGCAACTTGCATTACCACGACCTGGTAAACCCATATCATCTGAAGCTGGCCAGTGCAGATACTTCTGGCACAGTACTGGTGTGGGATGTCTCCCTGGCTACAGTTCGCAGCACCCTCGTGGAGCCGGATCGCACACTTCTCGGCAAGTGCTCGATGGCTTACTGTAATTATTTCCATCCTAGGAAACAAACTTTATTTTTTTAAAAAGCAAGGAAGAAAGGCAACTCCTGCAATGTTTCCAGTGAAATGCCTAATTTAATTAAATCTGTCTTTTTCCACAGCAGATACAGTGGTAAACTGTTGTCGAGAGTATTTTAGTGGACACAAGTCCCACTATGATGGGTCAAGTTTTTTATAGTTACGACTGGATGTAGGGTAATCATTGATAGTGCTAACAATGTAATCATCGCTCCAGAACTTGCTTCAGAAATGTTATAAGGGTGCACACACCGTGTGCCGTCATTATTTACAGTAATGGAATATTACGCATTCTGTTTTGTTATGCTTATTGAGTAATATACTAGCTTGTGAGCTACAGCAAATCAGGACTTATAAGCTTGTTTAATTTTGCTCGTGCCTGTGCATAAATGGGTATATTCTGACATCTGGAAAACAAAGAAAATGTTTTCATCCATCTGTCTGAAGCATAATGCCTCATCATTGTGAACCTGTGCCTTGAGAATTTTAAACACTGGAAAAAGCAGCCAATGAAATAGCAAATTTGTGCACATTTGGTACAACATGAACTGTTCCAGAAGAATGCAGAAGGTCTTGCTTGTGGGGAAACATACCTAGCAAAAATGTGAGCTTACTGGAAACTGGCCATTTGTGAATGCCCATGTGCTGTCTCCTAACAAGACCGTGTATTCAGCACATGTTTCATTAGTGTGCACCAGAAGTCAGCCAAAAGTGTTCATGTTTCAGAAATTAACAGCACAAAACAGACAAGGACGAAGGAAAAAAAGAACACGACACTGGTGCTGACTCACAACTAAAGTTTATATTGAGGAAAGTCACATTTATATATACACAGGCCAACGCAGGCCAAGATGTCAACAACTAAGCGACTGTGCATGCGAATTAGGGGCCATCCTGGTGACTTGTCGTAACACACGTGGAAAACATCAGTGCATCATTATGTGGATCAAACCAGTGCGTCAAAACATAAAAAACCATAAACCCAATAGAAAATGTCCCTATCGAACTTAGCAGCAATCTACTGTGAAACACTTTTTTTACCAAATATCTCATATTTTTTTTCTTTTTACTAAGAGTGACGGTAGGTCTACTGATGCACCTCTCCCCTTTCCTATCAATATGAAAAGCTTCCATAATCTTCCTTGTGGTTTGATCTTTATACCAGAACAAGCAAACAATTTTTTCCGCCAACTGTCGGCAGCCACACACTCTACAATGCAAACACAAGTGCAAAGCCCCCATGCCTTTTAATGATGACAAATTCTTCTCTGATCCAATGTTCACGCAGCAGCCGGTCTGGCCCACATAAACCTTCCTGCAAGATAGGGGCAACCTGTACACAACGGAAGACCTACATATAACGTATCTATTTTTTTAACTTCTCGGAACAAAAACTGCATTCCTTGCCATGGCCCAATAATTTTTTGTGCAAACGAGAACAAATTGCGAAACATCCGCGGGTAGTTTTTTAGAATTGTTGTCATTTTATTTGCGCTCTATGTGTGTGAATGGAAAGGGAGCACTTTCTTACAGAAGTCGAGAATTTGTATAGGGTCGAGGGTGGCCCCAGCCTTAAGCCATATTTTCCTTAGTCAAGTTGATAATTCTGTTGCCAGTAATTTAGGAAGTTTGGCCCTTAATGTCTTTAGGTACGTTGATAATTTCTTGATATCACAGAAAGAGAGAACCTAAATACTAAAGTAGCTGGTGTTTTAATGATTTTTCAGGAATGTGGTAAAGGCTTAAAATTTACTTTTTAGCTGCCTGCGAAAGATGAGATTCAATTCCTGCATATTAGAATGAGCTTTCGGGAGCACCATCTGTGTTGGGTATATAAGCCTCGTTTGGCAAAGGCATCATTATTCAAAAGACAAGCGCAACATAGCAGGGACACAGACAGAGAAGACGACAGGACGAGCGCTAATTTAGCGCTCGTCCTGTCGTCTTCTCTGTCTGTGTCCCTGCTATGTTGCGCTAGTCTTTTGAATAATTATGACACGCCAACTAGCCCAACTTTCTGCCTTGATGGCAAAGGCGCTTTTAAATTTTTTTTCAGGGCACTCAAAAATAGTAAAAACCGGTATGAAGGGGGGGGGGGGGGGGTTACGCCGTGCTGTGTGCGGTGTTTCAGAAGACATGTGAGCATTCGTTGAGGGAAGGTTTGCCTGCCCAGATTCAGAGAACAGAATGCTGGTTACCCGGAAAGTGAAATCTTGAAGGCCTGTCATAATCTTATTAAGTGGGTAAGGAGTATTAATAAGGTAAAGGCAAAATCAAGGAATTCCATGCACAATAAAAAGAGACCGGTGGTGGTGCCATATTTACACAAATTTTCGCATTGCTTGAAGAACGTGGCTAGTAGGTACGGGGTGCATGTGGTCATGTCTGCACCCAACAAACTTGGTGCGATTTGTTCTTGTTGGCACAAAAAATTATTGGGCCATGGCAAGGAATACAGTTTCTGTTCCGAGAAGTTACAAAATAGGTACGTTATATGTAGATCATCTGTTGTGTACAGTCTGCCCCTGTCATGCGGGAAGTTTATGTGGGCCAGAACAGCCGCTGTGTGACCATTAGATTAACCCTTTCAGGGTCAGTGACGTAAATATACGACGCCGCGAACAAGTTCAAAGTGGTTGGTGCCGTATATTTACGGCACCGTCTTTGCATTTAAAAAGTGCGCCAATTTCCTAACTTTTTCTTTTCTGTCATGTGCTACCACTGTGTGGGAATACAGGGAATTTTTTTTTCGCGCCTCCCTCTCTAGGTTTTAGTTGCATGGTTTGTTTTAGAGCTCGTTTTCTCCCGCACGTCTATATGCTATTGCTCATGCATTGGCGCGTGCGTAGGCGGGCGGCAGTTTGGGTTTTGTTCCGCAGGCGGTTTCAGCTTCTTGCGCTTACAAAACTGATGGCTATCTCATTACTGATCGCTCAAAGGGCGACCACTTGTTTCTCGCTCGTTTATTGCTCACAGGGGTGCGTGTCATAGGAAGGATGGCACCGTGCATGCTTTCCGTTGCTTTTTTTGGGGGGAGGGGGGTGGGGGCGGCAGGGGGAGACTCATGAAAACTAATTGCCTCTGTTTGGCAATAAGACGATTAGCGCATGGGCTTTTTTGACGGGCACACAACCACGCAGTTTTCTTGAGTGAGTGCAGCTACGCCGTTCGATTATGCTATGGATGTACATATTAGTGTAAGAGCAGGAACATTCGAGTCTTGGGAAATATTTTCGTGTGCGCATTTTCAAAGCCTTTAACTATGTGTATGACAATGCATCAAATTTTTTATTATTATAAGTTTATTTCCTTTTTTTGTTGTTATTCATGAATAAAGAGTACATATATACCAATGCAAAATATTTTTTTCTCACTTTACAGTCACCCTAGAAAAATTATGTTAATTTTATTTCGGAATATTTCCCTCAGAAGAATTGGAATCTGCAATAAAAAAATCGACCTTGGGTGGTTGCATATGGCGAAAAAAATCGACCCTCAAAGGATTAAAGGAGAACTTGTCATCATTTAAAGGTACGGGTGCTTTGCACTTGTTTGCATTGTAGAGAGTGTGAGTGCCAACCATTAGTGGAAAAAACTGTTTGCTTGTTCTCGCATAAGGAACAAACCACAAGGGAGATAATGGAAGCTTTTCGTATTGATAAGGAAGGGGAAAGGTGCGTCAGTAGACCGTCTGTCACTCTTAGTAAAAAAAAGAGTTGAGATACTTGGAAGAAATTGTGTCATGGTAGATTGTTGTAAAGTTTGACAGGGACGTTTTCTATTGCGTTTATGGTTTTTTATGTTTTGACACGCTGGTTTTATCCACGTAATGATCCACTGATGTTTTCCATGTGTGTTTCGACAAGTCACCAGGATGGCTCCTAACGCGCATGCACAGTCGCTTAGTTGTTGATATGTTGGCCTGTGTATATAAATGTGGCTTTCCTCAAAGTAAACTTCAGTTGTGAGTCAGCGCCAGTGTCGTGTTCTTCTTTTCCTTCGTCCTTGTCTGTTTTGTACTGTTAATTTCCAAGACATGAATCACCACCAACTCACCCAAACTTCTCTTCTAGTTCAAAGGTGTTCAGCTTGCTTACAGCACACTTTGGTGACTCAAAAAAGCATGAGCTCTTTAGGGTTAGTGCCCATAGTTAGTGTGGGAAAGTAGTGCTCACTATGGGTCAGTCACATTGCCAGTTCCCAGAGATGCTTAGAAGATCACATGGTGCCAAAGAGTTTCTTTTTCGATGTGAACCTTTGTTCAATAAAACATAAATTAGTATGTACAAAACACTGTGGACTATAGCTGCAAAGGCTAGTGGCCAGTCCAATACAAAAATTACAAGCAATTCAGCCGCAGAGCGTGAAGGGCTGAAGAACAATTGAGATGTATACAACACTATATTATGCAACTGTAATAGAAAATGTTTATGAAATGCACACAATGAATACAAGAGAAAAATATGGAACAAAAAGAAAATTCACATAACAAGAGTTCCAGACAGAGTTTCATCACACTTGTAAGCAGTTTGGTGGTCATTTTAAAATTTCTTGCTGCTTTAACCTCTATCGGTAGTTCATTTCATATTTTGACGCCACTGAACTCGATCAGACATTCACCATATACATTGTTACATTTGGGCAGGTTAAAATCGCAATTGGATGCTTGCCTTGTACTACGGGAATGTAAAACGAAGAGGCTCAACGGAAGGGAAGAATTAGTGTTTATGATAGTGTTGATAAAGGGCAAAGTTTTATGGTTGCGCAAGTACCAAAACGATAGTACCTGATTATCATAAAAAATGTAGCTCCCGGAATGACCCGAATTAGTAGTTATTGCAGTAAATGCTCGTTTTTGCAGACAAAGTAAAGGCGATAAGTACGTTTTATATGTTTGCCCCCAAGATTCACAACAGTAACTGATATGTGAATGACAGAAAGCATAGTAGAGGGAGCGTCATACGTCGTACGGAAAACATCTTGCCTTAAAAAGCATGTGGCACCCAAAGCCCAATTTTGTACATACGTTGTTAATTTGTTCTCACCAATGTAAATGACTATCAAAAATAACTCCAAGCGATTGCCTACAGGGAAAAGTGGCGCTGTAGTGCTCTTCTATGCATGGGAATGCCAGGAATGGGAACTTTTGATTCACATCTATCTTCGAACACCTTGAAGGTGCATCTGGCGTACAATGTTCCATCTGCGACAGTGGTTGAGTCTCTACTATAATGTGTAAATGCCAATTTTTGTGTGTTATGTAGGAATAGTACCCTCGTTGAGATGTTCAGTTATATCAGATGTGAAAAGTTTTGGCTCCTTGGAAAACAAGGTGTGCACACATTGGGCATCATGTCCAATCTTATGTTCATTTTTTTTTAACTAATTGTACTGCATGTGAGCTCAGCCATATATGCGTGGCATTTTTGTCTTCGTGCTGCACTGGCTTCACCACAAAGCATCTCCCACTTTTTGTGGTTCAGCCACCCAGATGTTGCTAGCTACGACAACCAGGTGGTGCTTGCAGTGCACAACAGCATCATTTTTATGTCACCTCTGTGCAGTATGTAAGGGGCACTTGTTTCCTTTCATTCGCCTTTTTGCGCAATTCCATGGTGTGCTATGGGTTATTGCAAAGTGCAATCTGAAATTACAGATGTTCTCGTATTTTCAAGTCTCCAGAAGACCCATTGTTAATAAGCAAAGGCTGTTTTGGCTTCTGAACTATGGCGCCCCAAATGATATGTCAAGGGAAAAAAGAAAGGGTGCAGAAGAACACTAGCATGTTGATTTATCCACTAAATTTATGGCTACACCCAAATAACAGCAATGTTTAAGCTCGCTTGTTTCCTTGTTACATGTGGTATGGATATGTGCAAAAAATGCTTGATATGAAAATCAAGAATTGCAAAGTAGGTAACTTTCTTTATTAAGTAGCTAGCACATGACCTCAAGGAGCATGTTTTTTTTTTTTTTTCAAGTTGATCTAAATATACCAGACATCGATGCAATAGGTTGCATGTAGTGCATTTTTCACTTCATGCATGAAGTGAAAAATGTATGTTACTGTATGCTACTGCATGAAATGAAGGATACATGCTACTGCTGAGGCAGTATACCTTGGATGCCTGAAGACTGAAACAATGAAGTTACACGGGGGTTCTTAGATGCAGTGGGACTGTGAGAACTACTGCTTAGTGATGTAAGTGCTTGTGCTGATGCTCTGCAAATGTTCAAGTCAAAAGTCAAATTGGAGGTAAATGGTCCACATACTGCTTACATGTAATTGCATTTCTAATGGGCAATCCATTTTTATTTGCACTCGATTTATCCAGACACGTATACTAGCAATACCTGCCCTCAGTACGGTAATTCAGCCAACTTAGGACATAAGCTCTGGCGATGCCCCTCATTACGAGGCACAGATCAAGCAGACCAGTCAAGATAGAATACCTCACTGCGAAGCCTCGACTACAGGGACCAAATCTGGGCCATCCAGAGAGCCCATGATGCAGCAGCCAGGCTCGACCTGCCCGTCCCAATGTAGGAGTGGCCCGCTGCGCGATAATCACATATCTCAGGACTGTCAATAAAGTTTTTCCATCCATCTATCCTTCCATCCTTAGTTGCCCTGTTGTTTGAAGCACTGCATGTTGCTTCCATACCTCAGTTATGCCAACGTTGCACACACACGCATGCACTCAAATACCCCTCGCAGGGGCTTCTGTGTTAACAGGTGTTTCGTGTGTTGCAACACCACAGACCCGAGCATATGGACGTTGGACCATCCCACGTGTCACCGTGCACGGCTTAGCCATGTCCGGGGAAAAGGGGATTCTCACAGTTGAGTCAATGCTGAGTGCTTGGCCCTTTATGGCCCCTCAGCGGAGGCAACACACCCGCTTTATGGCCTCTGCTTCACAGAGACGGCACCCTCAGACTGACGCACCCAGGGGAAATTGGTAGTTGTTCTTTCCTGTCCTCCTCTCAAAACTTTGCCTCTCTCTCTCTTACTTTCAACCTTTCCTGTCTTTTTTCCTCTTCATTTCCTGCCAATTTCACATGCAGCAAGGTTAACCTGGTGTAGTCTATGTAACCTTGGGTATTTTATATTACGTTATAGTAGCTACGTACAGTTGGAGTCTGTGTTTCCTTCGGGACTCATAGCATCCCCTTGTAGGGCCCGGTGGTGGGCTGCTGGCGTAGCTGTCAAAATTAAATAAATTCTGTTTGGCTAAGACGTCATTCCCCCCACTTCCAGATTGTCCTCTTTCCAAAAGAGGATGCACCGAAGAAACTTCAACTGTTCAGCCAGCGCAAGAAAACATTCCCATGCTTCCATGTTCTACATGGTCAAGATCCCAAGAAGATCGTCCAAGCTATTTCATCTTTCGCTGTGACTAAATGTCTCACTGAAACACTAGGTGCGGGCCACAGAGTGTGAAAAATGAGCTGCGGCGACCCCTCCTTGAGGTGCATGATACTCAACAACACAGTAAACTAGCAAAGCCCGTAGAATTTGGTAATGTCAATAACTGTCACCCACATCGATCGCTCAACACAAGTAAGGAGTCATCTCTGATGGCGATCTCTTGAGCCTAAGCAAGAAAGAGCTCCTGTAGTGCTGGAAAGTGCACAATATGATTCATGTAAAATAATAAAGATCAAGCGAGACAGACAACTAGGATATTCCAACTGAACATCTGATTCTCATCTTTGCATCGAGTATGCTACCAGAAACCCTAGAAATAGGATCCACCAGAATTCGAGTCATACCTTACATTCCAGATCCCCAAAGATGCTTCAAGTGTCAGAGATATGACCATGGTTCGCAAACCTGTCGAGGCTGACTGACCTGTGCCAAATTTGGTTAACACGAACATGCACCCGACAACTAGTGACACACTTCACTCTCCCAACTGCGATGGTGGACATGCAGCATACTCTCGAACTCGTCCCACATGGAAAAAGGAAAAAGACATAATCACATTGAAAATAACGGAAAACATCTCGTTTCAAGAAGCACAGAAACGTTTCTTTTTCCCATACCTCAAGGTATGCTGATGCAGCGCGCCAGGGGGCAACGTCGCAGCAGGCTTTGGCATCGGCCTAGCCCACAAAGAGTGTGGCTGTGCCACCAGCTCCTTTGGTGACAGCAACCAGCACTGCTTTGCCCTCCATAAAGCAGGGCCAATTGACCTCTGGGTTGGTGGGCTCCTGGGTCTCGTTTCTCGAGGCAAGGCTCACAAAATGAACTCATCGCTTACAGGAGCGCGTATCCAGCACCCCAAAAGAGGTGATGGACGTAACACCCATTCAGATTATGCAATCAGTGCTTAAGGAGCGGCAAGAATCTCTCAACCACTGTAGAAAAGACAAACCTTGAGTCACTGTTCCTGCAAAGAGCACCATGAGCAAATCTTTGTCTCTTAAACACACAGCACTAACACTTCCCTCATTTTGGAGACACAAATACTGCAATGGAATGTTAGAGGAATTATTCATAACCTCAACAATATTACAGAACTCCTACACAAACATGATCCAAAGTTGCTGTGTGTTCAGAGACACACCTGAAACCTACAAACATAAACTTTCTCCATAATTACACCATCTTCCGAAAAGACTGTGACGAGGCTTACACCTCCGGTGATGTAGCAATAGTCGCAGACAAGTCTGTAGCTTGTCAACACGTCGCTCTTCAGATGCTCTTTGAAGCATTGTCAGTTTGAGTAATTCTTTTTAATAAATTTGTTACTGTGTGTTCTATATACATACCTCCAAACTGTCATCTCGGAAAAACCGATTTCTATAACCTCATTGATCAGCTTCTAGACGCCTACATACTTTTGAGTGATTTTAATGCTCACAACACGTTGTGGGCAGACTCATGATGCGACGTGAAAGGTCAACTCATAGAAAACTTCCTCACAAACGCTGGTGCATGCCGTTTCGCTAAGAAGGAACTAACATATTGCAATCTCCATCATAATTCATATTCATCAATAGGCCTGTCAATTGGCTCTGCCTCCCTTTTCACTGATTTAGTATGGCATGTCATCAAAAATACATTTGGAAGTGACCATTTTCCAGTAGCTCTAAACTCCCCCACATGTCCCTCGCTGGAAACTAGCCTCAGCTGACTGGAAATGTTATAAGGAATCCACCTACCTATCACAAGATTTTATAAGTAATTTTAGTATAGATCATGCCGTATCATACTTTACCACTTTTATCATTGACACAGCTGTGAAGTTCACTCCTCAAGCAAAGTGAACCTCATTCAAAAGACTGGTCCCTTGGTGGACTGATGATTGCAGCCAGGCACAAAGGAGACAAAATAAAGCCTGGGGCAAACTACATTAATTTTATGTATTACGTAACAAACTACGTATTTGTTAACAAAGAACACGAATTTTTAGGCATTATACTGGATTCAAAACTAACATTTATTGCCCATATTAAGTATGTTAAGGAAAAATGTTTAGAAATGATAACCCTTCTTAATATTTTATCGCACACAACATGGGGTAACAGAAAGTGCCTCATTAACCTGTACAAAAGCCCCATACGTACACGTTTAGGCTATGGCACTTCAGTATATCAGTCTGCTGCAGTGATGCAGCCAGAAATTTCATTGGGGGGGGGGGGGGGGTCTCACATTTCAGCTCGGCCTGCTCCTTATAAAATTTGTCAAGGGATCAAATACATCAATGATAACTGCATTGCCATTGCCAAAGATGCTGCAAAAGAATTCTTGAGCGCTATGCACTATTGAGACATGTAAAATATGTATTTTTTCATGAAAGAATATATTCGTATGTCCAAGAAAATTGTGCCACAAATAACTGATATCAATTCTTCCACCTTTTCTGTCTATTTAAAAGAAAATATCACACAACATTTGGAATATATTTGTTCGAAACCAGCAAAGGAGTGCATGCTGCTCATATGAAAAACGTGAAGCCATGAGATGAACTTTGTTGAGGACAAATACTTTAATTAAATTTTGTAATTCAAGAACCTTCTTTACATTTTTCTACATATGCAACGGCCAGGGAAAAATCTCAATGGCGCTGTCCTTGGTTCCAATGTATTGCGCAGGAGTAGCTGTCAGCAGTCGCATATTGTAATTGCACCAAAAATTATAGTCGCAACGGAGAGCATATATAGAAAGCACGCATTCTGCAAAATATATATTAGAAATATGAAGATTCATTGGAATATACGAATGCAAAGATACAGCTTGATAAAAGGCAATAAAGTGTCACTGAAAACAAAGTTCATTGCATGTGTATACATTGTGTATACATGCAACACTCGCAACAAGATATTTATATATACGTATTAGTCTCCAATAAATCTACGTATCTAAACAAAAGTCACTGTATATAATGCATCAAACAAGGGAAATAAGCATGTTGCGCAATCACAGATCACAGAATCCTTAACCCCCCCTTCCCCTCCTCCATTCTCCCCGATGCATCGTGCACGACGAAAGGCGGCGCACTACTTCCCCACTTTTCTCCCTTGCGCACACAAGACTGATCCACCATCGTCGGCTCACCTATCTCCCCTCCTCCCTACGCTTTCACTCACCCGTACAGCTTGCGGAGCGGTGACGATGTTATCACCCTTGGAAGTTTTATCAATAAGCGCAAAAAGATGCACCGACCAAGATAACTTGACGTTTCGGCTCCCCATATGGGAGCCTTGTCCACAATGAAACTGATAACAGAGATACAATGTATTTAAGTTTGTTTCAGTACGTGATGCAAGCAGCGAGTGTACACCGTCGGAAGTGTCCCATCATGCCTATTCAGCGTGTGCGCCGTGGTCTGTATGTGCAAGGATTCTCGATGCAGGCGTGACACAAGCGCTTCTCATCCTTGGCCAAGACATGTGCACTTGCCCAGTAAATATTGTGGCCTGTAGATTCCATATGTTCAGCAAGGGTACTCAAGGCCACGTGCCATTTCTTGACGTCATACTCGTGCTGTTTCACATGTGTCTTGAAGTCACCTGTCTGGCCGGTATACTTCTAAACACAGTTTTCGCATGCTATGGCGTAGACTAAACCTAGAAAATTTCCCTGTGGCAATTTTTCTTTTATGTTTACTAAAACATTTCTTTGTTTGCGGGTTGGCACATGCGCAATTTTGACATCGTACCTGTGCATGATATGAGTGATGGTCTCGCTTGTGCCAGGGACGTATGGAATGGCAGTTTACTTCTTCAGAGACGACGTAGAACGCCATCTTTCTGGGAGTGACACTCCTTTCCTTACTGAGGACAAAAAGGACGGAGGGTAGCCACAGGTTCTTCAATATCACGCGTGCAGTCCTCCTGTCTTGTGCAAATGCTTTGTGCTCACTGGAACAGCATAGCAGGAACAGACCTTCTGTGTGAAAGCAGATGTACCGACTTGAAATGCAGGTACCGGCCTGTACGTGTGGTCTTCCTGTAGACGTTCAAACCTGCAACAGTTGAACAGCATCAGTTGAACCTGCAGCAGTGAAAGGGAAGCAGGTGTCTAAACGCGATCTTATTTGATACCCGAGAAGCATCTCTGAAGGCGATTTCCCACTCTTCAGTGGTGTTCGTCTATAATTGAACAGTAACCGTACCAATTTCTCGTCGAGATCGCCTCCCTTTATTTTCTGAATATCCTCTTTTATCGTTCGTACCGCCCTTTCAGCAGCTCCGTTTGACTGTGGATGAAAAGGTGCCGTGCACAGATGCGTGATGTTGTTTTTTGCTGTAAATGGTGGCAAATTCCTTGCTCGTGAACTGTGTGCCGTTGTTCGATACTATTGTACGTGGCACACCAAAACGGGTAAATATGCTCCTAAGAGCCCTTATTGTGCTTTCCACATTTCCATGCTTCATAGGAATCGCTTCGATCCATGTGGAGTGTGCTTCCACTACAACTAGGACCATCTTCCCGGTTACGGGTCCTGCGAAGTCGATATGAACCCGAGACCACGGTTCTTCCGTCTTCGGCCAATTTAGGGGAGGTGCGGCCGGTGGCATAGGTAAATGTGCTATGCAATTCCTACAGTTGGTCGCGCGCTGCTCTATGTCGCGGTCAAGTCCTGGCCACCAAAATAGGGAGCATGCCACGGCTTTCATAGCCAATGATCCTTGGTGGGTTTCGTGAAGAAGTTGCAGAAAACGCTGTCTGGCATCACTTGGTATGACGACGTGATTTCCTCAATATACGAGGTCGTGGGCCAAGGACAATTCTAGCCTACGCTCATAATAAGGTGCTAAATCGGGCTTTATGTTTGTCTTGCTTTTTGGCCAACCGCGTAACACGTAATCTTGAACCTTACGCAATGTCGAGTCGACGGCCGTTAGGTCTTTCAGTTCACGCATTGTGACTATACCTTCACCTAAGCTTTCGAGTGCGAGGACGTATCCGGGGGCTCACCTTCACCTCCGTCTCTGGTGGTCTGCTGTGGTAGTCTGCTGAGGGCATCCGAGTTCAGTAGTTGTTTCCCAGGAACATACTGAAGCTTGTATTTGTAGCCTCCGAGGTACAGTGCCCAGCGTTGAATTCGCGCAGCCACCATAGTCGGTGTCTGGCAGTCGGGTCTCAGCAGGCTGACGAGTGGCTGATGATCCGTAACCAACGTAAATTCACGACCTAGAAGATAGTCCCTGAATTTTGTTACACCGAAAACCAAAGCCAACACTTCACGTTCTAACTGAGAGTAGTTCTGCTCTGCTTGGGTCAGTGTTCTTGAGCGAAAACCTATAAGTCTATTTACGTTGTTAATAGAGTGAAACAGAACTGCTCCGACCCCCAGTGACGACGCATCACACTCTAGCTTGAGTTCCTTTGCAGGGTCAAAATGTACAAGAATTGGAGCATTTTTCACACTCTCTTTTGCTGCATCGAAGGCAGCCTTTTGCGGTGCGTTCCATTGCCACCGCGCGTTCTTTTCCAATAGTTGATACAGCGGGGCTAGGTGCGTTGACATGTTTGGCAAAATTTTCACGTAGAAAGTCAACATCTCGATAAATGACCGTAGTTCGGTCACGTTCCGCAGATAAGGTGTGCGCATTATAGCTTCCACGTTGTGTTCTATTGGATGAAGGCCCTCGCCGTCAATGCGATGTCCTATGTATATAACTGCCGGTTGTCGAAATTTACATTTGTCATACCGTAACTTAACCCCATGATCCCGAAAACGCTCTAAGACGAGTTTCAATCGCTCTCCATTATCGCCTTTTTTTTTTTTTTTTTCGGACAGGATTACGTCATCGAGATAGGCTTGAACGCTGGGTAAGCCACTGATAATCGTGTCGATTTTTCTCTGGAAGGTCGATGGTGCAGACGATATTCCGAACGGAAGCCGATTATAGCAAAATAATTCTTTGTGTGTATTGATTACGCAAAGTTTGCGTGCGGCTTCGTCTAGAGGCACCTGACTGTAAGCGTCGCGCAAGTCGAGGGTGCTGAAACATTCACCGCCACTTAAAGCTGCAAGCATATCCTCGATTACAGGAATAGGATACTGTTCAATTTCGCAAACCGGGTTCAATGTAACTTTAAAATCGCCACAAATCCGCTCCGAACCATCTTTTTTTAACACCGGTACTATGAGCGTTGCCCAATCCGAATGGCTGACTGGCGATAAGATACCAAGGGAAACGAGTCGGTCCAGCTCCAAAGCTACCTTGTCGCGTAGGGCATAAGGAAGAGATCTTGCCTTACAAAACTTTGGTATTGCTCCATCTTTGAGGTGCAGGCTTGCTGGAGGACCCTTCATTAGACCGAGTTCCGTGGTAAAGATGTCCTGGTAGTCCTGGTGGCCTTGACCTTGCAGGTGTCCATTTTGCTCGTTTCTGTGGCTCCGCAGGCCGGTGTCACATGTAGCACCGGTGCACCAGCGTTATCCAGCAGCGTCAGCAGGTCCCTTCTGCATAGGCTTGGCCCTTCGCAGTCGAGCACTGTGAGGGGACAGTCCACGAGCACGTCTTTGAAGCCCATGCGTAATGTCAGGTGGCCCAGCACCGGCAACCGCCCTGCGTAGCAAGACAACTTCACACGTGATGGCTTCAAGGCAGGCCAATGGTTTCGATGCTTCATGTACAGTTCCCGGGAAATGACACATACTGGCGACCTGGTGTCGACTTCCATGGCTACTTGAACGCTGCCCCATATAAATGAGCAACGAATTGGCGGCTTGAGAAAATTTTTACGCTCCAAAACCAATTTCCAAAGGTGGACTTCGTCACTGCCATCGTCCACTGGCGTTGTTTCCGTTATAGCCAGTGCATTTGCGTGCATCGCTCTGGTAGCTAACCTGCCACGGTTAGGGTGGCTTTGACATTTCTTAGCAAGGTGTCCGCGCCGCCCACAGCGATAGCAACGTGCATTTGCCCATCCGCAACTGACATCATCGTGTCTTGAGCTGCCGCACCTTCCGCATTCTAGGTGTTCTTCAGCGTTTCTGTTTCTCCCGGAGGGCGTTTTTCGAGCCACCTGCAATTTCAGTAAAGCATTTGGCTTGGATGACATTTTCATAGCATCATTCTCAGCAGTTTCAGCTGAAATTGCGAGCACTTCAGCCTCCACTAGTGTGAGGTCGGCATTTGCCAGTAATTGCTTCTGTAGGGCTCTTGACCGCACACCGCACACAATACGATCCCTGAGCATCCCCTACAGGGCGTTGCCGAAGTTTCAGTTATCAGCTATGCGGCGTATTTCCACCAGAAACTGCGTGACAGATTCTCCTTCCATCTGGCAGCGATTAAAAAACTTGAAACTTTCCGTTATTTTATGTCGCTTCGGATCATAGTACTCATTTAGCACCTCGACAACTTGCTAGAAGCTCAACACATTTGGGGCTCACGGTGCGACCTTGCCGGCTAATACTTGCACGGTTTGCGTGCTCAATGCTGCCACGAGAAGTGCTCTCTTTTTGGCTGAATCAGCGATTCCGTTAGCTTCAAAGTAGGCATCTGCCTTAATGAAATACGACTTCCACTTATCTGTATCTTCGCTGAATGCTGGGAGCATATGATGAGCTATGCTTGTCGTCGGCGAGGCTGCCTTCGCGGTTGCCGATTCCGGGTCTTCTTTCACCGAATGGGGGTTATCCCAGCCTCGTCGTCACTGTTGTATTTGCACGGCACGCGGCCCGCACAGTTATGAGGCACAGACCGCTCGAACATAGAAGACCTTTATTTAGGGGCCCCTGAAGTGGGAAGGGAAGTGGGAGTGGAACAAAGGAACGGAAGAATACTGCGCATGCGCAGAACTATCATGACGAAGACACAACACTTCTTTATAACCGACCCCTTGCAAGGCAGCCATTCTCTCTTTATGTGAGTGAACTCAGTGAAAGAATGGGAGTAAAACTCCTCCATTTTCATCTAATGGCTCCAGTGAAGCTGACATTGCTGTGGCAGTAGCACCTTGTAGAGTGTGACATGTCATTTGTTTAAGTCACTATGAGCACGCTCCAGAGTTTTCAGAACTCCAGTCAAAATATAATTGCATGGAATTCTACACAGATGCATTGAAGTAGCATGTCAGCATCTCTTATGCAGCAATAGGTCCAATGTTAGTTGGACCTATTGCTGCAATTTCTCTTGAGAGGCCAATTTCTCTTGAGAGGCCGCTGCTGTGTTGGTAGCATTTAGTATAGCGCATTCCTCCAGGCTCCTACATTTTAAGGACTTTGGTGAGGCATTAGCGCTACTGCCAGTGACATATTTTAGTGTGTCACCCCTTCGTAGCACATTTTCTATGTTCATCCTACGAATCATTCTACACCTCGCATATCACTGTCATAGCTTTAATACATATGCATTTTATGCACTTCACAACGAAAGTATTTAGGCCCCTATACAGCCATGTCCCATATACCTGTTGCCATTGACCACACCATTGACTATATCATACCATTTCTTGGCACTCTCTTTGGCCGTTACTGGCCCTTGCGCCACAAAACCTATCCATCGTCATCATCATCAACCTATTCAAATGCACCTTCGTGATCCTACAAAAGCCGCAGAAGGTGCGAATACATTGTTTAGTTCATTGCATGAATCCATTTTAACTTATATACGAGTATCATCACTGAGGCAAATGTAACAGAGTGCACAATGTAATTAGCCAACACTGGCCAGGATGGGTTAAACTCATCTACTCATTAACAATGGAGATAAGTGCATCTTGAGAAATGAGCATCTAAGCAGACAAAACTGATATATAAATTTACAGCTTATGTTATTTTGTTCCATTGTTTCCAAGGGTTTCGCAAAAGTCCCACTCAAGAACTAGTGGTATATTTCTAGGGGGTATAATAGAATGCAATGTTGTACAATAGAATACAATCAATGTTGTCTGCTTTAACTATATTATTAGGTGCAGTTTGCAAAATTTTAATCTTGTTTTTTGTTACTGAGCTACAGAATTGTAAGCTTGATAGTATTGCTTTCTGAAAGTGTGCAATTTTCTGCAGTTTTTATTAAAATATTGACAACCTAAATCAAAAGTCTGCTTCTACAGCCACTAGATTTTAGCTTTTTCCCTTAAATGCGGCAAACCTCATCAAATTTGGTGCTGTGGTTGCCGAGAAAAACAACTTTGTTGTTCCTGTGTATTTAGATAGGAGTCCTCAAGATAAAGCTTACTCTTAAACTGAATAAATAGGAGCACTAATAAAGATACAATTAACTCATGCACTGTACTGAAAACAATGTTACTAGATGCGATCAGTTGGAAAACTCACTTGAAAAGGTGGGTGGCCCCAAACCTGTTGCCCATCCAAAGGTGTCACTAGGATGTACTTGCGACCAGGTCACGTGGGACGCAGCAGGTCACGTCAGCATCAGAATCAGTTTATTTGGGACAAAAAAGCGCATACTAATTACGTGATAAATATGTACAGAAGGAGGTCCTGTAGTTAAACTGAAATGGAACCACCTGTGCATGATGACTGGAATTAGTAATACAAACAACAATGGAAATATGTAAAATTTACGGTAATAAATGTTTTTAGGAAACAAGGCATAAATGAGCAGAAAAGCAGTAGATGAATGCATTAAACAATAACAAAGCTTCGGATTAGTCAACAAAAGGTGAAACTACAAAGGGAGCTTAAGAAAAACAAAGTTTAAAAAAAAATGCGGGAGACAAATGTAGAAACAAAGTGAAAGATACAACACATACTACACTCAAATAGGAAAGTTAGACGAAGTTAAAAGAAAGTGCCTAAGTTCTGTATGACATCTGTGAGCTTTGAACAATTTCAAAGGAAATGGTAATGTGTTCCAGAGAGATAAAGCTGAAAAGTGTAAGGACTGCTTACCATAGTTAGTGCAAACGAAGGGTAAAATGATGTTCATATTTCCTGCAAATCTGGTATTGTTTATAATAGTAAAGGACGTCCTTGGTATGATGGTTACTGGAATATCATTGTTCAATGCCCTAAAATTAAATATGGCCAGGTTATATTTGACAAGGTCAGTCACATTCAAAATAATATGTGCATTCAAAATAATACGGCTTATTTGTGCTAATGCTACGAGGTGAAAATGTTATTAGGTGAATAGCTCAATTGTGAATGACTTGTAACGAAGTTAGGTGACTGTTATAAGTGTTTTCCCATGATTCAATGTTATAGTTAATATGAGAATGAACCAAAGCATAATAAAGCGATGTAAGAGTAGAAAATGAGAAATATGGTTGTACTTTGATTAAAATGCCTATTCCATATGCCATTTTCTTTTTTACATTAGCTACGTGATGGTAAAATATAAGGTTGCGATCAAATTCCACACCTAAATAGGTGCAATGATTAACTGCGGTGATTAGGTGATTATTGATGGAAATAGACTGAAGAAGCTCTGGCGATTGCTGATGCGAGGCAGAGACAACAAAATTGGTCTTATTATGGTTAATCTGCAGCTTATTAATTATTCAGTTTATTATTATTTAAGTACACAATGAATTTGTAAGAGACAATATACAGACAAGAGTCGCAAAGTCAAAGACTGCAACGGGACCCTTGGTTAATAATAACAATGTAGCGATGTAGTAAAGAAGAGCAAGCTAACTAAAAGAAACACACAATTGCAAAAATACAGCATAGAAAAATAAGATGAATGAAAACAAATTGAATGTATACAAGCCTATAGTGCAAAACAAAAAACTTTCAATACACACAATTGACAAATGTAGTGTAATGAAGGACTTAAACTTAGTTACACATATAAAACAGCTTAATGGCATGACTAAATGTATGAAAGGATGAAGATTTAAGGCTGACAGGTAAACCATTGCACAGTTTTATAGCAGCGAATGATAATGTCATTTTTCCATAGTTAGAATGAACCATAGGTAGTAGAAAATTGGAGTTACGCGCACACCTGGTATTATTGGTATTGATGAGGTGGCTGGAATCGATGAATTGGTATATGAGCTGTTTAGTAAGTAAATTGTAAAACATAATTATTAGATGATAGTTGAACAAGTTCTTTACAACAAGGATGTTATTTCCACGAAGTAGTAGAGTAGCACTCATGAAAAACCCACTGTTAGGTGGGTTTTTAAGTTCACACCATGTGGAAATTTTCATGAGATCTTCGTTTAGCTTACTTGTTAGCGTTGTTACGCAATTGTTAGAACTAAATATAGTAGTGTTGTCAGCGTACAGAATGCACTTCAATGAGGAGAGGCAACTAGGCAGATCATTCATATAAATTAGGAAAAGTAGGGGACCTAATATGGACCCATGTGGCACACCAATGTTAGTAGTAGCTTCTTTAGAGTAGTACCAAGAAATGTTAATGATTTGTTTTCTGTCTTGTAAGTAACTCTGTATTAGAAGTAGAGGCAGACCAGTTATTCCAATGGCTTCAAGTTTAACACTAAGAATTGTGTGATTAATTGTGTCGAAGGCCTTGGATAGGTCAACAAATATCGAGGCTGCAAGGCTACCTTCATCGATCACTTTTTTGAGATAATCAGTAAGATATAAGTGCTATGTTAGTTGAAAAGCCAGAACAAAAGCCAAACTGATAAAGGAAAAGAATACTAAATTTATCTAAATATTTTGTTCATGCTTTTTGATAAGTTTTTCAATAACTTTATTAAAAATTGAAGGATGCAAATGGGTCTCTAATTTTGTGTAAGCATGCAATCACCTTTTTTGAAAACGGGAATGACTCGACCACATGTAAGTTCACGTGAGAAAACACCGGTTTTAAAAATCAGGTTAATGATAGTTGAGATGATAGCTGAGAGAATGTTAGTGATATCTTGTGCGATCATTTTATTGTGGTAAGCATTAATATTATCGAGGCCAGAACTAGTGGCTTTAAGTGTTCTAATTAATAAAATTACTTCATCAGGTGTTGTTGGAAAAAAAATATGTATGAGGTAAGCGGTTAAAGGACATGTTACAGCATGAAGCGGAATCAGAAGTGTTATTGAAGAAAGCATCACAAAAGGCATTTGCAATATCAAGTGGATGTATGCCAAGTCATTGTGAATGATTCTTGAAATTACGTTCTGAGAGTTGCAGTTTAAAATGGTGTTAACTATTTCCCACTTTTTCGTAGTGTTATTACTACATTCTATAATTTCTTGTTCGTTATAAGTCCTCTTCGCACTTCTTAGCTGTGCAGAAATTTTTTTCTAACGGGCAAGTAGTTTAGTATTGAAAGGTTGCTTCTTAGTTTTTTCATACAAATTTTCACGAGGCAACATTGCTTTCAGGAAGCTATCTGTAAGCCATGGATTTTGCAGGGATGGTTTCTTTTATTCTGCATTTTATTTTACGAGAGTGGGAGTTCAAATACGATGAAAGTGTCATTAAAAACTGTGAAAAAGGATTTTGAGGATCATTAAACGATACAACTTCCAACCAGTCAGTTTTAGTCAGGCTAGCAAGGAACATTTCTTTGTCAAGTACAACTCTGTAGAATGAAGTGTTTTAGGAGGCTGAGTGATTGCACAGGCGTAGAATCATAGTGTAGTGATCGGTAATATCGGTGGTAGTAATGCTAGCATCCGGTGGATCTGTTAAGTTCGACAATGCCTGATCAATTATGATGCCATCGGCAATATTAGGACAGCGAGCAGGGAGAGTAATTAAACATTCATATCCAAAACTATGGAAGATGCTTGAATAACTAGAAGAATTAGATGAAGTGGTATCCATGAGGTAAATGTTGATATTGCCCATGATTATTCCGTTACAATTAGTGCATAATATTCTTTCCATGGCTTGATCAAGGGCACTACAGAAGTCAGTAACTAAAGAAGAAGGCGAGTGATAAATGCGGCCAAACATTAAGTTCTTGTTGTCTATACAGAAGACGGGGGAAATCAAATTCAACAAATACAGATTCACAGTTAGTAATATTCAACTCCAAGTCATACCGGCATTTATATGGAATGTTAGATGAGACAAATATAGCTGCACCACCGTGATTACTTGTCTCTCTGTGAGAATACTCAGAAGTGTATGAGCTGTAAAGGTCCTTGTCATCATTACTAAGCCAGGTTTCAGACACACGTATTATTGAACAGGTGTTGTTAAGTTTCGAAAACAGGTGCTGAAAATCATCAAAATGCTAAGGAGACTTCTATCATTGAAGTGGATAATTAAAGGGTAGTCGCGCGACATGAATTTATTCGGTGCAGATGTTAACAGGTAAGAATCCATGGTGGATGGTAATGACATTTAAAAGTCAGAATAGAGGTGGTTAGTTGAAAACAGAAAGGTCAGACTCATCAGCAATGCAACAAACACGGCTCTCATTTGTCTTTCTAGCCTTAATCTGACAATTATCCGTCCACAAGTGCTTCCAGTGGTTAGCTTTTTTTTTTTTTTTTAGCACCAGTGGTTTGGAAAAGCGTGCCTTATTTTGTGGTGTCAAGTAATCACTAACAAATGTAGCAAAGTTGCTGTCATATTTGCCAATGTCACTCAGGCAGAGCCTTTTGTGCCTTGCTGATAAAATCATTCTTTTTTGTTCGAGAACAGAATCTAGCAATTTTTTTTTGCCCTTATCTTTAGTAGAGACTCGATGAACAACATCGATAGCAAAGGAAGTCACGGGACATCCAATTTTCCTGACAACTGTCTCCAATTCAGCAACACAGTCCTCGTCCTGAGCACAGGGATACCCTTGATCTTGATGTTGTTAATGCGAGAATACTGCTTGAACTCGAAGTCCCTGCAGGAAAGTGAACAGTTTTCCGTTTTCAGGGCTTTGTTTTCTGCCACGAGTGAGGCCGTTTCACTGTGCAGCTTGTCAACCAGATCATTCAGAAACTTTAAACTGGACTCGAGGCTGTCCACATGCTTCTTTAGCTCCAGCACATCAACCCCAGATGTCTTCGTGTTAACGATAATCTTGTCAACAAGAAGAAGTCTTGACTCCAGTACATCAATTCTCTTAGCTAGCTCAACACAGGTGAGCATATCTAACAGCATTCAACTAAAGAACACTAAAAACCTAATGCAAGGACACAAGTAGCTCAAAAAACAGTTCGTGGCAGCAGCAACAGTAACAGGATAACAAAGAAAATGTCAGATGCTGTCGTAACCAACCTGTATAAGCAGAAAGGAATGCGTGAGCTGGTGTGCGAGCACTGCCGCTGCTGCCAAGACTGGTCGACAGCAGATGAAGACGGCCTTTAAGTAGCGATGCCGGGGCAAGTGAGCACCACCTGGTGGTCTTCTGTGAAGATCTTGCTTAACAAGATAGCTTCCTTGATGACATGTGCGGTGTGTCCAGCCAAGTTCTGGTAATCTTCTGAGAAGATCTTGCTTAACAAGATAGTCTGTACAAGCAGAAAGGAATGCGTGAGCTGGTTTGCGAGCACTGCTGCCATGCCAAGACTGTCCATGCAAAAGACACAGCAGGCACGTAGCCAGAATTATTTTGTTTTCTGTTTTCTTGTTTATTGCTTTTGTTTTTCAGAATAGGCTCAAGCCTCCAGCGGCCTGAACAAACTATTTTCCACCATATACATTTACATACAGGGAGTTTCAGTGAACACTTCCAAAAATTCTTAAAGCTTACCTGTGACAGATAGCACAATTCTAGTACATGAGGTGGTCTACTCGAAGCAGCGGACACAACTTGCAGAAAAGAATTGAAATGCATAATCGATTAATCAACAAAAATTCACTAATTAACTTTTTCACTAATTACCGTATGGCCCATATTGCAATCTACAAATTCTAGCCATGGAGATTGCAAGGCGGATCCACTTATAACGAATTGTCAGGATGACACCAGTTTCAAGATGTTAATTCCCGAACTTTGCAGAGAAATGCTTTGGCATTCCAGTTACTTTTGTGCTTGAATGCATAAAACGATGTTTCGGTAAGAAATTGAACTAGAATTGTGCTATCTGCCACAGGCAACCTTTAAGATATTTTGAAAGTGTTTGCTGAACCCAGTATATATTATTTATTTATTTATTCATTTATTTACTTAAAAATGTACACGCCACACACCGAACAATAAGCCTTTGTTTGACATTCAAATTCATTCTCATTCATCTAACACCCAAGTAATTCAACCTATGTGTTCAAGGTGGTGTGATGTTCTGTATGCCTCATAGTAGAATGCTAATTTCATTATAGTCATTAACAAATGAACACGCTTGCCTCAACTTGTATGTTTGACGTGATTTTATATATTATGGCACAAATGGTGTCTTGCATGTGTCTTCTTTTTTTTTTTAAGTGAAGTCTTTCTTAGCGAGATACTACAACTTTTTTTTATCAGGTATGTTTCTAGCCTTTTTCGTCAACTAATACGGAAGATAGTGCAGTCTAAAAATGTAGGCTGATATGTGCTTCCAGATATGTGGCCGTCGGTATGTGCCCCTGGGGTCACTGGTCACCGTGTTGTTCCGGATATACCTGTATGTTGTGGGGACCCCATTGGACCACATTCTCCGGTTCAAGCGCGACTCGGGCCATTCACCTGCGCGTTCACTGGGGACACGCAGTTCCAGCCTTATTTTGGATAGCGTACATTCCTCGAGGCCACTGGCACTGGTGGATTCGAAGCCTGCTGCTTGCTCACATGACGCTGTGCGCCGCGCATAGGAACAGTGCCTGAGAAGTGGGCCCCTCTCGCCCTCTCTTCAGCTTCTCTCCCCTTAGTGTGTGGCGAACCTAGCTCGGAAGAGCCTGTGCAGCGGAGCAGACTTCCTGAGAGCTTCCAGCCGTAGTCTGCAACTGCCACCCTAGTGCCGTAACTCCTGTATTGTACACGCATTTTGTACGTAGCAGAGATTAAACCTTCCTTAATTTGTACCATGGCAGGAGTTGTCTGTACGCCTTGCTGGTGAGTCAGTGAACTCGTCTCGGCGCCCCTTTGCGTGGGCTGCGAAGTGGGGACGAACTATGTGTTTTTTTTAGACTTTGGCTAGCTGGTTCCAGGCACATTAGCACAAACCTCCAAAATGTGTATATACAAGGGCAAATCAGAAAGTATTTGCCCCTATTTTTTATTAGCCAAAATAAGATACGTACTGGTGATTACAAATAAATGTACTAGTATTCTGCGTACTCTACACTATTTTTCCACATATTCACCGCACCGATTCAATCATTTATTTCATTGCAGCACTAAATTTGAGATGCCCTTATGGTCAGTCAGCGACGCATGCGGCCTCCCCAAATGCTCATTGTCATGGAAGTCTTCATGGCCTTTTGCAAACTCGCAACGCCACCACCTCACACTTTTCAAGGCGAGACACCTTTCCCGACACGTGGGCTGCATTTCCCTGTGGATTTTGATGGGCGTTCGTCCCTTGGTCCATGGAAAATGAATCACACTTTGTTGCTTGTACACCGTGGACATGTGAAGCACAATCGCGATCTTCAACAACTGACAACAATGCCGTGCCGTGAAGCTATGGGCAGATAAGGCCGGGCCAGTTCAAGAAAGGTCCACCACTAAGAATGAATATGTTGACTTCTCATTTCCAGCTGTAATTTCACTAAAACAAAATAGGGGCAAAGACTTTCTTATTCACCCTCATAGATATCTTTAAATAAATAAATATGTCAGCCGGCTGGATTCAAACAGAGGACCTCTAGCACGGAAACCTGATACTGTAACCATTATGCCACAGATGCTTTTCCCATTACTCACCTTCCCGTTGCCATGCCGCACCCAAAGAAATTGCTAGCCGAAGCAGACTTTGAAGATTTGAAAAAGTAATGTGCAGAGGGCTGCCAGGCTTTGCTATGTGGTGAAGAAACTTGCTGAAACTTCCAAGAAATTGGAATTTCAACTCCAGAAGGTTAGGAATGCTCAACATGCATGAAGAACTACCAAGACGCCTGAACACTGGGAAGCGCAACTTGAACCTCTGAGAGCTGCAAAGGAGAATCGAGTGCCTGGAGAAATGCCCAAAGAACAAATGCTGTGCCTGGAGCATCATAGAATCGTGGAAGGAGCTGTTAGAGACATGAAGCTGCGAAAGAGGGCGACGCTCCTAGACAAGGTGTGAGCAGTCACACGAGTATGGAGAAAGATCCAGAAGACCGCAGTGCTGTTGTATATGCTCTGGTGGACCGTTACTTTGACAAACACAGCACGCAGAATCTCTTTGGGACTATGTGCTCGGTATGCGACAGACTGGTTTGCAGACAATGTGAGACGCATGCAGTAGCACCGTTGGGACGTGCTTGCACCCGACTTTCCCGGAGAGCAGGTGAAGGACCTTAAGGCATGCCCGACAGCAGAATATACATCATGTACGTCTCTTTAATTTCAAACACACATGCATGTGCTACGAAAACTTAGGTGCGATCGAACGTGTAGTTGACATCTATCAAACCTTGTCGCTCCAGTGCAGCTCTTGGGATCAATTGTATATTTCGTACACCCTAAACTCGCTCAAATAGACTTTGTCTTGCATCAATTTCAACTAGAGGTTGAATTGCCTTTGAACTTTTTATCCTTTTTTTTAGCAGATTGGCTAACGTTCACTGGGACACCCTATATATATATAGGCAAGTAAACTTGTGAAGGAGCACGAAACAGGCATTAAATATTTATTTGCAGCTGCTGTCGATCATTCTGTTTATAGCTTCGTTTTTACTGCACCAGACGAACGTGAAATGTCCGACAGGTTGGAGAAAGATGCAGCAACAGGATGCATTTGCAGCCGTAGATGAGAGTTCAAGCTCAACTATACATATAGTATTTTCTTCAATGATGTCACAACGTATACACTTGCAGATTTCGGAGGCGTTAACTTATTTATTCAATGAGGAGATGGCATGATGATCAAACTACGCCAATTCATCTCCTACCTAAGCATCATTAACAGCATGACCAGCATAACAGCACTGCCTTTAAAACAGTTCCCTTTTGTTCTAAAAGATGTTGTTTTATCCCATGTTTGGCTATTGGCTTCACATCAAATTTTTCATAATTATGGGACTTCTCCATAAAGGCATAGAGAACATCATCAATACTGGCTGGATGTTGGTGATTGAACATGACAGCCAGCCGATTAGGTCACTCTTCAGCCGTCATGTTCTGCAAAGATGTCTTTACTCTCTTTGGTATGGGAACATTCAGGAGTGATTCTAGGTCACATTCAACTAGAGCATCTGTTGCATTGCGTGAGAGCTCTTCTCCTTGCATGGTCTGCCGTTTTGACTTCCAGATCTCCCACTCGCCTTTTAGCATAGGGACACATGCCTTTCTCATATTCTTGACGCAAAACTCAAAGGAGGCCTGCACAGGCATTGTGCGGATTGCATTTGTCCATTTCATTGTGGGACCATAGTGAAGCGCGTAATGCGCATAGGGGGCCGCATCACGGCTTAGTCACTTTTGAACTTCACGCGCGTGGGCCGACACTTTCCCTCTCTCTTTCCTTCGAGGGTGCCATACAGCAGCAGGATCATAAAACACTTGCTGCTGTCCACCCCCAAGCAGACCAGGGGTCACCCGATTGGTCTGTTTGGGTGGGAACCCGCGCCCCCTCTCTCCTGGCGGCTCAAGCCAACCGGGGAACGAGTACACGGAGAGAAGCTCTCGGGTGGCGAAACAGAGCCTACTGGATTCCGATTCTCCCAATCACCCCTTTGGTTGGCCGGCCTTGCTGAAGGTCCTTGACCCAAGGCAGTGCACAGCTATTTGCTGCTCCTGTTCTAGACGCTACACCAGAAAGAGGCGGCTCACTTCACATGTGCAGTCGTACTGCACCAGGTCGCCCTCAGAGGCCACAGTGAGCTGAAGGAACGTTGCCTTGGTAGCACGATCGTTGGGAGCCATCCTCCCATATAGACGCGAGCTACAGCATTTTCTGATACTGTTGTGCAACCCTTGATTTGCGTGAGCTTCGGTTCACGTGCGCCGTTGTGATAGTTAGTCAACACTAAGGTAGTCGTCCAATAAATGCCTTTCCTGTGCTCTGGGCCTCATCCTTGCGGCGCTCTGTCTCGCTCCCAGTGGAGACTGAACGAGCGTCCGCTTCAGGCACACACAATACACAGGGCTTAGCTGATTGTCCCCCTGAGGGGCTCGGATCCTCAGACCCATGCAGTTGTCTAGGTGGCTCCCTGTGGAGCACCGCAAGACAGAGTCCACAACGTAAGGTTACACTTGGCAACAGGCCATAGTAGGACAGATTGTAAGCTCTGTATATTGTATTTGTGTGGTGTCCAGTGCTTTGCAAAGTGGCACTAGAGAGAGGTTCACAGATTGTCATTATAGGAAATGTACGACACTCACCTGTAGTGCTCCTCTACAGAACTAGTACAGTAATTGGCCCAATAGTTCTGTGTGCCAACGGTACACCCGTGGCACTTCACAGTTCACACCCAACTCGGTCGCTCTGCTTGGATTAAAAAAAAAAAAAAATCCCCTGCTTGTATCGAGGGGAAAAAGAAACCGCGAAACTGTCACTAGACTTTCTTGCTCAACTTTAGCTGTAATGTTTATGCCTGCCTATGATAATGTGGTGGGAAAATCTGCTTCTTTGCATGTGAGCAGATGCGTATCTTTTGCAGTAGAGAAATAGTGCGTCACTGCTTGTACTTGTATACCTCTTTTGCTTGCAAAAATGGGCGAATAGTGTCCTTTTGAAAGGAGAGACTGGCCCACCTGGGGCCCACGCACTCCCCACCCCCTTGCCGTGTCTGCAATGCGGCCTGATTAGTGTAGCCTTTATGTGAGCTCTTTCTACTGCAAATAAAGAAACCTGCTGTTCATTAGCAAACAAATATTTAAAGAAGAGTCGCGGGTCGATGTTACTGAGTGCATTCAGCCCTTTTGCACTCGGCAGAGTCTGAACAGACAACTTTGTTGTGTGGTTCTGCTCTCTTGATCAGACGCAGATGATAAGCAAATACTAGTGGATATCGCTGCTCGCAGCTCACTTTGAGTAAAAAGCTTTTATGTCAAGATGTAGCGGGCCAGGCTTGTTACAGCAACAGAGAGAAATACTTTCCTGGGAAAGTCACTTCGCCCGCCAAGCACCGTGTCTGCTAAAATCATTGCATTTCTTTCAAATACAATCGTATTTTCCTTATTTTTTTTCTGTCTTTTTGAGTATTGCTTCCTTATTCTAAGTGTCTCAGTTTTATAAGGCTTGTTTGTGCAAACAGAGCATTTACAGTTAGTGCGAACATGACGAAATTATGGTAATGTGTGGGCCGAGGCATTTTAAAACTGTATTTGGCGAAGCATTGGTCAACCAGCCCTATCTAGTGGTAGTTGAACTTGTTACTAAGATCAACTACTAAGATATGTTACTGCATGAAAAGTATTAGGAAGGCCTAAGTAACACAAAATGCCCTGCAGGTTCAGCATGAAGGCTGTTTTCCCTTTTTTAAGTTTTTTTTTTGACTGCCATCATGCTATTATTAAACACCTCAATATGTTCCTTTTGTTTATTCAACTTTGTATACTCTCCCCCTACACCACTTTGCCGCTCAGTGTTTGTTTTACTACGTTTATGCCGACAAGTGATACACCAGTCTATGTGTGCTTCATGCAGACAGCATAAACATGATAGCATATGTGGTTGCAGGGGCAATATGGGCCACCTTAGAATGTCACTACACCTCCATCACCTATTCCATGCTATTCCGTTCCTGCTTATGATATTTGCCAAAATCACAAATATATATCCATGTGAATAAGCGTTATTGAAGATGTATTACAGGAGAATTAATAATTTTCATGAAGATATCATTTCAACAAAGCCTTATTTGTGCAGCTACAATGATGCTGTATGCAAAGCCACATTCAATAAAAGATGAGCCGTCTGGATTCCGGAATTCTGATTGTGGCACCATGCCCATTAGAAATATCACTTAAAGAGGTGGTGCCATTTTACTTGCTGGGTAATAAGAAACTATATGCCATGTGGGGCTCTCCTCCGTACTCTTGGGACAAAGGAACGACAACACAGTAGTGCAAACAATCACAAGGGCATTTATTGCACCTTTCATAGATCAATGCCTGCTAGCCGAGTTGCTATCCGCAAAACATGCCGATGGGGATCGCGACAAATCTAGAAATCCGACTCACCGCGACCGGAAGCGAGCGAATATGTTCGCCCCATGCTGGATCCCAAAGCTTGGTCGTTCGCGTGTGCGGTCACGCGAATCGTGGCGCGTTCGAAGGCGGCCACGCGAGACGGTCTCGTAGAAGCATGGGTTGGCGCACGCGCGCGCGCGGGACGTCCACGCCGCGCGCCAACCCGCCGGGAAAAGCAAGCCCTTGTCTCCCCGGCGGCGTTAGCAGCTAAAGCCCCTCAATTTTCCAAAAGTAGCGCCATTCTTAGATCTTTCCGCCACCCCGCTCACCCAGGCGCTTCCTCCTCCACTCCTCCTGTCGCCCCAGCCTCCTCCGCTCCCCCATTGGCCAATCTGTGTCACGTGAAAGCGGGCCCCGCGCTTTTGTATATTTTTTTCTTTCCGGCGCAGAGCAGGCGCCGCGCTTTTGTATATCTTTTCTTTCCAGCGCGCTGCGACCCCCAATCTTGGGCCTGCGACCCCCATTTTTGGGCCTCCGCGACGAAGTACGGCAGGCGGTTTGAAGGAGCGCGGTAGTTTTATACAATGTGTTAGGGCCGAGTGCTTAATTGCGATGCCGTGCTGCTGCGCCTACGGTTGCCACAACAGACCCAGTGACGGCAAAAAGCTTTTTGTTTTACCATCCGCCGTGCGCAACGCATAACGAAGAAAAGTGTGGATTCACAAGATCGGGCGGGCTGACTTCGAGCAAGTGGCAAAGAACGCGCGGCTTTGTTGAGTGACACGGCTCCTCCAACCTCTTCTTTTGACGCCCGTGTCAAAACGGGCCCGTGTCCAGTGCATTGGGGGTGCGTTAAAGAACCCCAGCTGCAAAAAAAATTAATCCAGAGCCCCCATTATGGCGTGCCTTATGAGATCGTGGTGTTGGGATGTAAAACCCAAGAATCAACTTTTCTTCTGTCTTGTGTGCCTTGACTGTTCCAGTTAACGCAACACTGCTTCCTTGTGAAAACTTACAACGCAAAAGAATACAGACGCACGTAGTATACAGAGATAAAATTAGCACTTCAACAAAAGTGTTGCTGGTGCCAATGAGGGAGGGGGATAATTATTTTCTGAACCTCTTTCCAGTTGTCCCATCAAGTTCCTTCTTTCTTTTCTATCAAATTCTAACCATTTGCACTGTAATAAATAAATAACGATTTCATATGCTGGTAAGTTGTTAAAATTATCTATACCGCCTATGTGTGAAAACGTTGCTCATGGCCACCACAACCTGTGCATGAGCTACGTACATCTGTAAAAGGCGCGGAACAGAAACGGCCCTGCTGCCAGGCATTGCTGACCGCAGACAGTCGGAATCTCTCACGCGCCGGCCGAACAAAAGCATCCTGCAGGTACGTAAATTAACCTACGAAACCACGTGCACATACTTTCGCGCTGTCAAAACCTGAAACTCTGGTAATTACTCGCGTGTCTGAGCACACCGCGTGCTTGTGTCGTGTTTCAGCAACACGAACTTTCAACGTGCGCGCGCTTTACGCCTTAAATACGCCTTGAATAATGGTGCTTTTCTCTATTTCTTCCGCAAATCCGACACGACATTCTTAAGGCCAGTTACCGACTGACAAAGCAAGATCTAGATTGAAAAAACTGCTCCGCAGGACTCGAACGAACTTTTCCGCAGATTTCCTCCCGTAGCGTGTTAGCCGTCGTCTGCTACGGCAGGCCCACTGCAGGCGGCGCCACCGTCGAGGCCGCGCCGAGCGGAGGAGGAGAGAAGTGAATGGCGCTACTTTGGGAGATTGAGGGGCTTTATTAGCAGCGCAACACTCGCGCCATCTCTCGGACTGCGCTTCAACCACATCGACCGCCGCGGACGTCACGCAGGCCACGCGGCGAAGCCGGATTACAGGAGACGCGCCATGGGGGAAAACAACATATCAGGGCATGCGTGAGAGTCGCGCATCCCCACAGCCATGAGCAAACAGGATATGGGTTGTGCGAAGGTGCCGTGTTTTTCACAATGTAAATGTATTGAGGAATCCTTCAAACTGGGCAATGCTGTAAAACAGCACTGTAACAAAATATGTATTGATAAATTCACTGAAATCTGCTAAAAGGAAGAATGAAATAGCATACGGAAGAAAACGTAGTGAAAAACAAAACAATTTTGAAAATGCTTTTGTCAGAAACATTGTTTTTTTAGATTCTAAGCAATAGTAGACGTGAAAATTACCCTACAAATTTGCACATTTTCACTTCCTTGCACTTTCTATCTTATTGCTCTGACAACTGAAGTCACTTCCCTAGCTAGGGCTATTATTGAGAAAGATCAAGCACCTATGCAGAAAAGAGTGTATAATTGTTGCTCATGACTTGTTATTGAAATAAGACCACATGAAGGCAAAGGCAAACCAGCATCTGTATGTACATTGGTCACAATCTGGAGATAGTATGAATCGTGGCACTTGAATCCAGCATCCCAGGAGACATGTTTTGATAAGCAAAATGAAGTAACGTGTGCTGAACAACATGGTTTCATTGCCAATAGGTCGACTGCCACAGATGTCTTTACTCTGGCCTCACATGGGCATCTGCGTCAGCAGGCGTTTGGTGTGTTGCGACACCACATATCTGAGCACACGAGGGTTGGACTCTACCACGTCTAACCGTGCACGGCTTAGCCATGTCTGGGGAAAAGGGGATCCTGGTGGTTGAGCCGATGCCAAGAGTTTGGACCTTTACGGCCCCTCGATGGAGGCAGCACGCCCCTTTGGCCTCGGCTTCACGCATACAGCACCCCCGGACTGACCCTCCTGGGGTAAATCTGTAGTTTCCTTTTCCTGTCTTTCTCTCCTTCCAACCTTCGTCTTCCTCTCTCACTTTCCAGCTATCGTGTCTTCTCCACACTTCATTTTTCTTGTAATTTTCCAGACAGCAAGGGTCGACCTGATGTAGTTTATCCAACCTTTGATCTGTTTTATTAGGTTATAGTAGCTATGTGCAGCTGGCGTCTGCATTTCCTTTGGGTCTCATAGCGTCCCCTTGTTGAACTCGGTGGTAGGTGGCTGGCATAGCTGCCGAAATTAGGCATCTATTTATGGATCTGTCGTCCTTGCCTCGTCTACCTGATTGCCCCCTTACCAAAACAGTGCGCACCGGAGAAATATTGCAGTTTTCTGGACAACGCAAAGAATCCTTCGCACAATTTCACGTCATACATAGTGAAAACCTTGATTAGACCATTAGCATGATATCACCTTTCACAGTTGCAAAAAGTCTCACCAAAACAACTGGTCTGGGCTACAAAGTTACAAAGATGGCAAGCGGGGACCTCCTGCTTGAGACCCACGATAAACAGCAACATGATAAACTCCCAAATGTAGTCTCATTCGGTGGTTTGAACCTTACAGTGACTCCTCATCGATCCATGAACACAAGCATAGGAGTGATTTCCGGCGATGATCTGTTGAACCTGACTGAGGAAGAGCTCCTAGAAGGTTGGAAGGAGCAGAACGTTATCATAGTAAAAGAATCGTAATCAAATGGGAAAACAAAAAAATTACAGCTAAGCATCTGATCGTCACCTTCACATCCAGTGTGTGCTGCCAGAAATGTTAGAAACAGGATACACGAAAGTCCAAGTCCGACCATACATCCCGAATCCTCAGAGATGTTTCAAGTGTCGGAGGTATGACCACAGTTCACAAAGCTGCGGGGGCTGACAAACCTGTGCGAAGTGCGGTGTCCAGGATCACCCCTCAGATGACTGTAATGGCACACTCCACTGTCCAAACTGTGAACGTGGACACGCAGCTTACTCGAGCCTGTTCTACATGGCAGAAAGAAAAGGATATTGACACGTGTACTTATTTATCTTTTTTGGGGGACCGCTTTTCACTGTCTAACAAACGTTATCGCTCGACACGGGATGCGCCTGCATGTATCAAGTTTCTCAAATGTTATTGATGTTTCTACCTGTTGTCTGTTGTCACTGAAGCTTGTGTAATCTGAGTGCATATGTGGCGTGAATTGCGTAGAATTTTCTGGAAGACATGCGGGCACCAGCAATTACTCTGGAACCTTCAATGGCTCATGTATAAAAGCCAATGCGTTTAGCCTGCAGATCAAATTTTCGACGATCGCTGACTGTGCTTGCCGCTATCGTAGTTCTTTGAGTGTAGCCTGTTTTTGAGGGGACAAGTTTGCCCAATAAAACGCTAGTTTCATCATTCACAGTATTGCTACTGTGTTCTTAACCATCAGCACCACGTGACAATATAATCAAACTCAAAGTAAAGGAAAACATCTCCATCCAGGAAGCGCGAAAGTGCATATCATTTCTTCTTACCGCACGGTATGCTGCTGCAGTGCATAAGGGAGCAACACCGCAGCAAAATGTGTGGCCATGGCCATGCCACCAGCTCCCCCGGCGATTGCAGCCAGCACTGCTTTGCCATCCCCGAAGTAGGGGCCATCGACCTCTGGATTGATGGCCTTCAAGGCTTCGCCTCTTCAGGCGAGGCCCATCCCGAAAACACTGCGCTCGTGTGAGCATAAGTCCAGCGGCTTCCAGGAGTCGATGGACACAACCCCAAGCCAGGCTGCGCATCCAGCGCATCGGGAGCGGCGCAGTTCTCATAACCATTCCAAGAAAGACAAACCCCGGATTACGGGGCCTGAAAAGGCTCCGTAAGCCAATTTGATTCATCTTGACACGCAGCACAAAAACACAAACAGTATGAATACACAAATATTACACTGGAACATGAGAGGGCCTGTGAACAACCTTGATGACATTAAAAAACTTTTATACATATATAATCCAAAGGTACTTTGTGTTCAGGAGACACGTCTTAAATCTACATAAACATTCTCCAGCAATACGCTCTTTTCCAGAAAGATTGAGACAACACTGTTGCATCGTCCGGTGGTGTAGCTATAATAGTCGACAGAAGTATTGCCTGCTGGCAACTGCAACTCTGAACCCCTCTTGAGGCAGTTGCTATCAAAGCAGTGCTATTCAATAAACTATTTATCACTCTGTATACATTCCCCCAAGTTATGAACTCTCTAGAATGCTTCATTGATGAGCGCCATCGCCCTTAAATAGTCGTCAGTGATCTAAACGCGCATAGCACACTGTGGGGCAACTCTCGCTCTGATGCAAGAGGATGAATAATAGAAAACTTTCTATTCTCTTCAAGCGCCTGCTTGCTTAACAAGAAAGCATCAAGATTCTACCGCCCTATGCACAAAAGATTTTCTTCCATAGACCTAAGCATAGCGTCCAGTACATTTTTGCCATATCTGGAGCAGGATGTCATTAAGAACCCTTATGGAAGTGATCACTTCCCAGTCGTTTTAAACCTTACAAAACAAGATGAGGGCTCTACACACGTTCTTCAGTGGAAAGTCGATTCAGCTGGCTGGATGATGTTTCACGAGCTAACACACTGCCCTGGATATTTATCCTACATATCATGAGCTAATTCCCGTTCACCCAGCATTATTTCTGAGCCACGAGCCACGTTTTGGTTTTGAAACAGTACTAAAGTTTCTAGCAGATGTAGACACTATACAAATCATTTGGCCTGGTTATCTGTAGCGCAGCCTCACCTGGTAGGCTTCAGCTGCACTGCAATATGTTTTCACAGCACATGCCTCTTGGTCCTTGACTTCAAGGACTCTTGAGGCACCAGCACTATTGTATAGGTTTTGTTATATCATGTCTTTCTAATGGAACTTTTATGCTCATAGCACACATCATTAGCCATTGTCATGATTTTGATTCTCATATATTTCACGCAATTTATGGCGGATTGTTTTTAGGCTTTTATACAGCCATGGGACATCTTCCGCTTGTCACTCATTAATTCATTTTATGCAAAATAGAAAATTCATTACCATATGTCATGGCATTCTTTGGCCATAGCTGGCCCTTGCGCCATTAAACACCACACATCATCATCATCTTTACTCTTGCACAGTTAGTCAACTCCGTACTCCAAACCAATGAAATAGCCGTTGTCATTTTCTTAGGCATAAAAAACACATTCAATATGATCTCGCATTCCATATTACTAAAAAAGTTAGAATCTTAACGGCTTTGCTAAGAAGACACTTCAGTTCTTTTCTAGCTATCTCCGAGATCAGAAACAATGTGTTGTATTTGGCCACATAACCTCCAAATTTAGAAATATTACCTGTGGGATACCCCAGGGAACTGCTAGGCTCTATACTGTTCTCCTTATACATAAATGACCTCTCATATGCTCTGTCATGCAAAACTGTAATGTGTGCTGATGACATTGCATTAATTTTTTGAAGTAACCCTTTCTACATACTACAAGAACAAATCACGACAGAGTTAGCAGCAATTACCATGTGGTTCTCTCGTAACAAACTAACATTAAATACTGACAAAACTAAAAACGTTATAATTCATACCAGGAGAAAAAGTTTACATTAGTCTTCTGAACTGGCATATTAACAGCAAACTCATTAAGCACATTTCCAGGTTTAAGTATTTGGGTGTAGTAATGAATGAAAACTTGCATTGGAAAGAACAGGTTAATAATGTATCAAAAAAGCTCACATTTGCATGTTTTACACTCATTAACGTTACTTCAACTTCAATACGTACTTCCAAAATAACAAGCTTCGATCATATTTTTCCTTATTTCAGTCACAACTGATTCAGCAAAATATCGAGCTTCACTTATATAACGTACATAGCGCTGGTTATACGGTCACAAAAACGCACTTTGAGAATTATAACATTATCATCTCCTCATTGCCCAAGCACACAATTATTTGCACATACTCAGACACTACCGTTCATGTTACAATGAAATTATAAAACTGTGGTTTTGATGGATGCTACACAGTCAAATCTCGATATAACGAATCGTACAGGATCGCTGAAAATCGTTCGTTATTTTGAAATATCGTTGTAATGAAAAACTTGTGGTTATAAGCCATTGGACAAACCTAGGAATGAAAATCGCATACCTTGGCAGTAGATACGTATGCAGACAAGCACACTCTCAAATAAAAATGTTTCACTTATTTCAAAGCTGCTTTATTTGAAGAAATCAGTGATTTTCTTCTGGCACATGCAGCACGCACTACCAATTAGCAATGTGTCTACATCTTCCACTTTGCGCAATACCTCATCGGGTATGTCATTGCACCGAGCGATGAAAGTGCGGACTTTGTTCGTGTGCACTAAAACATCAATGTTCGACACGATCTCATCTTCTGTGTTCGGTGACCCACAGTTGTCCTCCTTCGGGTCGTCATCATCACTGGAGAAGTCGTGAATGCAGTTAACAATCTCTTTGGTTGTCAGGTCTGCCGCCATTAGTGCTGCGCTGTCACTCTCCACGTAGTCATCGAAGGAAGAGATGGCAGGCAGCAGTTCAGCATCCTTGGTCTGCAGCTTTCCTATGTTGTTGTCAGTCAACTTCAGGTCATCTTCAAGGTGCACAGGCACTTTGACAAGCGCTGCTTTTTGCCTGCAGTTGTTAATGGTGAATGCCTTCAAGTCCCACCAAGCTCCTGTGAGCATTTCTGCTGCCTGACAAATATTGCTTGCAGTCGGCTGCTTTAGGCGGACGTTGATAATCAACCGCTGCACAAGGCACTTCAGAAATTCTGTTTTCACACTCTTTATAATGCCCTGGTCTAGGGTTGCAGCAAGGACGTGTTCTTTGGTGGCAGGAACTCCAAGTGAACGTGCGTCAAGCGAACATTCACAATGTGAGCCGAGCAGTTGTTGACAACCAGTAGAATTCTTCGGTCATCCCTCCTCATTCGGTCGTCGAGTTTGATGAGCCACTCGGTAAACAGGTCTCTGGTCATCCAGGCTCATTTGTTGGCGCAGTAGTCGTATGGTAACGACATGACGTTTTTCATGCAGCGAGGCTTCGCATACTTGCTGATGACGACCAGTTTTTCTTTGTGCCTGTTGCACTGCACCAGAGCAGGATTGTCACGCGAAGATGTGACTTCTTCCCTCCTTTGCACTGCTGCCCTTTGAAGTGCATTGTCTGGTGCGGCAGGAGCTGATAAAACATGCGGTCTCATCCGCGTTGAAAATGATGTTCAGAGTACGATTCAGCCACTTCTAAAAAGCTATCACTGCGCCAGGTTTCTGCACCTGCTCTGTCATCATCATCATCAGCCTGGTTACGCCCACTGCAGGGCAAAGGCCTCTCCCATACTTCTCCAACAACCCCGGTCATGTACTAATTGTGGCCATGTCGTCCCTGCAAACTTCTTAATCTCATCTGCCCACCTAACTTTCTGCCGCCCCCTGCTGTGCGTCCCTTCCCGTCCGTAACTCTTAATGACTATCGGTTATCTTCCCTCTTCATTACATGTCCTGCCCATGCCCATTTTTTTTCTTGATTTCAACTAAGATGTCATTAACTCACGTTTGTTCCCTCACCCAATCTGCTCTTTTCTTATCCCTTAACATTACACCTATCATTCTTCTTTCCATAGCTCGTTGCGTCATCCTCAATTCGAGTGGAACCCTTTTTGTAAGCCTCCAGGTTTCTGCCCCGTAGCTGAGTACTGGTAAGACACAGCTGTTATACACTTTTCTTTTGGGGATAATAGCAAGCTGCTGTTCATGATCTGAGAATGCCTGCCAAACGAACCCCAGCCCATTCTTATTCTTCTGATTATTTCCGTCTCATGATCCGGATCTGCCGTCACTACCTGCCCTAAGTAGATGTATTCCCTTACCACTTCCAGTGCCTCGCTACCTATTGTAAATTGCTGTTCTCTTTCAAGACTGTTAAACATTACTTTAGTTTACTGCAGATTAATTTTTGGACCCACTCTTCTGCTTTGCCTCTCCAGGTCAGTGAGCACGCATTGCAATTGGTCCCCTGAGTTACTAAGCAAGGCACTTACTAAGCACTTACTTACTACTTACTTACTTACTAAGGACTTACTTACTTACTTACTTACTTACTTACTTACTTACTTACTTACTTACTTACTTACTTACTTACTTACTTACTTACTTACTTACTAAGCAAGTTACTTTATGAATTTCAGGTGCTCCCCTTCGGTTTGTGTTCTGCGCTGGCAACGTTTCAACAACTAATGGACACGGTACTCTCAGGCCTCAAATGGCAAACCTGTCTGGTGTACCTCGACGACGTGATCGTTTTCTCCGTCACGTTCGAGGAACACTTACAGAGACTAAAGATGGCCTTTGAAGCACTACGCTCAGCTGGTTTAACTTTGAAACCTGAAAAGTGCCATTTTGGTTTTGAAGAACTTCAATTTCTTGGTCACGTTGTTAGTTGTGAAGGTGTCCGACCTGACCCTGATAAAATCTCTGCCGTCGCTAATTTCCCAACGCCATGAGATAAAAAGGCCGTGTGACGTTTTCTGGGCCTTTGCGCCTACTACCGCGGAATTTTCGCGCATCGCATGGCCATTAACACATCTCACCAGAGAAGATGTCCGCTTCGTGTGGGGCGAAGACCAGCAACGGGCATTTCACGACCTACGGCAACGGCTGCAGACGCCTCCTGTGCTTGCACACTTTGATAAAGGCGCCCCTACGATTCTCCATACCAACGCTAGTAATGTCGGCCTTGGCGCAGTGCTTGTACAGCGGCAGGACGGCACTGAAAGAGTGATTGCTTACGCCAGCAGGACGCTATCAAGAATGGAGGCTAACTACTCTACTACAGAAAAAGAATGTCTCGCACTGGTGTGGGCCGTCCTGAAATTCCGGCCATATTTGTATGGTCGGTGTTTCACCATTGTCAGTGATCATCATTCACTTTGCTGGCTGGCTAAATTAAAAGATCCAGCTGGTCGGCTTGCGCGCTGGAGTCTTTGGCTCCAAGAGTTCGACTTCACTGTTGTATACAAATCGGGGAAACGGCACACCGACGCCGACTGCCTTTCTCGGTCTCCTGTTTAGACTGCAGTGCACAATAATGATGACGCGGCTTTTCTAGGCATGCTAGATACTGTGGCTGTTTAACACCAGCAACGCGAGGACGCAGAACTTGTTCCTCTTTTCGATTACTTAAAGGGAAGAACAAGCAGCTCGCCGAGGTTATTCGCCAGAGGGCTGCCTTCATTCTGCTTACGCCACGACGTTCTCTATCAAAAGAACTTTTCACCTAGTGGCAGCAGCTACCTACTCGTCATTCCCGCATCTCTTCGTGACGAAGTCCCTACATGCCTTTCACAACGAGCCGACCACTGGTCACTTAGGCTACACTCGGACATTGGCAAGAATTAAGCTAAAGTACTATTGGCCAAGACTTGCGTCGATTGTGAAACGTTACATACAGACATGCCTGGATTGCCAGCACCGCGAAGCCCTACCCGGCAAGCCAGCTGGACAGCTGCATCCTGTTCAGATACCGCAAGCATTGTTCGAGCAAATTATCATGGATTTTGTAGGTCCATTTCCACTGTCTACCGCCGGAAATAGATGGATAATCGTCGTCACAGATTACCTTACTCGATACGCCGAAACAGGTGCTATCCAACGTGGAACAGCAGTCGAAGCAGCGTGATTTTTCATCGAAGCCGTCGTCCTAAGGCATGGTGCTCCCACAGTAGTCATAACAGACAGAGGAGCTGAGTTCACGGCTGCGCTTCTGGATACCGTGTTGTGACTAAGTGGTACCACTCACCGAAAGACCACGGCTTATCATCCCCAAACCAATGGGCTGACAGAATGTATGAATAAGACTCTGGGGTGACATTATGAGTATGTGCATCGACGTCGACTACAAGAACTGGGACGAGATTTTACCATATGTTACATTTGCGTATAACACGGCTCGCCAAGAGACAACATGTGTGACGCCTTTCAACCTCGTTTACGGATGCGAAGTGACAACAATGTTGGACGCAATGCTGCCACACGAGTGCGGTGACGATGAGACTGGTGCCGAGGAGTTTACGCAACGTGCAGAGGAAGCCAGGCAGCTTGCGCGTTTGTGAATCCAAAAACAACAGGAATATGATACCCGACACTACAATCTTTGGCACAGACCCGTCACATACAACGTCGGTGACCAGGTGTGGATCTGGACTCCGATTCGTCGGTGGGGGCTGTTTGAGAAGCTCCTGTGAAGATAGTTCGGCCCGTACACAGTTCTGCGCCACATCAGCAGTGTGAATTATGAAGTCCACGACAGCCATAACTGCTCCAAACTCCGGCGGCATCTGCCCGAGATTGTGCACGTGCTTCGTATGAAGCCATACATTTCCTCATGACCTTAACTTTGCACCGTCTGTGCACAGCCTTCGGTGGTTGGTGCATCGGGACGATGCCTTTTTTTTTTTTTTTTTTCGAAGGGGGGGCAAATGCCACATCCTATATGGTCGTCGCGGGTCTGTGCCAGGCAATGAGAACGACACTGAAGTAGCGCGCGAGTAGAAAAACAGAGACAACAATGACGTCGCGTTGACTGCTCTCATAAAGTGCTTTTACACGTCCTCGACACCGACTTTCCTGTCTCCTACTAGGCTGTGACAATATCATCAGCGAATCGCAAATTACTAAGGTATTCTTCATTAACTCTTATCCCCAATTCTTCCCAATCCAGGTCTCTGAATACCTCCTGTAAACACGCTGTGAATATCATTGGAGAGATCATATCTCCCTGCCTGACGCCTTCCTTTATTGGGATTTTGTTGCTTTCTTTATAGAGGACTACGGTGGCTGTAGAGCCGCTATAGATATCTTTCAGTATTTTTACATATGGCTCGTCTACACCCTGGTTCCGTAATGCCTCCATGACTGCTGAGGTTTCGACAGAATCAAACGCCTTCTCGTAATCAATGAAAGCTATATATAAGGGTTGGTTATGTTCCGCACATCTCTCTATCATCTGATTGATAATGTGAATATGGTCTATTGTTGAGTAGCCTTTACGGAATCCTGCCTTGTCCTTTGCTTGACAGAAGTCTAAGGTGTTCCTGATTCTATTTGCGATTACCTTAGTAAATAGTTTGTAGGCAACTGACAGTAAGTTGATCGGTCTATAATTTTCAAGTCTTTGGCGTCCGCTTTCTTATGGATTAGGATTATGTTAGCGTTTTTCCAAGATTCCGGTACGCTTGAAGTCATGAGGCATTGCGTATACAGGGTGGCCAGTTTCTCTAGAACAATCTGCCCACCATCCTTCAACAAATCTGCTGTTACCTGATCCTCCCCAGCTGCCTTCCCTCTTTGCATAGCTCCCAAGGCTTTCTTTACTTCTTCCGGCGTTACCTGTGGGATTTTGAATTCCTCTAGACTATTCTCTCTTCCATTATCGTCGTGGGTGCCACTGGTACTGTATAAATCTCTATAGAACTCCTCAGCCACTTAAACTATCTCATCCATATTAGCAATGATATTGCCGGCTTTGTCTCTTAACGTATACATCTGATTCTTGCCAATTCCTAGTTTCTTCTTCACTGCTTTTAGGCTTCCTCCGTTTTGAGAGCATGTTCAATTCTGTCCATATTATACTTCTTATGTCAGCTGTCTTACGCTTGTTGATTAACTTCGAAAGTTCTGCCAGTTCTATTCTAGCTGTAGGGTTAGAGGCTTTCATACATTGGCGTTTCTTGATCAGATCTTCCGTCTCCTGCGATAGTTTACTGGTATCCTGCCTGACGGAGTTACCACCGACTTCCATTGCACACTTCTTAATGATGCCCATAAGATTGTCGTTCATTGCTTCAACACTAAGGTCCTCTTCCTGAGTTAAAGCCGAATACCTGTTCTGTAGCTTAATCTGGAATTCCTCTATTTTTCCTCTTACCTCTAACTCGTTGATCGTCTTCTTATGTACCAGTTTCTTTCGTTCCCTCCTCAGGTCTAGGCTAATTCAAGTTCTTACCATCCTATGGTCACTGCAGCGCACCTTGCTGAGCACGTCCACATCTTCTATGATGCCAGGGTCTTCTATGATGCCAGTATGAATTATAAAATATGAAGCCGCCAAATAAACACACACACACACAAGAGAAGAGAACGGGACAGGGCACCACTCGCAACTGTTTTATTTACAGAACGCAGGCACATATATACTGTCCCGTTCGGCGCCCTGTCCCATTCTCTTCTCTTGTGTGTGTCTGTTTATTTGGCGTCTTCATATTTTATAATGAACAGCTACCAACTAGCCCAACGAGAAGTGCTTTTAAGCAGAGTATGAAGTCTATTTCTTTTCTAGTCTTGCCGTTCGGACTCCTCCACGTCCACTTTCGGCTATCCCGCTTGCGGAAGAAGGTATTCATTATCCGCTTGTTATTCTGTTCCGCAAACTCTACCAATAACTCTCCCCTGCTATTCCTAGTGCCTATGCCATATTCCCCCACTGCCTTGTCTCCAGCCTGCTTCTTGCCTACCTTGGCATTAAAGTCGCCCATCAGTATAGTGTATTTTGTTTTCACTCTACCCATCGCCGATTCCACGTCTTCATAGAAGCTTTCGACTTCCTAGTCATCATGACTGGATGTAGGGGCGTAGACCTGTACAACCTGCATTTTGTACCTCTTTTAAGTTTCACAACAAGACCTGCCGCCCTCTCATTAATGCTATAGAATTCCTGTATGTTACCAGCTATATTCTTATTAATCAGGAATCCGACTCCTAGTTCTCGTCTCTCCGCTAAGCCCCGGTAGCCACGGTACCTGTTCTGTAAGCAGCCTTTTCTTCGCCCGAGACGACCTGCCAAGTTATTCCGTTTCTTTGGCGGAAACGAAAGAGCCAACCGGCACTGGCGTCGAGCCCAGTTATTTCAAGTGCATCAGCAAATTCTCAGGCTTTTTCTTGGAGCATTGGGCCAGACACGGGAACATTTTGCAGTCTGGTATCCTTTGAACAACGTGAGAACAGCTTAGCCTACATTTTGAAAGTTTCCCAGTGCAGCCGTTTCCTCGTAGGAGCGAGTTGCGATTCTCGGTGAAGCTTGACAATCTTGTCTTGGTCTTTCAAAATGGTCGCCACGGTTGATGGTGCAATGCCACGCTGCGTGCACATGTCGATTTGCTTTTTCCCTATGTCAATTTCCTGCAATACATCCAATTTGCCCTGTAGCGAAAACTGCTTTTGCTTCTTGGTGCCGTGGCTAGCTGCAGTCATCGTTGGATCTCGCGCGAACATTCCCGAACCTTTGTCGCGAAGTTCTTTGTGAAGTTCGTGGTGACACAGTTGGCATTCGACATGGTGATGATGATAGCTACTGCAGTCGCTGTTTCTGTTTCATGCAAGAGTTGCGGCGCTGTTACTTTTAGCCGAATTCGTAATTATGATGTTCCTCAGTTATAAAGAAAAAAATAAACTATGTGCGTTATTCTAAAATATGCATTAGAATAACGCACGTAGTTTAAAGTGCATTACATGCATTACATTACATGCATTGAAACAGTTTCTTCATATCGGTAATGAATAATATCGTTAATATTGGCAAGTTTGCGACAATAACATAGCCATGTCCACGTTGAGGGGACAGAAACGGAGATGGGTGTGCTTAGCTGTCAGTGACATAGAAACACATGGCAGGCATGCTGCGGAAACTGTGGCATTTGTCTTCACTGCTATCCTAATACGGTACGTTTCGGCTAAGGGTGAGCGAATATCTTAGCTGCATTACAAGCGGCGACATATGAATAGAGTACACTTCTAACGTATCAGTGTAAACGTGGACACTATCGTTGCCGCTCGCAATTTGTTGCGTGCCCACGAGCGCAGACGAGAAGAATCGAAATGCGCCCTTTATGTTGTTGTTCACCAAAGCCATTATGAAGCCTACAAATAATATAGCCGAGGCAAGTTTGGTTGTAGCTTTCGTTTTTTCATGGAAGTGCAGAAAGTGATGAAAGGAATGAAATGGGGCACCTGCTTAAGAATGTTGGCTGCGTGCAGACTGTTTGGTATGTCTTCAAGAGGGGTTCGTATAGCATTTGACAGATGGTAAGCGCGATCATCATTAGCTAGACTTGGCACACGACATATTGCTGCGACAAGTTCAGGGTGCGATCATTACACAGGAAAGAAAAAAATCTAATTTTGATGACAAAATTCAGGTGTGCAATCATTATGTGAGTAAATATGGTAATTTTCCACTACCCTTGAGTTTCCTGTATTTACCATCCCATAACGCAAGGCATGCAGCGAACGGTAATTTTAATCTCCCAACCTGCCAAAACTCATATGGGGAAAAATTAATTCAATACATTGTTGCTAAAATTTGAAACTCCATTCCCCTCGAAATTAAACTTGCACGCAACTTCAATTTCTCTTGTAATATACATTTTTTAAAATCAGTCATGTAGCAATTGAACTTGCAATCGGAATGCTGCAAGTCTACGTTCTTCGAACGTTATTTCTAGCATGTTATTTATATTTTCCTACTGGAAAGGTTTGTTGATTCGAATGTACATGGCGCTTTTGTAATTTTCTTTGTATGTTTGGCACTGCCTTGTTAGTCATTTCTATTATATTTTTTTTCCACACATATATCACGACTTTGTATTTGTAGAGATATTGAATTGTATTGATTGCGATGTGTGTGTTTCTTTTTGTTTTTGTTTTTTGTCCACTGTTTAAAGAAATGAATGAAAAAAAAAAGACTACACTGCTATTTATCTGCATCCCTATGTCTAACCTATTAACTGCACCTCTTCTTTCAAACCTGTTTACATAAACCTGTGTTCATGGTTATATTGCGCTTAGGTTTACACTGACACTATTAAGTGAAGGATAGGACATGGACGTACGTCCTTCTAAGCGCAAACTAAGCGCAAAACTAAGCGCAATGTAACCATGAACGTTCACCAACTAGCACCCTTCATTGCTTTACTAAACCTGTGTATTAGATTTGACCGATAACTAGCCATAAAGGCTAACGGTCCAAATATTTCTGTAAACATTTTATCTCGGGTTTATTGACAAACTCTGAATTGATCATTTGAATATATATGCGAGGGTTTTGGCTAGAGTAACCAGGTGGATGCTCTGATGAATATTGAGAATTTTACAAGCATGGAGTTGTTATTGCTGCCAAACGCATAGTGTGAAACATCTAATAACTGTTACGAGAGACCGTGTTTACTCATGTAAGGCCCACCCTTGTGTAAGGCCCGCACCTTCACTTTGGAGTACGAAAATTTGGAAAAAAAAGTTTGGCACTGGTCACAAGATGGCACTGGTCACAAGATGGCACTAGTCCATATCCAAAATATCTCTCAGCAACTGTAAATGTGTTTATAATTGGCCGACAGCAGTGGTTACGTTTATTTGCATAGCAATCTGAGTGCAGTTTGAGGCTTCAGTGAGCCTCAAAGCCTTCAGCCATAAGCCTGCCTTGCGTAAGGCCGCACCCAGCAAAACTTCTGAAAAAAAAAAGTCCGTGTCTTACACAAGTAAATACGGTATACCTAGAGTTTAATTTTTTATGCTGAGGTGCCAGATTCCAATTTCAAGGCCACTATTTGTTCCACAGACAAATCTTCCAAGTCTTCTTTGTATTTCCACATCTGTAGTTAACACGTGAGCCAACTACATGGTCTAATGCTAGATTGGTAGATTACATTTAAAGTTTACTTAAAAGTCACAGATCATTAGACGAGGGTCCGACGACCCAGTTTAGTACACTGAGATTTACCCATTATGCAAGACCAACTAGTCTAAATTTCCGTTTGAGCCACTTTTGCTGGTGGCAAAGGCTGGGTTGTTCAAGAATGCAACATAAGATCATAAGACGGGTAGCAGAAACACCTACAAGATTTCCCCACTACCTCTTCACAATGTCTTAAACTGTCAGAACATCTGGCCAAAATTTGTCCATTGTTAATTGACAAAAAAAAAAATGGTCGCACTGTATTCATCGATAACGAAATTTCAGTATGGCAACTTTTGTTAGGTTTTCCTGTGCAAAAATGACCTATATAAAGCGGGGATGGAACCCTTAAAATCGTGATGCTAAATGGGCATCGTGAGCAATGCAGTTCGGGTGCGAAATTGAAAGGAGGCTATTTATACGTTGTTGTTTTTGCTGGCAACACCTTTTTTTTTTGTATTGTTGAACATTAGCAGAAAGAGCTTCAAAGTAGTTGTGCACCAGCTGAGCATCATTTAGTGTCTCCTTTTAACCATTAGTGATCTTGAGCACTTACCTGATTTCTGCGTGTCGGGCACTTCCTTAAATCTAACTAGAACTGACCTTTTCGTGGGCAGGAGGGGTCCAATGCATGACTGCAAAGCCTTCTAATGTAAATTATAAATCCTTCAAAGTGTGGACATCACCATGTATGACTGTTTCAAATAAGAATGTTTTGCTCTGCAGAGCTTGGTTGGCTCATAGGTGGAGATAGCAATCACCACCTGCTGCTTGCTCTCTACTCTATGGGAACCCTGGTTCTCTGGCATGCGGACACTGGTGCCCAAGTCTGGAGGAAGTGCTATACTGAGCCCCCAGTTTCATTCTCCTTGGACCCATTCTGCGAAAGCAGAGTTTTGTGTAAGTGGACCTTGTGCCTGTCTTTCGAGTTAGGGATTTCTTTGTAGGTAAGCTGCAAAGTGTGATGCCATGAAGATCCAGTGGTAACACTGTTACATTTCATGCAGACAGAAAAAAATTTGGACATGCTGTACTGGCTTAAATTTTCTCACAGAAAAAAATTATTATCGTCACGCATCACATTGTTGTACTCCTTTTGAAGGGGACTACTTTCACCGCATCATTACTGTTATATGGTATTGTTCTCGCACAAGAATGCACTTGCTATGCCAGGAACTTTCAAAACATTGTTGTTACTTTAGTAGCGAGATGGCCCAGTCATCAGATTGTACGCACATCGTGAACAGTGTAATACGTTCTTAAAATGACTCAAGAACTGCCAACTGTTCTGGAATGTATGATAAAGAATGTATAAATAGTGACCAGACTCGAGCATACAAGAACTAAAATTTTGGTGAGTTTGTACGTATGCATAACTGCCTTAACTGTGCAAGGAAAAGTACAACACAAGAGAAAGTGACTGGACAAGTGCTAACTTCAAACTAAAGTTTATTCCAGACAATAAGCACTTTTTGTAACCACTGACACAAAAACACAAAAGCAAAACAAATTATGGCACCTGCCCCTGGAGAATACCAAACATCTAAACTTTATCTGTCATACTACTGTACCCTGAAAAAACAAAACAAAAAGATAAGATAACCATAATGTCAAAGCAAAAAAATCACACTGGAGCTCAGGCACCTGCAGCAAAGGCCTAGACAGTATCAAGTTGATACTACTACAGATGACTCTTTTTGAGAAATTCCAGTTCACTGTTATCAAGACTTGTAAGAAGCAGCGAGTTCATATAAACACGGTCAGGTCGGGCTCAGTCAGCCCAGGTTTCTGACTTGACCCACTCGGGTCGCGTTCATGTAAATGTGGCCTTTGCCATGCAGTGGTCGGTGTGGTCACTCATGACAGGCATCAGCACAGTACACAAAATAAAAGGAAAGCTCAGGAGTTCACTGTAGACGAAATGTTGCGTTTTAGTATAGTTTGCTGCAGTTCAGGTAGCAGAACGCAGGGCCAACACACCACACCGCATAGGAAAACACAGATAAGTACAGGGTGGCTTGCGTCGCTGTCAGCACTGCTATGTTTAGCTAGTGCACCTTGATTTTTATCAAGGTGTATGTTTCTCCCATAAAATATATTGAATAATATTTTTTATGACAGGAGCATTAATTATAATAGCTATGAGCATAATTAAAAGTTACGTTTTTGCACTTGTACAAAAACTAAACACCGCCAAGTGCACCTCTGGCAGCTACTTTTAAAAACACCTTATTGGCCATGTGACCTGACCACAGCTTTCATGAGGTCGAACTCCTTTAGGAAGTCTCGCACTCCTTTATCCTAAAGGAGTTCATGGGTGCCCGTGTGACACGAGTATAAATTCCGTGTACTATCAAAGGCAACAACAGCAGACAAAACAGACAGATGAAAACCACAGCGACAAAGCATTCTGCACAGCTGTGGCAGGAAAAAAAAAAAAAACGCACAAAGGGGGAACCACACAAGAGACATATTCACCTAGCATAAATCAGCACTCGGGCCTTGGAGTGGTCAGTCGCTCACAGAGGCCGGGCGCTCCACAGGGACGAGGTGTGGCGGTCTCCGCGGCTCAGCTAAATTGCGGCCAGTTGCAAGCACGTCAGCCCAAAGACAAAAACCCTAAGGGCGAATAGCGCTTCTCCCAAGTGGCGAAGAGGGAGTCTCCTCGGTTCAAATAAAGGGGAAAGGGGGGAACGGGGTGCCTTGGCAGTGACGTTGCAGCCAGGCACGAAAAGCAGCGGAACTGGCAAAACATGCCCTCTCCCCACTGCCCTCAGCGAGCGAGCACGTGATCATTGCGTGATAACTGCACGGCCACTCCAAAGATATCAAAATGCACATGCATTCCCACAACCGATACTGTGTCGGATCCCCAATTTTCTGTTTCATTACTGGAAGATAATACTCCTTTCAAATAAAGCATGACCCACCAAATTTTATATTTAATTTGGTCATTTGTTATACCCATGTTCGTTATACAGTTAAGCCTCGCTCTAAAGAAGTCTGTAAAATTAGCAATTTGATTCTCTATATCAAAATTCTGCTATATTGAAATCAAACCTTTTATGCAAATAAGTAGTCACTGATGAGGTTTTCTTACATGGAAAGGGCCGCAAAGCTTTCTGAATTACCAGGCTGATTAGAAAAAGCAAATTTGCATTTTGTTGAATTTTAGAGTCGGCAATGAAAGATACGGCTTCATGCTGTGTCGACGATATCTTCACATTGTTGGTACAAAGCAGAACCAGTCATGCTTCCGCGTCCAGTCTGTCCCCGGAGCTGATAGTATCACCCGTAGTGGGACAATGCTATCATGAAAAGCGCTGGCAGCAGGTAGCAAATGCTTCATCTGCCTCACGCTTCATCACATCTGAGAAACTCGAGATTACGCATCCTTCAGTGCTAAAGTCGCAGGAAGACAGTGCACATGATGCCACGCCATGTTGGCACCTCCACTCTTTGCACACGTGGCAGATTACCTCTAAAACAGGGTGCACGAGCGCTGTATGCACTTCGTCGCAGTGACAGCCATGCGCAGCCATGGCCACGCTAGAAAAGGAGACACATGCCATTCTGCCCTCACTTCCCCCCCTCACACGTGCTTGATCACATTAATCAAGGGCCCAGACACACAAGAGATACGCCGTGTTTTCCTGGCGCTTATGTGCATGCGTGAGTTGTGATGTGAGGAAAATCTGCAGAGAGTGCCTAGGTACTGCAGAGAAAGGATGCACTTTTCTCCATTTGTCCCTAGCCGACTTGCACTATGTGACTATGGATAAATACTCCCAAATAAGCTGTTGCTCCACTCGTAATTTCCTGGTGTAGTGTTGTCGTAGCACTGCGCTGATGATTGAGAGGCCCATCATTCTAATTGCACACACATTTCTTTTTTTTTTCTGTGACTGCTTTATTATATAATACTTCCTTTGGACTAGTTCATTCATACTTGAATTATAAACATGCTACACAAGCTGCACAGGAAAAGAAAAATTAGGACAAGACAGAGTGCTCTGTCCTGTCCTCTTTTTTCTTTTCTTGCGCATCTAGTGCAGCAAGTCTGTAATTCAAGCATTATTATATCTTTTGCCCCCTTTGACTACTTCAACAGTTGTTTGTTACCTGTGCTTCACCACCAGACCTGACATGTAGGGTTCCTGCCAAGGGGAATGAAGCGACCCAGTGCAAAGCACAGCTTGAGGGAGGAGGGTTTAGCCCAGACCAAGGAATAATGACATGTTGTTAGTACAGATTTGTTGTATTGTATGCCTCGCCATTACGGATCCGTATCGGCCACTGTGATCTCGTTTGGGCGGAACTCAGGCCCAAACAATGAAACATTCCTTTCCTTTGAGCACTTCCTAACCTTATGTTAGGCCTCCTTACAGCGAAGGACTGATGGAGGAAGCAAGCGTACTCTGAAAGCTCCCTTCACCCGTCCTCACGTAAGGAGCGGTTGCCGCATGCCTGGGTTCGAGATTATCTCTTAAAAGCTTTACACGAGCACCATTATTCAATAAGAAATGTTGTATCCTCGCACAATCTTTAAGTTGAAGAGCTAATATAGAGAAGCGTGGACGCTTTCTTCTAGTTTTGTTTACTAAACTTAAATAAAGTAGCGCATTACAGTGCAAAACTTGATGTGCTCCATCAACGCTGGCACGCTGGCATCGTGCAACGCCTAGCAACGCTTTCATGCCGCACGCGTGACTGAAACGAATGTGCCTGGAAAGACGTACCGTGCTCGCACTTCTCCGCAGGTGGGCGAAAGCGCGCATGCACAAGCAAAGGTCACGTGGTTAAGCAGTGAGGTGAAGCACTCGTTCAGGGCCAGGAGCGGCGTAAGAACACATGAAGGTAGCGTTGGAGCTACCTTATGCTGAGGAAGCACTAAGGAAGCCTTCACCGAGGGCCCCTCAGTAAGGAAGCTTTCAGAGTGACATAAGGTAGCCTCACCGCAATGAAGGCTTTCTTACTGAGGTAAGAATATTTCATTGTTTGGCCCTTAAGCCTTCATTCTTGTTTAGTGTGCATTATCACCGGCTAGGGTGAACAGAGCAAAGTGTGTCCTCCTCTGTAGTACCTAGGGGCAGCCCCCAGATTTCTCTCTCACAACTCACACTTGCGCACAAGAGTCAAGCGAAGGTGGTGCAGCTCTTGCATTTCTGCATCCTTGACAAAACGTAAATACATCGGTGCTCATCAAACCACCATACTTCTCAGCTCACCCACGCACACTTTCACTTGCATCCAAAATACACATCAAGCAGGGCGCAATAGTATCTTATTGCACTTGGACATCATACTGAACATGATGCTGCCCTGCTTTGGTGGTTTCTCTTGGTAACGCAGCGCGTCTTTTGAAATTTGAAAGCTGCGTTCACAGGCAGCCACTTGTAATTCAACCATTCAACCATCTGAGTCTGTGGAAGTTTTCATTTATTGTCTTGGTGTTTCGTCGCAGCAGCAGTAAAATTTTTTTATATCGAAATCATGTACAATTGCAGGCCGTTATATTGAGGTTCTAAATACATGGTGTTTTATAGACAAGATGTTATAAAAAGTTAAATACTTCATTATTTGTTATACTGAAGTTCGTTATAATAAGGTTTAAAGGGCCCCTCACCAGGTCTGCCTATGTTGAGCTGACAAGTGCAAGCATGCAATGTGCGCCAATGACCGTGTTTGCAAAGAATTGCATCGCTACGCACCGCGGAAAGGTTTGAAATTTCAATCTGAATGCCATTTTTTCTTCTCCTTGCGGCCGCTGCAGTCCAAGCCAAACGGTGACGTACTCGCGTCCCTGTGCCTATGTACTCGGGTCTGCAGTGTGACGTCACTCATGGTGACACGTGACTTTGAGAATTATTCAAGGCACCATCTGTTATTTGTGTGATCTGTTGCTTGAATTGACGAATTGAAGTTCAGAGAAATAATAACACACACAAACAGAAGGTCTGCGTGTTTTTTGTTTTACTTTCCACCGAAGCAAGAGAGGTGTACTTCTGCTTCGTCTGCTTGTTCACACGGTTGTGCAGCCACGTGCACAGGTACCGAAACTGTGCCATTTTCTACCCTGTTCCAGTCCGTGATCATGCTCTATGATCCGCTTGTTCTGCCTCAGTATTCGTGTAGCACTGAGTTATACCGCTAGTCATGTGTCCTTGTGCACAGCGTGCCAAATCGTGTGCTGCGCGAAACCAATCAGAAAAGCTCGTGCGCAGTGCCGAAAAAAAAAAGAAAGAAAAGCGAGGAGAAAAAAAAATGAAGGCGGGGCCCGTGACGTATGTGTCACACGATCCTCGAGATCTGGTATTGGAGAATGGAGGGAAGGAATTTCACTTGCAGAGGCTAGACGGGTCGAGTGGAGAGAGTGCCTTGCTTGGCAGTGGAGCCCGCCTGCGGAAGTCATGGGTTCGCGGCACTGAAATATTTCTATCTCGGCTATTAATGAGCCGATTTAAAAATTTTTGTGGCAGAATGCTCCCTAGAGGACACGTAACAACTTTAGCATATAACCGAAATTTGCTATGTGGCCAGGTGAGGCGCCCTTTAATTGTATTGAGGTTCAACTGTATTATAGTTGTGTGGTTGTGCAACTCATTGAGGAAGAAAGGTCACAGTTTCTGCCGAAAGGTGAAGCATCGTTTGTGATAGCAAATTAGTGCGCAGCTATATGAAGTAAGGATAGTAGTTTTATTGGCCGTACAAACTTGTAAACATTCGCTTACTAACTGAATTAACAAGCATGGTGTCAGTTCGCACAAGCAAACATGAACACATCACACCCGATGAGCATGGACAATAGCTGCAAAGCGCTGGACGCTGGTGTGAGCAAGTGTGGCGGCAGCAGCAAGCGAAGTGAGCTTGGTGTGGTCTATCGCTTCAATGCAAGAGTGGCGAGAACACGGTGCACACAAAGGTATGAGCCGTCTCCAGATCCCTTTCACAACACGGCGCGCACAAGCATGCGCAGCTGTGCAAAGTACACATTTGTTGACAAATCCAAAGCCGCCGCCCCCCCCCCTTCCCTCCTGTTCTGCCTCCCTGCGTTCCTCCATATATGGCATGTGAGAATGAGCTACGATTGACAGTTCCCTTGCGCCCGGTCACAAAATGTACACTCGCTGCTGTAGCACAACGCTGACCCCCTCCCTCCCTTCCTCTGATCCTTCCACGGCCTTTCGCGTGACGAAAAACGACGTGTTTGCTCTCCCCTTTCTCCTTCATGCATGCCAGATTGAGCCGCGATTGCCGGCTTCCTTTGCATGCTTTCACTCGCACATACAGCATACGACGAACGGCAACGGTGTTATCGCCCTTGAACTTTATATAGAACATCATGACGATGGCGACGACAAAAATGCACCGGGAGTGTCCATATAATTGCTATCGCAATAAAACATTGTTGTATTCTTACCAGCTTGACAGTAAATTTTTTTTGTCAAAATAGTAAGTATATAGTGTCTCAGTGTAATATATTTCTTTTAAAGTTTGACAATAAAATGTTATGTACAGTGAAACCTCATTAAACCCTAGTTGGCCGGAGCTCGGAAAAAGTACGTACTAAACAGTAGTACTGTTTAATCGAATAGCATGAAATCACCCACTTACCTGTCGAAAACGGAACTCGGAGAGAGTGCGATGAAAGGGGAAAAAAACATGCAGTATTTATTCACTTCGCACGACAAAAGTGTTATTTTCATTTGATGCCGCGGCGGCCTAGCACGACGACGACAGCAGCCTCAAACTTACTGAAGCTGCGTGCCAGCTTTTCAGCCAGCCCCCTCTTCTTGGCAAACACTCACATGGCAGATTGCTCGTTGGTGTTACATATTCTCCGTGCTTGTTCGCAGTAATGCTGCAGAAGTCCAGGGGGTGCCTTTTTCATTGCTGGATGCCGGAGTTTAGAATACTTTTCATTTGGAATAGAATTGCGTTATCGCGCCCCTGTTCTCATCGCAATGATTGCATTCATGAGGCTGACGTAACGCGCAGCTTGTGCCACCGTCGGGCTTGAATCGCTCGTGCTGTCGCTTTCCGTGTCGTCCTCATCACTGTCGCTAGTCGACACTTCGACAACAACACAGGCAACGATGGCGAAAAGTCGAACCTCGTAGCCGACATGTCTTCGCGGTCACAGCAGCGCTGCCGAGCAACTTCTTAGCATTCCAAATGCCACACACTGTAGCCAGCAGCAGATCCCTGTTGCGTGCCAGTGCCGACTTCTTTGTGTCACGTTCGACAGCACGGACGATGCCTAATTTTTCTTCTATGCTGAGCACCCGGCGTCTTTTTTATCCGAGCTTCAGAACGACGCAAGTCCTTGCTTGCACGACACCATAACGCTCTCTGGCACGGCCATGGAGAAAGCACGGCATCGAAATGATGTTGATGTGGCTTCGCGCAAACGCACAGGGTGCTTGGAAGCCGTTGTTTCGATCTCTGAGGCTTGTTGTTCTGCAGGGCTGCCCGATGGAGACGGCTCACCGCTGTGTTTGCGCGACGAAAAGTTGAAACGCTACGTTTTAACCAATGCATACGCAATGAGCTGGTACGGTTTATGCGGATACAAAACACATTATGTTCAATGGCCCCTGAGTCAGGGATTGGACTTTACTACTTTTAAAACGATACTGTTTAAGCGGGTACGTTTTAGCGAGGTTTTACTGTACTGGATAAAGTTATCCTCATCTATGTCAGTGTAAATTCTTTTAATCTCTCGACAACATAAAAATAGGGTGTTTCAGATGATAGCACATGCTAGTCGAAGCATGCGCAAATTCATGCATGGTAGTTAGTATTTAGTTTTTGTAGGCTTTTGAAGTTCGCATTGAGGCTTAATGTGAGCTTTTGAGGTTAGAATTACGGTAAATATATCAAAGACTATTTTACAGCATGAGTGACATGCAACTTTCATGTGCAAAAAATAAAATTAGTACGTACAGTGAAAGCTCGTTAATTCACAACTCGTTAATTCAAAATTACTGACAATTCGAAGTAGCCGCCACGGTCTGTCCAACAATGTATTGAAAGCAACATGTAATGCATCCCACTAATTCACACTGAATCACACTGAATTCACACTAATCTACACCGCCACTGATGATTCAAACTCCGCGCCATCGGGGATGGGGAAAGTGCTAGTACGCAGGAGCACACTGGTGACAATCGTCGCCACACAGCTTTGCTTTTTCCATCTGCAGCCATCTGTTGCAGGTCGGTTCTCTCCCTCTCTCATGACTTTCAAGATAAAAATGCAGACACGACGCTGCATGTTCTTTTATTTATTTATTGTGATAGCTATTGTATGGGCACTCCAAGCGCATTTCTGCCATCAGCGTGGGCGTTGGCGTTACTGTGAGGTTCTGTATAAAGTCCAAGGGCGAGCAACTGAAAGCATGCAAATAGAGTCGGTGATCGCGGCTCAATCCCACCCGCACGAAAGCAACGAATACGAAGAGGAGACGCGTCGTCTTCTCTCGCATGCAAAGCACCCAACGTATCAAGGCACGGGGGTGGGGGGGGGGGGGCCTCCTACTTTGGCTGCAACTGTGCATGTGGCGGCTGCGTGCGATCATGTAGCTGTATCTTGAGAGCGATCTACGTTGGGGGCAGAGTCTAATTGCGCCAGCGGCTTGTAGTGTTGTGCTTGCTGTGTGTTCTCAGCGCACTTTGCACTGAAGCGATAGACAGCACAAATGTAACTTCGCTTGCTGCTGTTCCCGCGTTTTCTCACGTCAGCGTTTTGACAGTGAGTGTCCGTAGTCATCGGGTGTGATGTGCTCATGTTTGCGGTACGCCTTGAATGTAAATGTGAAACAGTGAATGTTTACAAGCTCAAGTAAAAGTCTTGCTTGGGCTAGTTGGTTCATGCTTGAAGTAGTAAAGGCGGCCAGATTGCGTGCCATGCGTGCCAGATTTGTGAGTTGTGAGTGGCACCGGTCCTGTCGTTTGTGTCCTTCTTCTTGAGTCCTGGTCTTCTGCGCCTTGCCTTTACTATTACAAGCTCATATGGCCGATAAATGTACTATCCTTACTTCATACGGCTGTCTGCTAATGTGCTATCGCAATTGATGCTTTGCCTTTCAGGCAAACTGCATCTTTTTTGCTTTCTTTCTTTCATGTTACATGTCAAAGGCTATGCTCTTTATCTACAAGGGGTTCTGCCGAGAATCGGCACCATTTAATGTCTATAACACGGCGGCTGTGACGTTTATCGGCACTCGCAGTACAAAAAAGCCTAGCCTTTGAGATTCGTGGCAATGACTCAAAGGAAAGCATCGCTGGGATGCATGTTTGGATGCCACTTTTGCGTACAGTGGAACTCAGCAGCGTGCAACCGGTGCATCTACGAAAGTACAACGAATACCAACGTCGTAGCAGGTTGTGATGCATTTTGAGAGAGCATTAGAGTGCAGCTCTTCTTCCTGCGGCGAGCGTCGGTGCGTGTCGTGTGCTGCCAGTCACACTATGGCACTTCCACTGCGCCAGCCGAAATGCCGTCCCCTCTAGACTTCGACACGCGTGCCGTCGGCTGTTCTCTTTGGAGCATGCGCAGAACGATCCCCGACCCGCGCACCACTTTGAACGGCTACCTGTGACCGTCAGTGAAGCAGCACGGGCACCTTTTATTTCTGTGCCGTGCACTGTGGGACGGTGTAGTTGGCACGACGAACACGTGGTTGGAGCAAATGCCATCTCAACATCGGGCATGTCGGGCCACATTGGCCGTGTCCGGTTATGCTGGCTGCGTCGTGCTTCAAAATATAGACGTTCTTTTCGCCAACATGATGTAACATGTGCGCACATGTTCACTCTACGTCAGACTATATATTTGAATTTTCATAACATCCCCGTGGAATTCGAATTAATGAGCTTTTACCATAAACTGTGCGTCCCACACAGCCTTGGAGAAACAAGTCTGTAAGATACCACTTGTCACGATATCAAAAATCTGTCTGAGACATGCGTAGTTTCCTGATAAACTTTGGGTATGCATCATTTACATTTCAAATTATCGATATGTTTACAGGGTGTCTACCAACCCGGAAAACCGGGAATTCTCAGAGATTTTGAGTAGTCTGGAAAAACTCAGGGAATTTTTGCCTCTATCAGGGAAAATTAGCTGTAATTTTATTGAAAGGGTTGAAAGTCGCAGTAATGCTGGCTCGAGTAACAGACACGAATCATAATGAATTGTCTTTGACGCCCTGTCGTCAGCTGGAGGAGTTGCCATTGTACAGTCAACGACCGACTTTCCGAATGCGTGATAATCTGGACAGCTTCGCGACACCACCACGCACCCCATAGAGTCACTGTATCAGAACGTCTGAAATTTCGGACGCAAGAACCCTTTGCCATCCGATTTTCTGACGCTTTTTGCCGTGACCCCAGGTCCAAAAGGGCATTGATCAAAGCCACCACCGCTGCCGTTCTATTACCTCGCCGCCTTGAACCGGCGCTCTCGCATGCAGATCCGCTGGCACCCGTAGCCACTACTGTGACAACACTAGACCTAGCTGCTTCGAAGTTCGCTATTAAGCTTCTTGCCGTTAGGTGCCATGTTTTCTATTGCAAGAATTTGCTGCTGTCAGCATTGGCACTGACTCTACCTTTGTGGTCCTCGTGATTGGCTTAGAAGCTTAGAAAGCACGGTGCGTTGCATAATGCCGGTTCCCAAGAGTCAGCTTCGCCTCTGTACAGAAATGTTCCTTGGTGAAGCATACGCAAAAGTAATGCAGTGAAGCATAACAAGCATTGGAAGGGGCTATTGCCACGGGACACAGTATGTATTCCTTAATTATACACGTGTGCACCCGGTATCTCCTGTCACAGTATGAGCACTGATATGTCTAGTATGTGTACCGACAGGCCTTCAGAGCATTTTCAAATGTGCCTGGGGCGATTTGAGCCCTTAAGGGCAATAAATGACATTCATTTATTTTTTCCAACTGGCTGATTTTTCGGACGTTTTTGCGGCCCTTAGGGAGTTAGAAAAATCGGACGTGGACTGTGCAACTGACCAAGAAGATGCTTCAAATGGTCCGTGGGGTGAACGAGTGGCGGAAGGCCAAGAACAAAAAGGACCTACGCATTGAGGAATGAAAGGGAAAAGAAGCGTGCTGCCGCTGTTTTGAAGGAGCTTGAGCTCAAAAGACAATGTGTTGGCTGATGCCGATATGCAGGTGTCCCTCATCCAAACCAAAACAAACTCTTTAATGCAATGAAACACAACACTGAGGTGTCGTGCGCGGGCTGAGAGTTTGTCAGACAGTTGAGGTTGACTTAGGAGCTGTTGAGAGAGAATCTCAATTGTGACAAAGTTCAAGCCTCATACCAGTGAGCTTGCTACCAGTTGATAGAAACAGCTCGTACTCGAAAATATTTGCTTCTGTATGCATCTCCTTTTTATTTGTATTTGAGAAAGTCCGACTCGATTTGCAATTTTTTTCAAAGACATTTTATTTGCTGTGCATTTTACGAACCCCTTCCTTCTATTCTCATTTTGAATAACATAAACACTACTCCTTAGTATTCAAACTGGATTAAGTCGTTTATTTTTATTTGTTTTTCACATGCCCACTAGAGAGTGACAGCATGGGGCGACATGGTTTCAGCCCATCTTGACATAAAACATAGTTCTGCGTCACTCAGAATTTTGCAAAGGCACTCAGGGAAAACCTGGAAAACTCAGGGAATTTGGAAATGTCAACTTGATAAGCACCTTGGTTTAACTATTTCGCAATCCCTCTTGGGTTGTAGATATCTGGGATTGACAGTATGTGACCTTATTAAACATTAAAAGAAGAAGACACCTTTGCATCCCACCAAACTGCTCTGCAGCCATGTATTTGAAGAAATAATAATAAAATAGCCACAAAAAATTTTCTGCATGTGCAACCTGCAACTTCTTAGCACATGATGTGACAGCACTTTTGATAGCCACTTTCTATTCCAATGTGATGGCCTTTTGCTTCTGCTTTCCAGTTTGCTCGTTGGCATTGTCATAAAACTGGTGAAATGGTGATGCGGTCAAACAGGTGAAGTGCCCCAAATGAAGTTCACTGTGGTCAAGCAGCATGTGGCACCTTACATAACACAGTGCATCAACTATGCAGTAGCTGTTTCAGCACACTCACATGGCCCCACTATGCGAGTGAGAAAGTTATGCACCCAGCCAGCTGGCAAATGAACCTTTCCTGCTAATTTGGCTTGGCCTGGCCAGCTATGCTTAGCTGTACCAGCTAATGTAGCGCACCATAGTGAGAGAGAGAAGTGTGATGATGAGCCGCTGCTTGCAATCTGCTACATGTGGAAGTGAGAAAGGCCAGTCCTGCTCGACAACATGTTCGACAGGGGAGTTTTTAACTGCTACACTGAATAAATGTCAAGCCCCTCAGAAACATATATACTTGGCACAGAATGGTGTGCACCAGTGCCGTGTGCCGCGGCCAGGCGTGGTCTTCTGGCTGAGTCTTCCTACCATGAGTCTTCCAAAGAATAGTAGACATTCAACTGGCAAATTGAATTATCTGAGCGTTCACTATTCAATTAGTCTTTGTCTGTTCTAGTATTCACACATTCCTAAATATTTCTCTATGCATCACAACGAGCAAAACAAACTAGCAGTCAAAGATATTTTGCACTTACTCCCATAGGCCAGTACCTGTTTCCTTGAGCATGCACTGATGCAAGAGCAAAATATCCTTTGTGTACTTTCAGGCGAGGTGGCAGACTGAATTGTACAGCCACATGCCAGTACCTCATCCCTTCTGCTGTACACATTTAGCTGAGAAAAAGCTTGTGGAGGACTGTATATGTGAAAGGTGTCAGCTTGTAGGGCAATTAGTAAATGGAGATGTATAACAGCATCACCAAAAAACACACACAAAAGAAAGGAACACTGACAAACACGGACGATCGCTGCAGTAACAACTGATTTTATTCTATGAAAAGAAGTTGAATATAAAGGCTGCTTCGCGCATGCATGTTCGGAGCCAAACAATGTGTGCCACCACTACACCCCACAAAGTACATCTTATCTTCTTGCTGAGAAAAAGGTCACATTCCGAACTATATAACATAATTGACGTATCACTAATGCAATCACTGCCGTTGCTCTTTATATGGAAGGCTTCCGGTAGCTCTCGTGCAGTCTGGTCTTTGCCCCTACCTAATATGTTCACACTCTCAAGATGCGGCAAACACTTCTTCCAGGAACTTGAGTGCTGTACTAAGTGCATGTCTTCACTGTTGTCTAAATTTCGTTGGTGCTCCCTCAGCCGATTGTTCAAGCATTTGCCAGTTTGGCCTACATAGGCTTTTCTGCAGGACAGTGGTATCTTGTATACCACTCCTGATTGGCACTGCACAAATGGTCTGGCATGCTTTTTTCCACATCCACCTTTTTTGGATTCCTTACCAGAGATACAAGAGCATAGCTTGGATAGCTTTTCCAGAGCAGAAAAAATGAGCAGCATCCCAAGCCTGCCCGCAACCTTCTTCAAGTTGTGGGAAATTTTGTTTAGGTAGGGTACCACTTCCGGTCGTAAGCTTCTTTCCTCTTCCCTCATCTTCATGCTCGTCGTGCACTTCACTTTTTTCAGGAGGGTCTCAGCAACAACCATCATGACTGACTGAGGGCAACCAGAAGCTAAAAATCTTTCCAATAGACTATTAAAGCTAGTTTGCATTTCATGTTCACATGACTTTTTCAGTGCCGATACCAGGCATAGGTTCACAATACTTTGTTTTACGACCTTTGAATGGGTGGAATCATAAGGAAGAGCTGCTTTTGTACAAGCGGAACATAGGTCCAACACACATTCCTCACCAATGTTGACACATATGTCTAAAAACTGAAGGGCATTCTGCTTTGGTGACTCGCAAGTGAACGTCAGTCCTTTCCATGCTTTTTAAAAGTATCTAAAATTTTATTAACAGTAGCTCAGTAGTGTAAAGGGCTCTGCTTGTCCAGTATGATCAAAAAATCGTCGAGCCTGAAGGCGAGGGAAGAGGAAAGAAGCTTGCGACCGGAAGTGGGTACCCTACCTAGATGATATTTCACACAACCTGAAGAAGGTTGCAGGCATGTATGGGGTACCGCTCGTTTTTTCTGCTCTGGAAAAGCTGTCCAAGCTATGCCCTCGTATCTCCGGCAAGGAATCCACAAAAGGTGGATGTGGAAAAAAGCATGCCAGGCCATATGTGCAGTGCCAATCAGGAGTAGTATACTAGATACTGCTGTCCTGCGGAAAAGCCTATGTAGGCCAAACTGGCAGATGCTTGAACAATCGGCTGAGGGAGCACCAACGAAATTTAGAGAACAGCGAAGACGTGCGCTTAGTACAGTACTGCAGTTCCTGCAAGAAGTGTTCGCCGCATTTTGAGAGTGTGAATATATTAGGTAGGGGCAAAGACCGGACCACACAAGAGCTACTAGAAGCCTTCCAATATAAAGAGAAAGGGCTGTGATTGCATTAGTGATATGTCAGTTGTGTTATATAGTTCAGAATGTGACCTTTTCTCAGCAAGAAGATAAGACGTACTTTGTGGAGTGTGGTGGTGGCACACGTTCTTCGTCTCCGAACGTGCATGTGCGAAGCAGCCTTTATATTCAACTTCTTTTCTGGGATTAAAATCAGTTGTGAGTGCAGTGATTGTCCGTATCTGTCAGTGTTCCTTTCTTTTGTTTGTGTTTTTTGGTGCTGCTGTTATGCCTGAAATAAGTGACCAACTTGTCCCAGAACTCATTTTACTGAAATGGAGATGGGCTGCAATGATAAACACAGTATGCTCTTCAGTCCTTCGGAGTTGTAAAATTATATTTTATCCTGTTTAAAAGCAAATGCTAATATGCTGTCACATCTTTGCATAGGCAAATAGCGTGTGTATAAACAGGGGTGAAGGAAATTGAACATTTGTGTAATTTGTAATTGTTGTTTACCCTTTAAAAAAAAAATGTGTTCTGCTCATTTATTTACTGCAAAAAGTATTTTTGATTTTCCGCTATATTTGAAGAAGAAAAGCATTTCAGGACCTGATCCCTTGCAGTTTTGGCAGCTGACCATCTGCTTCTTGTGGAGGACCTAAATGGGCAGCAGGCACCAGCGGGTAGCGGCCACAAGTGGTCTCTGTGCAGTGTGGCATACAGCACAAGTGAAGAGAAGAGCAAGCCCAGGAGTCGGCTCATCAGTGGAGTCAAGTCGCTCATACGCACGGGAGACATCCGAACAGGGTCAGCACATGAAGCTTGAAAGGCATTTAACACATTGCAGGCAGGCTTGTGCAGTTGACGTAATGTCTACACTTTATTTCATACTCAGCAGGTGACATTGCTGAAGCTACGTAAGTAGAGCAGTCATATAAATTTATCACTCCTTGTATTTTTCTG